>NC_141061.1:7019524-7434524 GCF_041138505.1 Cibotium barometz
CTCCTCTATATTTGTTGATGCTTATTTGGAAAGATTCTCCTATTTTTAGCTATGTTGGTGTATTTGGAAAGACTCTCCTACTTTTAACTATGTTGGTGTATTTTTAAAGCATTTACATTACTCTTCTCTAGGAATATTCATATTCATTATATTAGCTCATACCAATTGAAGAGAGTGATTCTTTCTACCTCCACCACCAGCCACACATGATCCATATGAACACATTGAAGTACGAGATATGGGATTCAAGCTCAGATTAGCTCGATGCACAAATTGTTGCAATAATGCACCAATTCCTGCCTGTTCTTCATTCATATACCCACCTTTCCTTTTTTGGCCATTAAACAACAAGAATTAATCTTAGTAGGCATGTCCATAAGCTCACATCACAAGCGCAAGTAGATCAAAAACGTGTTAAGATTTAGCCACACAAGAGCAAGAGAGTAAAGGAGGAGAAGAATAAGAGAGTAGAGAGAGAAGAGCACAAGTTGTGTCAAGTCCAAAGATCAATATAATACTTTGTTATGCACAGAGTTCATCCTTTATGAACAAAAGGTGAGTGGCCTTTCACATCACCATGATGGGTCCATCGTATTAGCTCTAACAACACTTAATTGAGGTATAATTTAGTATAAACTAAGCTAATAACACCTAGGCACATCTTTGTGCATACTTTAATGCCATCTTGGGTTCCACTTCTCTAGATAGAACCATTGAATTGACATATGACCCATGAGTGACCCATTGGCCAATGTTGACACGTTAACATCACCTCTTTCTTGGCTTATGTTTGGTCCTATGAACAATTGTATCAAGAATAAACATATTTATGACAAGAAAGCAATAACCATAAGAATAAGGACCAAAGTAGATTGGCTTTTGTGTAGATTGGTCTTTGTTAGAGCCAATGCTTTTGGTGTGTACAAGCTTTCACACCATTCAATGCAATGAGCAATTAGGTTCCCAATCCTAAATTAAAGACAACATGATTTTGTGTTGGCAATAAGCTTATTCAACTCTCACAAGTGTTGATAAAAATATGTGTGTATAGTGAGAAGATAAGGAAGGAGATTTCAATCTAAAACTATTCCACTCATGCATCATGGCACCATATTGAAGGTTCTCACAAAACCTTCCAAGGCATGCATCGAGTCTAGCTGTGAAGTGAAGTTGTCGCCCTATGAATAAAGAAATGACGGCAAAGTCTAATTCAGTGGACTAGTTTTAAACTTATTGTGCTAAGTTTTCTTCTCTCAAGGGCATGAAGAAAGCCCTTTTGCCTATCATGGAGACAACTGAGCCAAATGTAGGTAAGATAAAGGTGGAGGGCACAAACAATTGATGAGGTATGTGTCACTTTGCTTGCAACAAGAAGAAGGGAGAGTGTTTTCATCTATATTCACATGAGCCTAACTTTGTGATTCATGATAAATATACAGAAGTTGACAGATGTTTAGAAGCTAGACTATTAATCAAGGACTATTGTTTAAGTCTTGGCTTGACAAACATGAGCAACACAAGCTCCTTTTATATAACTCACTTTTGACATTAAGCAATACAAGCATTTCCCATTGAGAACCAAGTGTTGCAAGCTCTCTACTCTTATCTTGTTGCTTGTTTACTGTACTCTAATCTCTTCTCTTGCTAGGTTTGGTTCTCAATACATTCTTGTAGATTGTGGTATCTTGCATGTAAGGGGAGTGTCTTGAGGCTTGAATTGTGCTTAGAGGCATTTTCTTTCACTCTTTGAGTAGCTAAGTGGCCATTGGAGAAATGGATTTCTCTTACCTGCGTCTACATAGGAAGATCTCTCTCTTTCCACCCCCATAGATTAGGAGCTTCTTGAAGTATAGCTAGCTCATCCACATGTGGAAGATCTCTCTCTTTCCACCCCCATAGATTAGGAGCTTCTTGAAGTATAGCTAGCTCATCCACATGTGGAAGTTGATTTGAGACGGCTCTTAGGCAAAGTCCCATAGACACATGTATTTGCAAGGTAAACTTAAACCAACCAAACATGTTTGGTGCCGTTGCGAGGGACAATCTTATTTGGTGTCTATGTCTTACTATTGGACATACCTTAAATTCTTTCCCGATGTTGATTAGAGGGTCACATCTTCTGGCGTCTCATTATAATTCAAAAGTGATTGGATTTGGTTTTCTTGAGTTCATGAAGTCACTTCTCTATTTAACTCTAAATTTCATAAGTTTTTGTTCCGAGAAAGGTCATTGAAGTTAAGAAAAACCTTCATTGGTGTGAACACATGTGTCATAAGCTTGAAAATCATTAAGATATATATTATTAGGTCCATTAAAATGATTACTTTTTTACTTATATAATGCATATGTTCCACCTTCTTCAAAAACAAGAAAATCACTTAAAATTAAAATATTAATAGTTAAGGTTGTCTTTTTAACTAATTAGTGACATTAGTATAGATCCAAATTCCTAAGAAAAGCCCTATGAATCTTGTCCTAAATCCTAGAGGGGAGGGCTAAAAAGCAAGCATCAGTGAGCCATAGATTCATAAAAAATTTTCCTGGCCTAGTTATTTTTAACAAATCCATACGCATTGAGCTTAGATTTAGTTGGTGCACATAAAAAATACCCAATGTTTGCTAATGGAAATTAGGGATGAACATATGTTAATATAATTAAAATAATATTAATATTAATCCATAAAAGTGGCTTAAGGATGAAATTTTAAACCTTAAAAAAGATAGATAAACTTAAAATTGCATGAAACTACTTGTGAATAATTAGTTAGCATGCATCTATATGCGAAAAAAATGTGAAAACAAAATCTTGAATTAGGAAAAATTTGGATTCAAAAAGGATTTTCTAAGAAGAGCCATGTTATTCCTTTTCTATAAGAAATAGAGCCGTGTGGTGAACCTTATGTATCTTACATCAAAACCCCCACATATGGCATACCGTTGGAAAGTTCTTGAAAAGTGGATTCTATATCTATCATCTCTGATAAATTTCGACTTGATATGCTCAAGTTATGTCTTTCCCACTAAAAGGTAGATTCCAATGATTATGGCATCCATGTTATTGCTCAAGTTATGCCTTCCCCACTAAAAGGTAGATTCTAACGATTGTGACATCCATGTAATATGGATGTTCGTTGGAATCTACCTTTTAGCGGGGAAGGCATAAGGTTACATGGAATCGTTTGAATCTACCTTTTAGTGGAAAAGATATAACTTGAGTATATTAACTCCAAATTTGTTGAAGGTGATGTCACAATTGTTGGAATCTACCTTTTAATAGGGAAGGCATTACTTGAGCATATCAACTCCAAATTTGAAGCAGGTGGTAGATTTAGAATTTACTTTTCAAGGATTAGTGCCTTGTCTAGTTCGCGGGGCTGGCCACTAAGGTTAATCAACCTTAGCAATATATTTTTTATATTATTATTTTTTGTGGGGTGGAGGATGTGGAGGAAAGGAGCCACCGTAGCCATTGGTGGGAATAGCAAGCTTGTGGGGGAAACTCACGATCGAAGCAGTTAGAGTTTCTCTCTGTTTTCCACCATATGCGCGGGAGGGGGGCAGTGAGGAAGCTGGAAGCCATAGCCATTTTTTTGTGTGTGTGGTGTGTGTAGCAAGATTGACCTGCCTGCGCCAAACCCACGCGATCACAGTGGTATGTAGCAAGAATCTACAGGAGCGCAAAAGCGTGTGTGGAGAAGAGCTGGCCATAGCTGCAAACAAGAAAAGGCTCTCCATCGTTTTTTTTGGGGAGCTAGCATGGGCACGAGGGTACAGGAGCTTGACAGAACTGCAGAACTCTACCCAAGGCTTAACGGCTACAGCGTAACCAACATCAGAAGGAGACGGCAAAGGGGGCGCATCAGCAACAACAGTGCATTATATCGTGGCCGTTCTCCTGCACATCTCGTGGCCATTCTCCTCGTGTGTGTTGGGTGCAGCTGGATTGAAGCATCTACAAGAAGCAAGCAAGCCACTCAACAAACTGCAGCGCTTGAACGCACAGACCGTTTTTCTTCGTGAGCCAGCGCACCCAGCGTGGATAGCTGAAAAGGAGTATGTGAAGAAGATATTAATTTTAATCCTCTCTCTCTCTCTTACCAGACACCAACAGCGTGTAAGCACATGCAGCCGCATGGGATAGCAAAGCACATCATTGTTTGCGTAGCATAGCTATCTTTCTCTCTCACTAAACATTGACATCCACGAGATCACGTCTCTAGCGGGATCGGCACACTCTGGGACTCCGGTAGCTAGTTCCAATTTTTCCCTTGTGATTTATTTACTTATCATATCCTCGCATTGACATTGACAAGTTGTTTGATCAACTCAATGGTGCGAAGTCTTTTTTTAAGATTGATCTCAAATCAAGGTATCACCAGGTCATGATTAAAGAACATGATGTTCCTAAGACCGCGTTCAGGAGTCGTTTTGGACATTATAACTTCCTAGTCATGCCGTTCGACTTGACAAATGCTCCAGTGACATTTATGACGCCGATGGACAAGGTTTTATGTCCATATTTGGAAAAATTCACAGTATTTTTCTTTGACGACATATTTATGTATAGTAAGTTGAAAAAAGAACACTTATAGTATTTGCACTCAGTGTTCAAACTCCTTAGCGAAAATAAGCTATTTAGGAAGGAATCCACATGCGATATTTTTGCTAAGAAAATCCACTATTTAGGCCATATTGTCTCTGCAAAAGGTACACGAATGGATTATGACAAGGTGGATGCTATCGTCAAATGGCTTGAACCTATAAATCTCGAGGAACTGCAGATTTTTCTAGGTATGTCAAGTTCTACCAACAATATATAGTCCCCTCAACTGATGAGCTGAGGACAAAAGATAAAACTATTCGTTGGGGGGATCTTCAACGAAGAAGTTTTGAGAAACTCAAGGTGGCCATCGGATGGCACCAGTGTTGAGCATTGTGGACCCCAATGAGCCATTTGTTTTGGAGACAGATGCTAGTGGGGAGGCCATTGGGGTAGTTTTATTACAAAGGGGATTCCTTGTTGCATTTGAAAGCAAGAAGCTTGACCGTGCCAGTGTAACTACTCGGCTTACGAGCGAGAGTTACTTGCTATTATTCATGCTCTAAAAAAGTGACGTCATTATTTTGTATGGTAATATGTTTAACGTCCGAACGAATCATGAAAGTCTCAAATAGCTTTCAAGTTAGAATGAGTTAAAAGGTGGAGGCCCAACCAGCTCCGAGACCATCCACCACTGGAGTGTGGATGGCGAGCAATCTGGGGATCAGGGATGAGGACGCCTAGGACGGAGTTCCGTGTGGTGGGCGGCCATGCATGTGTGGGCAAGCAGGACCCTATATATGCCCGGCGGTGGGGACCTCTCAAGCTGGGTGGTGATCCGGGTGGTGATCCAGGGCTTCCCTCCTCTACATACATGACTACATCGATGCGACATTAAGTATCTTGCTTGAAAATAGAACAAAGTGTATGATGCTCTTAATAGAAGACCATTGATAATGAGTAGTGCAACCTATGTAGTGAGATCGAAACTAGAAGACTAAGATAGAAATGTTTTAAAAATTGAACTTCATTTTGACTCTTCCTCCACCAACAGTTAGCTCAGTAGGGTAGAGATGATTTTGACTCCATCGTCACATAGTTAGTTGAGTAGAGATGAACGACTGGATGAAAAGCATGTGATTCGTAATGATAATCTATACATTAGGCATAGAATTTGCATACTCGATGTGATCGATAATCCAAGGACTACCTTGATATTCCTTTCTTAGGACGTAGGATTTAACAAGACTTATTGGAAAGTACAAAGTCTTTCTTCTGGACATGACTGAAGAGAGATGTTATCAAACATGCGATACATTACCAAAGAGTCAAAGCTGATTACCCATGAAATGGAACCTCTAGGTACACATAACCGAAAGTGGGAATCCATAGGCTCAGCACTAGATTGCATGAGTAGGGGATGGTCTGGAGATTTATCCCAATTGAGCCAAAGTACATTAGGAAACCTTTGGACATCTTTTGGGCCCTTTGGTAATGACCTTCACTAGCAATGGACCAATAGAAAGAGAGGAGTGTGCACATTTGGTCTCCTCCAAAAGTAGGGGGCAACTAGGCTTATCTCCCTCATTACTACTTTTGTGGAGTTCAAAAGTAGGGAGTGGCCTTCATAAATTAGGGAGGTGGAGTGAAAAAAGTAGGAGGGTGCCAAAAACCAAGGGGTAAGCTTCTAAAAAGTAGAGAGCTTTACCAATTTCAGTCCCATCAATCTTGTGGTTAAAAAATCCTAGAAAATAGGATTTTAAAAAAATAATCAAAAGTGCATTTTTCCCTCTCAAAACCCAAACCAAACCATATTATATCAAAAAACTTCTTTTTTCACCTCAGATTTCTCTCCCTACACATTATTCTTCCCTACAACATCATCCTCTTCACCCCAACCCTCAAATCTCCATAGCTCATTCTCTCTCTAGTGTGCAAGCTTCTCTCTCTCTCTCTCTCTCTCTCTCTCTCTCTCTCTCTCTCTCTCTCTACTGTGCTCAGATTTGCAACCTTCTCTGTCTCTATCACGGACGCACACATACATTCGAATCTCCTCACACCCACGTCTACCTCCCTCTCCCCCACCAACCTCAAATCTGTACTATGTAGCCTTCTCTCTCTCTCTCTCTCTCTCTCTCTCTCTCTCTCTCTCTCTCTCTCTCTCCACCCTAAAACCTTTCTAGCGCAGAACACACCATGGAGGGTAGTGCATCTTTGTCAAGGAGAAGGTCAAGGGACGAGCTTGGGGCTCTGCTCATGCACAATACGAGGGATGAACACGATGCTTGGGTTGAAAAACAATTTCAAAAGGAAGATTGGGTGTATTTGCAGCCCAGTGCCACTAGACTGCATCGAGTTCGACGTCGAGATGTGGTTGAGCACCGTTGGAAGGGGCATCTACTAGGATTCAAGGAAACAAGGCATGATGATTGGTGGCCCTAGTGCAACATATATACTTGGTATCGAAAATTTCTTTGCGCCCACATCGTCATAGTCCTCGTTTCCCTTGCAATTGTGTGCTTTCACTTTAGTACGTTAGTGTACATGGTCTGTGAAGTGTTCTTTTCAACTTTATTTGACAGTTTCCTATTTTTAGATATTTTTCCCTCCAACATAATTGAGAAGCAGCCCATAAGGAGCCTAATAGGAACATTCTATGCCGTACACGTGCACATTGGGGATGGTGTATTCTCTGACAGTGCCCCTTCTAACCTTGTTAGTCCAAAGATTTTCTTCTACCCCCACAACTATGTAGTCTTGACATAGGTCAACGGGTTTGGTAAGCTTGAAGAAGTTCCCTCTCCTTCCCTCTCTAGTGTTGAATGGCCAATGCCTGATGTTTGGACTATTATTGCTCTTAAAGCAAAGATGGCCAATGATATACATTTTTCTTTGAAGTACACAAAGGCCTCGAGATCAGTTGGTCTTAGTTGGGCATGCCCTATGCATGTGTTTGCCACATGTTTCGAGCCATTACTCGCACATGAATGCCAACAATGTACATGTGCAAGGTGATAGACATTGAAGAGATTGTTAATTTGCTTGGACAAGGGTGGAACATTGTGGAGGGGGAGCAGAAAGGAGAGAATTTCAGGTGCAATGTAGTGCATTCTAGACTCTAGTGTCTCCTTTCGATTCTTGCGAGCTCATACCACTTTGTGTACTCGTTTCTATTACGAGCGATGGATGAGGAAGAAGGGTGCATGGATATCCTTACAATCTCAAGAGGAGGTTGTAGAGCCTATATATCTCTCTATAGGCCTACCTAATGTGGGGGTAGAGATTGTCCAAGCAAGTAAGCATTGGAGCCTTTTGAACTTCCGTGATCACCTATGCATTTTGGGATTTGAGGGAATCACTAATGCTTGCTTCAATGTGCACGGTAGGAAGATAAGGGTTGTTTGAGATTTAAACCTTTGTATTTGCTCACCTCTTTTTGGAGTTACTTACTGTGTTGGGTGTTTGGATAGATTGGAAGGAGGATGGAAGCAAACACAAAGGTGTCCTCGGATTGGTGGCCAGATGATGTCACCTTGGTTCAAAGAATCTACGCTATGAGTGTTCACTGGAGCAATTTTGTAATATCCCTCTACCAGAGTTTTGTTGTAAAAAAAAAGAAGAAGAGATACTTCCGTGTTTAAAATGTGTTGTCTGGTTTCTTGAAGAGGTGCTTTCGTCTTTTTAAAAATCAACGTTTTTTCATGTTTTTTGGTCTAGTGTGAAATGGCCGCTATCTTGTATAAATAGTACTTTGAAGGCTTGATGTGTTATTTTTGCACTCATTCTCAAGAGCACAAGGCACCTCCACACTCAAGCTTCAAAGCACATGGCTGCCTATGATCACTTCATGGACTTTCTCCGTGAGAGCGACTTTCCATAGGCCACACACTTGCATGTAATGTTCACTCACACGAGATCGATTGGATCTCCACACTCCGCCTCCATGAAGAATTATTTGTAGACACATTATCATACATGGATACCCACATTAAGCCGCACTGTGTCTCTATGGCTAACGACGATAGATTGTGGGTGCCCTTCAACCTCCTAGAGTACATCAACCACAACGAAAGGCCCTTCCAAAAGCAGCTCAGAAGATTTGAAGTAATGGCAATGAAATTTGGACATTTCCTAGAGCTTGACAAGAAGCAAGTACGCAAGCTCAACAGAGGTGCCATTGGCCACCCATCGCTTTCTATCATGGTTGGCTGGCTTGCTTTGTTTTCTTCCTTTCAAAAGGAGAAGAGGAAGAGGAGGTCGAAATGCCACAATTGTGCCTTGGAGGATTCATCCACGACAAGGAAGAGCCTCAAAGTGCAGCGCACACATGTGTAAGTGAAAGCCTGATCATCGCATAACAATTTCCAGGAGGTGAGCTAGGGCTCACAAAAAATCTGCGAAAAAATCTGCGTCGCTTTGAGGCCAATGGAAGCAACAATTGAATGATATTGAAAAGTCATGTGGCCTCCGCATGGATGAGTGCTTGAGCATGCTCAAGGTGAAGGAAAAGTTCCCATTGGATGACTCTAACACAGGTAACATGGAGGAGAACCTCTTCCCACTTACAGACTCAGTGGAGGAGACGATGGTCATTGCTCTGGAGGCAAGCAGGAATGCAGGGCAGGCAAATGTCATCGAGGAGGAGTTTCAAGTGGCGCAACAAAGTGTCTCCCGCGTAATCGTGGCTTGGACACCAACTCCAACACAAAATATCGATGAGTCCAAGTCCAACATTGACTTGGAGCGAAAGGCTGATGCAGACGAGGATGATAAACAAGAGAACTTGCTAGAGATGGATAATTATGCTATGCGGGGCGGGGGAACGCATGCTACTACATGACCATATCTAGCTCTTGGTCACTACATCAAACATCTCCTAGCAAATAACTTTGTGATTATTCACAAAGAATTCACATCCAATGCTAGCTTCCCCCTTTTTGCATTAAAGACCTTCTCAAAGCAACTATGCATGGCCACTATTGGCTAGTCGGTTAGTTTTGTAATCCTAGTTAAAAAGTCCCTAGTTATGTCCACTTTTGGGAGCGGCTATAGAGGCAAGGTGCTTGCCTAGCTAGGAATTGCCAAGTCGCTTGGCCATGTCTCACCACGAGAAATAGCCACTGCTATTCTAACCGGCAAGCTCCCCATAGATAAGAAATGACGAACCTCTCTTGTAAAGAGTATTCCCAAATCCCACATGTAAATTTTTATATCAATACAATGCTGAAAGTGGCTTTTAAGTACATGTGATTGATTTGTAATCTAAAAAAGAGGAGAGCCAAAAGGGTGCTAGAAAGGGTTGTTCGGGGGCCCCACATAGGGCATTTTTGCACCCTTCTGGCCATCATGAAGAAATATGTGCCATTTTTGCACCCTTCTGGCCATCATGAAGAAATATGTGCCATTTAATTTTCATTGGATTTCAAGTGAAATAAACGTGTTTTCTATTGAATGACATGGCTGCAGAATGTGTGTAGTCTTTGTAAGTGACTTGTGGAGAGAGAATCTTAAAAAAAGAAGAAGGGCTAGACGAAAATTTTAGTTTAACCATGACAATTTTTAAGGGATTTAAGTTATAATTTTGATAAAAACCTTTAAAATTTAGGAAAACACCCACAAAAAGGTTTTTTGAATTGTTGGGAAAAATGTTTTTTGCAAACACTGTGCCTATTGCTCAAAATAATCCACTATTTCTCTCTTCCACCTCCACTCCCAGCTCCACCACCGGTTAGTTTAGCGCCCCTACCACCACACGACAATATACTACAAAAGAAAGGAGGGCCAGAGGGGTGCGAAAATGGCCTATACGAGGTCCCTGTATAGAGCATTTTTTTACCCCTCTGGCCATCACGACTTTCCTACTCTTAACCCCATTTAAGCCACCTCAAGTCCTTCACAATGAGAGTTTATCCAAAATTCACACATCTTACTAGAAAAACCACGTGGGCCAGAAGGGTGCGAAAATGGCCATTGCACGTGGCCCGGAGGGGCCTTTTTCGCACCCTTATGGCCCTTTATTGAAACGTGATTGAAAGCACATACACACTTAAACCAAATAGATAATAGCAAGATAGAGTGCACCTCGACAATTACAAGACGTACACATCGACCAATTGCAAGATATATTACACATCAAAAATTTTATTAATATAAAAAATTGAGATACATCATTGAACATTCATCATTTTTCAATCCCCCTTTTCTCCGTGAATACGATTGACCAATTGCATATCCTTTACCATTATTATGACTTGCTTTGCATGGATGGCGCACAAATTGGTGTCCTCGAATAGATTTACAAGATACGCTTCAGCGGCTTCCTGGAAGGCCTCAAGGGCAACCAACTGCATCCGACATTCCATCTTGTATTCCCATAAAATTTCTTTGCACGTTCATGATAAGGCACCCTTTAGATAAAAAGCTCTACAGACTTCTGATAGTGCCGTATCTCCTAGAAAGCCATGTACCCTTAGTGTTTCCTTGTGGTGGGCGTTTGGTGGGATGTGGTTGTCGCGGGCGAGGCCTGTAATAGGTTGACTTCCTTCTGTTTCTTTTGGGGACTGGTGCTTCTTCCTCTTACTCCCCTTGCTGCTCTTACTTTTGTTGTTGCTGTTGCTGTTGCGTGGTGATGCGTGGCAAGGTTTTTGCTCCTATGGCTAGGTGGTTGGGAATCTCTATGTGTGCCCATGTAGGCTCCCCCCAGTCGGTGTCGGTGTTTGTTGCACTGCTATCTTTCATGCCATAATCCACCAACTTTACATGTTTACTCGACTGGGATGAGAGCTGGCTTGCTCTATCAAATTTTTCTTCAAACTATGGTTGTAACACTCCAAATTCTTCTTTGTGTTGTCCTTCAATCACGCGTGTCGTTCTTCGGTCATCTTCTTCACTGTTTGCTTTGTACGCACCATGGTGAGGAGAGCTGAGGGAAAGGATGGGAAGGCTCTAGTGTGTTTTTCTCGCTGGTTGTAAGGAATGGGCAAAAGTAGAGGTCAACCTTTATTTATACAAGAAAATGCCATCATTGCAATAACCTTAAAAACCCTAATTTTAAGAGGTCACTCACGCGTGAAAACAAATCGTACACATGCTAAATACATGTCGAGCTGTGTGGGGCATCATTCGAATAAGCGTTCACTGGAGACAATATTAAAAAAATTGACCAAATTTTTTATTAGTATGGAAGGATGCGAAAATACGGCCACCTTGCACAATGTATTTTTGCACCCTTCTGGATACTTCTCACAAAGCATCAAAACACACAAACATGTGGAATACAAAGCATGTCATATTTTTAAAATCAACATCTTTCGACTTCTTCGAGTATTACAAAGCATTGTAAATCTTTGGGATACAATTCAAGTCATCAAAAAAACTATATTTGAAGGTATTACAAATCTCTCTCGCTACCAATCAAACCTAGTAAGAGAAGTATATCAATCTAACGAAATTAGTAATAACGCATAACTTCACGGTCCTCGAAAAAACCAAGGGGGACTCCAAAATTTGCAACAGAATTTTCACCATAGATTGTCGGTGCTCTGCAATGTTCCTAGCTAACCGCAACGCCCTCATGCAATCCGCTTGTGGTATGGAGGGGCGATTACGTGGCCGCCTGTCCGTCAGCATGGAAAACTGAGCCTACATGCAAAAACAAGATTGTCGATCGGATCGGCAAGTTTGTGCAAATCCTTGACTTCTAGCTCCTGGGCTGAGAGGGCATCCTCATCAAGTTGGATAGGGGCCTTGATAGAGAATAAGTATCATGCGAGTTCGGAAGCAATGATTGTGGCCAAGTGCTTATGTGCTCTCAAAGTGCTTGTACAAAATGGACAAAAAGAGAGAGGGTGCTCATTTGTAGTGACCAACGTAATCATTACATCAAAACCTAGTTTTAGAGAAATGTTACGCACCAGAAAAATGGGTTTTTAAACACGAAAGATAACATGGATCTATATTTGGCAAAAAAGAAGCATTTACATTCTCATTTATAACACGTGATTACATTCAATAGATAATATCCCTACATAGATCAGCTACACATCAACCCTAGGCCTCATTCAAGTCTATAGGGACCCATACTTTACCAACTCTCCTACGTGTAACCCTCCATGCCGCATGACATGCAGGTCCTATCCTTGCCCTCCACCTTGCTATTTTCTAACCCTTACTTTTAATTTTAGCAATTTAGGCCAATTTGGACATTTGAGCCCTCTCCCTTGAAAGGTTTCTTCCAAAGGTATAACCAATCAAACATTTCTTTGAGATAGTTTGATATCGAGTCCTACCACCTCCATGTCTTGTGATAGTTTGATCGGAAGAACCAATCAAACATTTCTTTGAGATAGTTTGATCGAGTCCTACCACCTCCATGTCGTGTTCTTGAAATAAACTCCCCTTGCACGGTAATGACTTTTCTCCATTCCTTGGGTGCTCCACATGTCAAGTGAGTTATAGGCATTCATGAAATATGAACCATGAGCATACAAGATGTGCTGCAGATACCAAACAAAACCACCATTCAAGAAAAGTGCATTAGAAGAAGAAATATGTTTTGCAAAACCTTTAAAAGCATTATATTACCATGTAATGCACAATATTCAATTCACCCCATGTGCGGACCACAGCTTCAATGAAGCTTTGCAACTCTGCTTGCAATTATTTGTGGTTTTCCTCTGTTGTGCTGCTTTGACTCATCAACCGCACTACCTTATTGAAATTTTTCCACACTTGCTCATGTAAAACAACAATGTTTGCATCCAAGCAGTCCAAAGTAGTACAAGAACAAAGGTCTTTCCACAGCTTCCATCTCTTTATAGGAACATTTTCACCTTCCTTGACATGTTGCCTATTTGCATTTCTCTGAACCTTGTCCCGTTTGTTGAACGGCTTCTGGAGAAACCTTCTCGCCTTGCCTCCACTGATTGAAACCTTTTAAGCAAACATATGTGAAACTCCAGAGGTCTTTTGGTTAACTTGTATCTCCATGTTACCCCCATGGCAACCAATGTCATTTAAAATCTTCTCCACTCCAGCAATTGCCTCATCCTGTTGAGCTTTACCAAGCATAGTGAACGCATAGTCTATGTGACACTTTAAGAGATGGCTAAAGATACGCATGAAAGCATGCAAAGTACAAAAGTGAACATTCCTAAGAGGGAAAGGAATTATGGGGTTCCAATTATTATCCCTTAAGTCCCTATTTGGAGGTGCCAACATAGGTGACGAAAGGACACCACTGTCCCACTCTCCCTCGTAATTTCTAGTTTCCTCGTAGTTCTCTTCACCATTGGCTGTCCCGCTATGTTTATTCTTGGTTTTTTGTTTCAATCCATGCATACACCAAGGGCATGGGTGAGCTATATTTGCACCTTTAGTGCAACCTAGCATATACTTAATTGTCTTCAGATCCCCGCCAAGATGCCAATCAATGTCAAAGCTCCCTAAACCATCAACATCCAGCTTCTCACCCCCTATTTGTGACTTTATCACATCACTAACCCAAGGCAACCTCTCAAAGACCCTTGTTAATACCTCGTGTGTCTCTTTGGGAACCTTAAATGCTTATAACCACCATATATCTTTCTCTGATTGAACACTAAACGATGGTTTAGTGTGTGAAATATTGTCATTCCCTTGTTCTTGAAAATCAAATGTGCTCTCTCCCTCATTATCGGGCCCTTCTGTAATAGTGGTAGCAGATGGAGACTTAAAGGCTTCCGCCATAGCGTGGTTCATGAGTGTGACACTCATTCTCTCTATCCTTCTTCCCTTCACAATCTAGCACTCGTCCAACTTCAGCATGAAGGAGACCTTGGAACCTATAAAACACAGAAATCAAACAAAATGTTAAGTCGTTCCCCATAAATGAGCACATAACTAATGTGTGCAATGTTACGAAACCTACTTACATCCAGAAGGCAACCCATAAAACAATATCATTGATTTTGGTAGCTTTCGCATTTCAACATGTTGTTGAACTCACTGAATTCGAATGAAACATTACCATCCATAGTCTTCTTCTTTTTCCATGCTGCAATGCAAAATGTATCGTTGATGTGGTAGTAATCCCCAATCCTGCATTTTACATCTTCATTGCTCACTCCCTTTGCTAGACGAACCCTCTATGGCGGCAAGAAAAGGTTGTGCGTGATACCTTTCTTACAAACGGTGTCTCCTAGCAATTGATGAAGAGCTTTATAGCCCTTCGTGCTAATGCTTACCTCATCGCATGCATTAACAACATCAACACTACTGATACTTTGGGAAGCCTCTTGTATGATTTCATTGGAAACAACCCTATGTATATTCTTGCAATGGGGATCCCTAATCATTTTTAAGCACATTCTCCCTCATTGTGAAAGAGTGCAAGAGCTCATTACAATCCCCGGTTTGATAAGAACCTGTGGCATCTTAAAGGAATACTTTAAAAACTAGCAAAATTACATTGACATTACACAAGTGCACACATGATTTACATTAGCATTTTGAATTGAAAGTGCTAGAGAATAAGAAAGAGGAGCCATACTGCACTTCTTGAATTCTCCGCTTACAAGCGCCCCCCCCCAACGGTAAGTGTTTTGATGTGGTTGAGTGGCCTCTTACGTTCCCTAGCTCCAATAGGAGTGCTTTTCATGTGGGAGGTTCTGCGTAAGCTACGCTGCTCTCTCTTGATTTAGACCCTAAAGCTCCTTGATTTTTGCTTGAGCCTGAAGTAGGCCTTGGTGTACACTAGCAAGGTTAACTTGGAGCGTATGCAACTGTGATGACAAGTAGAAGACTCTACCAGCGTCAGTTATTGCTAATCTCTTGCAGTAGCCGAGATCCCATTCTCACCATCTCCCACATACTGAATAAATGATGGTAAGTCTTTGAAAGTGGGTGGGTAATAAATGATGGTAAGTTTTTGAAAGTGGGTGGGTAATACACCCTTGGGTCAATTGGGTATAGATGCCCATCAACCCATAGATCCACATTAGTGTGACCACCTTGTCTACATACATTCCTCTCCTGTTCTGTGAGATGAACCTTGCCCGAAGTTGCATACTCTTCCAACACCCGCACATGCAAATCCACCTTGCATCGATGCAATGGCACATTAGCATTAGTGATTTCATGCAATGCCATGCTTAGAGGGAGTTGATAGTGGAAAAGAAGAGGGAGGCACTAAGCTCACAATAGAGAGAGAGAGAGAGAGAGAGAGAGAGAGAGAGAGAGAGAGAGAGAGGGATAGGAGTTGAGATTAGAGGGAGTGAGTGCATGCCATAACCTTCCAAGGAGTTGAGATTAGAGAGATGGAGGATGCAATCACAGGAGAGAGAGAGAGAGAGAGAGAGAGAGAGAGAGAGAGAGAGAGAGAGAGAGAGAGTGTATGTTTGCAAGCCATTAGCTCTCACAATAGAGAGAGAAAGGGAGAGTTGATAGTAGATGAGAGGATTGTAGAGAGAGGAATAGAGTGAGGCTATGCAAGCCAAGCTTACATTAGAGAGATGAGTAGAGAGAGAGAGAGAGAGAGAGAGAGAGAGAGAGAGAGAGAGAGAGAGAGAGAGAGAGTTTTGGTTCAAATTTGGGGGGAAAAAGAGGTTGAAAAATGGTTTTTTGACATATATATGGGTTTGGGATAACTTTTAAAGCAAAAAAGTTCAAAAATGAGGAAAATAAAAAATCACTTTTTTTGGCCCTCCCTTAGTTGTAAGATTGATGATGTGGGAAGTGACAAAAGATCTTGACACTTTCCACAGTGATTTAGTTGATTTGGTGGGGAAGTAGAGGCATTCAATGAAGGAGAAATAGGTGGAGGCATTCAATGATGAGATAGAGTGGGTTTTAGGGGGAAAGTGAGGCGAGCCTAGTGGGGTTTGTAAAGGACTCCATTGGCCCTATTCTTTGGCCATTTCCTACTCATGCACCTTGGGTTTATGATCCTATATATATACACATAGCCTAAAGATTATGAGCATCCACCATGCAATTCATGGGTTGCTATATGTTGCAGTTACTGGCCAATCTGACGATTTGTGAGCATCCACCATACATTTCATGGGTGGCTATATGTTGCAGGTACTAGCCAATTTGATGATTACGAGCATCCACCATGCATTTCATGGGTGGCTATATGTTTCAGGGACTAGCATGCTTGCCTTAGTAAGGAATTTCCTACTTTATTTCCTGTGTTGCCTTCCTCTATACACTAGCTAACTCTCTTTTAATTTTTTTAACTTTTTAGGCTGGGAAGTTCTGTTGAGTTACCAACATCTACTTCTTATATAGGGGATCCTTGGCTTCCTACTCCTACTTGGCCCAATCTTAGAAGCCTTCAATCATTTTATCTTTAGTTGTCATGTCTTCACCATGTGTTTTCTTGACTATTTGGAAGGTTTAATTTCTTTTATTAGCTCTTCTTGGGTAGTGGTTAATGCTAGACTTAGCTCTTCCCCATCATCATCAAGGAGCCCTTCTACTTTTTCTCTGAGTTATGCTTGCTTGCAGCTCCTTATTTAGTGATAGTATTGTTTTTCTGTCCTACTTTTGTTGTTCCTTGAACTCTTGTATTATTAGTTCTTCCAATTCTTGTACCTATACCTTGAGTGCGGATTCATCATTTACTTTATCTTCAAGTTTCTTGGTGTGGTAGCCACATGTGCTTCTTAGCTCATTCATGGGTATGTTGTCCATGTTTGTGATGTGGTCCACATCACTATTTCTTTGCCGCTCTTTTGTCGGTTCTTGTTGTGTCATCATTTTCTTCCCTTTTGCTTTTAAGAAATGCAAACTTTTTTATTCGGGACCTCTAGCTCTTGCACTAATCTTTTATTTTGTGTTTGGAGTTCCTCCTTTTCTTTGCTAGCCACTCTTGCTACTACCCTTTTGGTCTAGCCTTGCACTTGTCCTGCCCTCTTGTTGACTTTTTGGTCCTATTTCGGAAATCCTCCCTTGTTGTTCTTTTGCACCACCATCTCGAATTTGTTCCTCCTTCTTATGGGGGATTATTTGACTGTAAGTGGGTTTGGGAGCCTCCATGATAGCTTTCAATTTCTACAGATACTCCTCCTACACCACCTTAAGCTCGTGGATGGCATGACCCTCCCATTCCTCCATCTTTTGTATAGATACTCCTCCTACACCCCCTCCATGATAGCTTTTAATTTCTACAGATACTCCTCCTACAACCCCTCCATTATAGCTTTTAATTTGTATAGATACTCCTCCTACACCCCCTTAAGCTCGTGGATGGCATGATCCTCCTGTTTCTCCATCTTTTTTCATCAATCTCAAAGACTTGTTGGCACATGCTTGTATCTTATCCCTATCTACTCTTTGCTACACAATTTTCTTGATGCTCCTTAAGTATCTTATTTATTTTGGCCTCTATGCTTTCAAGTTTGTGGAGGGTAGACCTTGTTTCATCTTTAGTCCTTCCTGCTCTCAAAAAACAATGCCTTTCAACTCATTGACTTCCCTTGACATCCCTTTGTTTGCCTCTTGTAGGCATATCACATTGCAACTCCTTGTGTTGGGTTGCTTCTCCCTTCAGTCTTTTCACCTCTTCTTGTAAGAACTCCTTCTGACTTCGGGCATCTTGCAATGCCTTGTTGCACTAGACATATACATTTTGCTTCTCCTTTAGATTTTTTTGTAGTCTTTTAATTACTCTTTGCTCCTTTGTCATGCACTTTTGCAAATAGTTTATGGCTCCTTGAGTCCAATCCATGTCACCAAAATCCTAGAGGTAATTTAAACTACTAGGTTTAGAATTGGCAAATATTGTCTGGGCTATGGTAGCAACATTTGTAATTGAATTTCAAGATTGATGCTGCCATTCCATGCATGTACTTGGCTTTATGACTCTTATTTTGAGCATCCTAATGTCATTGAGTCTTTTACTATTGGGTGCTCGCTTTTAGTTGTTACACTAGCCCTCCTCGAGTGAAATGGATAATGCTTACCTTAGCATGTGTAACGTCCCCACCTTGGCCGGATCAAGGGGATCCTTTTGATAGGCAGCTAAGTCCCCTTTTTATCTTCGATTGACGACACCTCGATCTCTTGGAAATACGAGGATACGAGCAAACGGAGGGACCTAACTCTATCTCATAGAGGAAACATAATTATTCTAATAGGAATCTATTCCTCCAATCAAACGGCATTCAATGTGTGATCAAGGATGGAACAAGTCCTCACTTGGTACATGGAAGCCAATGCCTTTTTTCTCTTTTCTTTATGAGGCACAGCCACTGGCTCTCGATCTCCTAAAATGGGACTTGTTTGGGCGCTATTCTATTATGGATCATAAATAATAATTATGTTGGAAAGTCACCCAACTCATCGAGTCCACCCCTCCATACGATGATGCGATCGGGGCATCCATCCACCCACACTTTCCACCCATATAACCAATCATTTTTGTTATCTAATTAGGTCCTACCACACTGTGAAACATATAAAATCACGTTCTTTAATTAAAGATGTTGTAAGCGATGGGTCAGAAAGGACTTGCTAATGGCACAAGGTTACTACCAAGGCAATACAACAATATGGATGCCTAAACTCCATCCACCAGTGGTCACCGTTGCACACACCTCCGAATATAAAGGAAAGGGTAGTAAAGGCATTTGGAACTGACTCCCAACTAAAACCAATGCTAAAAGTGCACAAACACTGGTGTGGAGGAAGAAGCCAACCCAACAAGATGGGTTAAATGTGGCCAAACCAATACTTGTAACCACCTCGATCAAGGTGCTGGACAAGGACCGTGAAGGGAGAAAAAAGAAGGTTCAACAAATGGACACTGATACAAGCCCCAATCCATAGGACTCAGTAGAAAACCTATTCAGTTGGGTGGAGGGAAGAATCAAGCAGTCCCACACGGAGTTAAAACACCTGCAACAACACCTACCCAGAAGTGCCAAAGTGCCACCTTGGTTCCCATGGCAATACAAAGATGAAGGTATCCATTAGTCACAAAATGGATACAAGGTAAAACTGGGTATCATTCACTCCTTTAAATGCATGTTTGAATGTCTGAGCATGAAGAGAAATAGAAGGTATCAATCTTGCACATTCATGATCCAAAAAAATTCACGTCGTGAATTGGTACAAAAAGGTTCACGCCATGAACCGATCTTAAACGCCGTGAATTGATCCAGAACAGCTCACGTCGTGAATTGATCCAAAACAGCTCACGCCGTGAACTGGTCCAAAGTGCTTCACGTCGTGAAACAATTAATTTTTTCAGACCAATCATAGGACGATACGCGAAATTCTTCATTAAGGTAGCCACCTAGTCCGACGGCTATGCCATAAATTCAAAATTCTTTCCTTTTTTCGTCATTTTGCAATTGCCTTTCATTGTGTGCTCAAACGCAATCGCACTTTCTTTGCATCGAATCCCTCCTCGCTTCTTCGAGTTCAAATCGACACTTATGTATTGAGGTGGGAGCTTGGGCCTTTCTTTGTTTTTTCTTTTCTTTCCATCTTTTCAAACATTGATTGTAATTAGTTAAATGCTGGACAAACAAGACTTTGCATGTCAAAAAAAGTTCTTGCATTTCAACAAAGGTCCTTGATTGTCAATCAATGTTATCATCATAAATTGCCTTGTGGGCCGATCATCCTTACACAAAACTCTGCTATGCGGTTTGATTCAATCATGCATTAATTCTAAGATCCCTGACCCCACTATGCAATGAATTTGAGGGTGCTAGCAGCGGAAGTAGCACTTCTTTCACGGAGTGTGTGCTAATTAAGTTTAGACTCAAGTTCAGTTAGGTTACAAGATGGAAACTTGTACTCATAAAAAGACTTGAGATGTTGTGCTTGTATTCCAATACTTTAAATTTCCTCCTTTTATATGAGGAAAGTACAACAAAGCTATGAAAGCTCATGTGGGATAACTTGGCTAGGTGACTTGGCACTCTAGCATTACTCATTTCAACATCCCTAGGAATATAGACACGGAGCTTTGTGTAGAATACATAAAGACGTATGACAAAGACACCAAGCGGGGTACAGTAACAAAAGCCGATTGCACCACATAACAAGTCCTGATCACTGAAGATCTAATTCGTGAAGCTCTGCAGCTCCCACCACCAGTCAAGATACATGCATATACCTTTGACAAGATGCCTCTGGATGCCATGTTGAAGAAGAGCTCTTACAACTCTAATAGAGCTGAATATGAGAACATCATGGATGAAGCCACATAGAAGGCATGCAGGTGAAGCCAATGGATCGATAAGTACAATAGGGTACCATCATTGAACAGAATCACAAAGGTCCATGAAGAAAAGGAGGAGGACTGGACATATTATATACATAGGGAGATGGAAAACTACCTCAAAGCCCATCAATCAAAGATATGCAACCCGTACCTGATGACACAGGTACTGAACCATGTGTGGCTCATAGGACCCTTCTAGAACCAGAACCAGAACCAACAAAGCAAATGTAATTGGCACTCCTCCCAGAGTAACTAGTGCTGGCTGCTCTGCAGAGATGCAAGAAGGGCAAGCTGTCCTCAAGGAAACAAAGGCAATAATGAAGGAGATCAAGAGAGGAAGAAAAAAGAAGGTGGAAAGGAAGATGACAGGTGTCATACCAGATGTGGCTGAGAAAACACGAAGGATTGAGGCTGAGCTCACACACACAGAAGCACGGAACGGAGTTAGCATCGAAGCCAGGAAAAACTTGCACTCTTTAAAGATAACAATTTCAATGCAATTCATTGAATACAGCATCACTCAATTCGTAACTTCATACAGTTTTATGTCATTATTTTAAAAGATACACATTTATTAACACTAATACTTTTAAAAAAATCTTCTTTAAAAGATAACCAAGCTAACATGGCCACCATTTCCTTGAGGATCTTGTAAAGGGAGGGTTGGAGCCACATCGAGAGCATCTTCTCTAATCTCATTGTTGCGCACTCCTCTCGAGGCAATATTCTGACGTTTTCGGGAAGGGGCCATCTTGGACGTCATCTTGTAGGGCTCGCTGTCTCGCGGTCGAAATGCTCCAGTCAGATCTCAATTCTGAGATCGTTTGCTCATCGTATGAGCAAAATACCACAGCGCATGAACCCTCTCTAAGGCTAAAACCTCTTGCTAAAGTCCATGCAAATGGGGGGATTGTGAGATGTCCTTAACACAAAAACGTTTTGCTGAAGAGGAGAAGCGCTGCTATAAGTCTCTTCACACGAGGGGGGAGGGGGGAGATCAAGTCGTATATACCAGGAATACTTGAGCAGCAAGAAGCCACTGTTAGCAAGGCCACACAAGAAGAAACATAGCAAATGACTCCTCCTCAAAGCCCAACTTAGCTAGTCCTTAAAAACCTATCTCCACTCAAGAATTCTACTATGTCAGACACACTTGCGGGATGGAGCCAGAGACTGGAGCAGAAGCAATGCCATTAGAAGAACCTCAAGAGCTTGAAGAAGCAACATCGCTCCCGGTGTGCAAGTCCCAGCAGTAGCACCATTGGATACAGGTAAAAGGCCAAGAGTTAAAGATACACCTAGTCCAAGCAAAAGAAGGCGTCTGGAGGGTGAAGATATGATAGAGTAGTCATTACTACATAATCTAGACTATGAAAAATTCTTTCAGGAAACTGTCGAAGGACTAGATGAGCTATTGAATCTACCGCATGTGCAAGATTGGGCAGCAGCCACATGTGCATCACTATGGGAGAAAGAGCAATGAGTATGGAGGTGCAATCTCCTCATGACACATATGCTTCATGATTGTAATGCTACACTCTAGAAATAAATTCAAGAGTCAAACAACCAAGTACAGACCTTGCAAGAACACCTGACACCTGCAGAGGCCACACATAGAGATGTGATCATGAAGAGTCTAAAGGCCACCGAGGAGCAAGAGGCCAGGTACCAAGCACTGGAAAATAATAATTTGGTTCTTCTCAGCCAAACTATTATGCAAAGAATTAAAGAGAATACGGATCTGAAAGTGTAGCTGGAGCAGGCTAAAGAGCAACTTCAGAAGGAAGTTACCCATAACCAAGAGCTAGCATAGCCATCCATGCCCAACAGGTACAGAAGCTCCAGCATATGTCCCTGGCCAAAGAAGAAGAGCTACAAGGCCAGATCCAGATGCTCTCCTTAAGTCTGAAGCTTAAATCTGAAGGAAGCAGAAAGTAGAATGACCCACTTGCAACAAGAAAGAGAATAAGCAAACAAGGCAAATGTGGAGAAGGTTAGAGCCCTTAATGATACTATTAGCACCAATCAATCCAGACGTGTGCAAGAGGAAGTAACAAGGCACTTCGAGGAGTTGGATGCTGCCAAGGATGGTTAGAGAAATAGCCATATCAAACCTCCTCAACACCAATGACTCCTGTATACAAGAATTGGAGCATCAACTAGTTTTACAAGACCGAAGTCAAAGACAAGAACCAACAGATGAAATGCGACTACTCCTTGAGCAAGCCTCGGAGATAGGTCAGTTGCTAGTAACACCTTGGGCCCCTCCTCAAACTCTTACTCTTTTTTTGTCTACACTAACCCTCTCATTGCTTCAATATGATATAAATCTGTCTGAGGACCTAAGCCTAGGTGAACTAACCCTCATTAAGCAAAATACTGAACGTGATATTGATCCCACTATCATTATGGGAATTTTGTGAGGGGATGTAGTATTAACTAATCCGCAGGATATTTACTTTTATCCATTGCACCCTATTGTGCTAAACCTTTGTAGTTGGTGTCAGGTGCTCCAAAACTCTGAAATCCTAGACAACAGTGTCAAAAAATTAGACTTGTTTGTTCCACATGATATATTATGGAGCTGGAAATGAGCTGATTAAATAGGCTGTCTACTATGATAATGGAAATCCATGTATTCCAATGATCTAAGAGAAAAATTGTGATGCTAGCATAGATAAATTTTAAATGATGAAAGAGGAATTCCCACTATATTGGAATCCAAATATTTAAATGAGGAAAGTGTAATTCCTAGTGTAAAGCAATTAATGAAGATTTTTATTTAAATTTTTAAGAGAAAATTTAGTTAAATTTATCTGTTTGCATAGATAAATTTTAAATGATGAAAGAGGAATTCCCACTATATTAGAATCCAAATATTTAAATGAGGAAAGTGTAATTCCTAGTGTAAAGAATTTAATGAAGATGTTTATTTGAATTTTAAGAGAAAATTTAGTTAAATTTATCTCTTTGTATAAATAAGATTAAATGATGAAAGAGGAATTCCCACCATATTAGAATTAAAATGTTTAAATGAGAAAAGTGGAATTTTTAGCTTAATGAAATTAATGGATATTTTTATGTAATTTTTAAGAAGAATTTTAAGTAGATTTAATTTATGGTAAAAGAGGAATTCCCATGATAATTGGATTGCACTCATTCAAATGAGAAAAAGAAGGATTTCAAGTTTATTCAAAAAAAAAATAGGTATTGATATTTTAGTTAAAAGAAGAATTTTTATGATATTTAAGAAAAGATGGATTTGAATTAAATTTTAGTGTCAAAAGATGAATTTCCACCATAATTCTACCTAATGAATTAAGGCTGAGAAATTATGTGGCATAAAGAATATCTTTAGATATTTTAATTGGTAAAATCACTAAATTGATATTTACCCAAAATCTAGATGTTTAGTTGAAGGGAATCCTTGTAGAACTAAACCGAATGAATTTGGTTAGACTATGTGAGGGATGGACAGTAAACCTAATTGTCCTCTCGATCTGAATCAGACAAAAATTTCGTGAGACCAATTCCAGTTACTAAATCCAAAGAATAGACTACTGAAACTAATCTAGTTTTTCCTTGACCAAACTCACCAAGAATCTAGTTGGACAAATGGAAAAAATGATGGGTAGATTAGCCTCATGAGAGATCAAGGATCCTCATGAATGAAACTGGGAATTATGGAAAAAGGGTTGTCGGAACCGATCTCAAACTGGAATTTTACTTGCATTGGAACCTTTGTTTTTTCATTCAAAGGACTGTTTTATGCTAGAATGCTGGAGGAAGCATTTGGCTTATGTTTTTCTAAGAGGAGGTTCATTGGAACAGCTAGCAGGGAGTCGTCAAGGGACGTTGCTCGCGGCAACGCCTACCGAGGTCTTGACCAACTTCGGCATGGTTAAAATGGTGTGCTTCCGGTATGATGGTCAAGGATCGATGAAGCGGTCCCTGAGTGAAGTGCTAGGACACCTAAGGAGGATCCTAGAGGGTTCTGACTAGGCGATGCACGGGCTCGCGGGCTGTTAGGACACCCATGCGTACGTCGAGGAAGATTTTGGATGGACAAAAAGGAAAGATTTTTGAGAACCAAATTTTGATACTGGACCAGGTCCCAATTAATTGGATGGTTTTTTCGTTCCAACTTCTCGATGAATAATGCAGATGTTCTATGCCTCCATGCATAGTTGTACTCGTCTTACATGTAGGCATTACTAATTGCCTCTTTCTAAACACATTCATCAAAGATAATTAAGCACACATATGGTACAAGCTATGCATAAACACATTGAGTAAATGTGAGGGATTCCCTTATGAAGCTATGCAATACAAGCTATGCATAAACACATGTTAAGTAAATGTGAGGGATTCAGTTACAAACTATGCATGGAAGCATCCAGCATCATCATCGGGTTGCCGATATGAGAAGCCTCTGAAACTTTGATCTATGCTCTAAGAGGAAAAACCTAACTAGCTTGGTTGCTTAAATGCCTACAGTATGGTGTCAAACCTGAGAAGAAAAACTTACAAAACCTAAAAAAAACCCAACACAAAATCTTTTTATAAAAAAAAACATTAAAAAAACTCTAACCCTTATACCTACAAAACTCTTACTTGCTTGCATCACATAAGGATACCCATCTAGGAATTTGCGAAAAAAAATTCTCAAGAAAAATATTTATTCAACCATTTAACTTAAGCTATTACAACAAATTCAACATAAACCAAGCTTTGAAAATTAACACATGAAAATACTTAGCTCTTTTATGACACAAACATTGGGTGCAATCTCCCCTCTTCATGTGTGTAGCCTATTTCCCACACGAGTATTTTGAGCATTCTATTGCCAATAATAGGCCATATCCTCCAAAAATACAAAAGTTGTGATTTTTCTTGCACAATGCTCTCTCTTTCCCAAAATAGAGAGATCTTAAATATTAAATTACTTGGGGCTAGGGAAAAGATTTTAAGCTTTACAAAATAAATATTTATAAGTTCAAGTCTAAGCTTGTTGAAAAAAATAAATGGTTGTGGACAATCTAGCACATATATACAAAGTTTGTCTAAAAATTATGAATACCTTGCAAAGATAATAATTTGTGCACTTCTGCCTCAATCTTTCGAGTCCTTTTCACCCATCCAATAACAAAGTGTTACACTTTTGCCTCAATCTTTCATGCGTCCTCTTTCACCACACACATGTTCATCAGGCATAAGTACTCTAGGAATCACCTTGCCATACAAACTAAGTGCAACAAACATAGGAAGCACCACAAGCATACATTGATGTGCACCAAATGTGTTAATATTTGTGATGGCATCACCCATGATATTAACATAATTTGGCATGATGCAACGCAAATCTAGGCATCCCTGAGTTATTTGAGAGGGTAGAATAATATTTTGAAGAGAGCGTAGAATACATTCACATAACATTCTCTTGAGTTCACAATTGCACTCAATTATAGGCTTGTTAAAAAGAATGACGAATTTTAGGGAAGGCATACTTATATTTCTCAGGCATTCGTCTTGCATCTTTATGAGGATGATTTTTGAAACTTAACAAATATTTGACATATTGATTGCCAGTAATGGGTCAATGTAATCTACACATTGGGTCGGGAGGGAAATCCTTCTTTATTACATGCTTTGTAAGTGTATATTTTACTCTTCTCTTTAATTAATCTATTTTGATCTTTCAATTTAATCCTTTCTTTAATCTAATTTGATCTTTTATGCTACTATTTTTTTAGAGGGAGATTGTTGTGTGACCCAACAAAAGAAGAATATGATTATGGGTATAGAGCCTCCCTAAAATAATTGTGGGCCTAGATGCCTATGCAAGGTGTTCCCTTGAACGAGTTTGTTTTAGGAACTAAAGCTGATGAGGTAAGGAATACATAAGCCCTTTTCTTATCCATATATTCTCTTTATTATTTTATAGTTATCTTATTCTTGTATGCATTTATGTAGGATAAAGAAGAAGATGAAGATCCGAACTATGCATAAGAGGAAGACGAGGTAAGTGAAGATGAAGATAAGTCAGAGGATTCTAATGAGGATGATGATTAGTAGTTTTATTGCTTTATGCTTTATTTTGTATATGGCTAGCCATATGGCCAAAGGCCTTGTGTAAAAATCTTTTAATTTATAAATAAAAACCATTTTATATTCATGTATTTCTTTTATGTTATCAAGCTATGTTACTCTCTCTTCTCTATTCTCTTAAAAACAATGTTGGGGTAGACTAGGGAGCCCTATGATGACTCCCCAATTTGCCCCAACCTTTCTTTGCAGGTTTCTTGTCATTTCTCTCTGCAGACAGCAGGCGATCCTCTTGTAGCAAAAATAGCAACGTCTGTCTCGCAACAAAGTAGCCCCGACTTTTCCAAGACTTGTAGTTATTAAAATGTGGCTATTTTCACTACAATACACTGATTCTAATGTAGTGATAGAGTCCTTTAGGCCTTTATGCATAAGAGTCCCCTATGTAAGATATATGCATAGATTCATAGGGGCCTTATGCATAAGAGGCAATGCAGATAGGCATAGACCGGTCTACACATGGAGGCCACTTTATATGCAGAGGCAATGCATAGGACAAGATAAATAAACCCTAAGTGCCCCCAAGGGTGTAATAGATGCACAGAGGCCTCTTATGCATAGATGCTTAGGCCTTTACACATATATGTATAGAGGTCTCTAAGGCATTCTCATAAGTCTTTATGCATGGAGACATAGAGACATAGAGGCATAGAGGCCTCTTATGAATTCTAATAAGGCTTTATGCATAGTCTCATCCTAATGGTTTTCTTCTCTTTAAGTGATTGAAATAAATATTTGAGAGTAGTCAAAACACTCTCCCACTATTTGGGCTCTCCCTTCCTCCAACACATCCATTTGAACCTTACACTAGTTAAAACCTATCCAATTCCTATTGACTAAGTGGCACTCCTTGTCTCTTTTCCAATAGCCCTTCCCATTCTCTTCAAACTATTATTTGAATCTCCATTCTTTAATTAGCCCTTAACGTACCCGCATGTCTTATTACCTTCTGCACCCCAAGCAAATCTCTACCAATTATTAGGAGCCTCTCTCCCTGTAGAAATCTATTTAATTTATTTTTTTGATTATGCCACAAATAATTTTTCTTTTGATAGAGAGTTGTTCATAATGAGCTTTCTTCTATAAAATCCCTAAATCAGATCTCCCCACCATTTGATGAAGCCCTCCTCACCAAGCAATGATAAGATAGAGTAGACCCCTAGAATCAATCGATACCTTTAGGGTACGAGGTAACCACTTTTTATCCTTATCAAAATATAGTCTATTAAAATTAGCATATTGCATACTAAATTAGTTATGGCCCATACTAGAACAGTAGTCACCTAATTTACACCTACCAATAGGTACCTTACATTCATTAAGAGCCTCCCATCATTCCTTTTTTGCACTCATTTACAACAACATTGCCCCTCTTATTTCTTTATAATCTTTCACCATGTTGAACTCACCCATCCAAATCTAAGGATGTTGATCACATGAGCTCTATTTAACCACCCCCATATATTTTTCATTTTACTTAGAGGTCCTAATTAAAAATTCAATATCTAAAGCCTCTTGAGTGATTAGCAATTCAATATTTAAAGCCTCTTGATTAGCAATTTTTGATGATTATGCCATGCATACTTATTAGAAATTCATTAATATCTTAACCCTTCGGATTAGCAAGTCAATATCTTAAGCCTTGAATGAGAACCTCATCGAGATGAAGCATGATGATGTCTTGTGCCCTCTCATCATCTTCAATATCTTCAGCCTTAGTTCGATCAATAACCTTAGTGCCGAAGATGAATGGTCAAAAACCTTTGGACATCATCTTGTACTTGACAAGGACTTGCCAAGTGTGGAAGCCCTCTCCTGAGAACTTCTTAATTTGGGTGTTGTCCTTTGACATTGGGTATTGAAGGAGATTACTAGAGAGTAATGGGCTGATTTATGAAGAAGAAAAAACTAGAAATTTTTGATATTTTGGCTTAAGGAGAAAGAGAAAGGCTTATGAGAGTGCAACAACCCTTAAATCAAGCCAAGGATGTTGCATAAAAAGGAGATTAAGATGGTAAATTTTATGGTTTAGCACTTAGGGTTTGTGCCCAACCACTAATTTTGATGGAGATTAGCTTCATTAGTGTCAAAAAACACTTTATTTGGTGATTAAGATCATCATTAGTGTTTAAAAACATGATTAGTGCTTAAGAGCACATTTTTAGCATCTAATGATACTTGCATTGGTGATTAGATTTACCATTAGTATTTAAGAACACTCTTAGTGTTTACAAACACTTTGGAATGACTCCCCTTTGCTGGATTAGAAGCCTCATTAGTGTTAATCAACACTATTAGTGCTTATAAGCACACTTTGAAAGAGCTTTGTGCACTTGAAGATGTTGATGGAGCTTAATGAGAATGAGGCTCATGAATACCTCATGGTGTATGCCCACTACTTCAAACTCAAAAATGGGATCTACAACAAGCCCTCACAAGATCACTTAAGTGATTAGAGCAAAGAGGAGAGGATTAGAGCAAAAAGAAGCTTGGTTTTGAAGCTTTAATGGAAGCTTCAATGTCTTAGGAGAGCATCTTGGTTTTTCTCTTATTGTTGCGAGCGCTTGGAGCAACCATTATTAGGGCTAAGATTTGAACTGTAGACTCTTGAGGCTATGGGCTTCAAAATCCCTAAGCCCACATAGCCTGCAATCGCCTACACACGTCGTATTGCTGTACGACATCCAGCAATGTAGAAAACGACGCCAGCTTGCTCAGACATGGCAATGCCACGACAGAGAAAGGTTAATTCGTCTGATGAGCAGTACGACCCTGAGTGCCCACACGTCCTCTTCAAGTTCTTAGTTGAGAGCTTCCCAAGTTGTTGCCTCCACGAGTTGATGGAGCTACTCCACTGGTAGGAGGTTCAGCTCCACAAAGAAAAAAATAATAGTGTTGACCTATTCTACACCACAAAAGTGACCTAAGCAACCAAGGCTCTAGATACCATGTTAGAATTTTGTGGTGTTCATGTTAGATCATTATGTGGAGGAGAGAGACTCACAAAATACAAGAAAATATCTTGCTTATTAAGTTGCTCAAAATACAACTAGGCTTCTTGCTTCATACAATGCCTTCTAGCTCCACCTTTAAATAGGTGAGCTAGTGGACCATAAGTCCATTCACACACACACACTTCTCCTCCCCTTTTACTAAACCTTAGTCTCTTAATACATAGAACTTTTGAGTGCAAAAAACAAGCCAACATCATATGAGGTACATGAGGGATTGGCTACAGGAGATCAGAAAACAAGGCAGAGTATGTAAGAGAATGTGTGTGGATTTTTCAAGTACTAACAACGCTCATGGAGCAAGAGGAAATGATGCTGCAACTATGGCCGAGGAGATTGAAGAATATGCACATGTCAATGCTGCTATTTATACAGGTAAGGTCTAAAACCAAGATTCAATTATTAATATTCCTATCAAGATTGTGAATAATGTATTTCAAGTCTTGATTAACTCAAGAAGCACGCATAGTTTTCAATCACTCCACATGGTAAAATAGTTAAGAATAACTAAATTTTACCAAAAGAATCTTATGGTAGAGCTTGCTTTGGGAAAGCAACATACATTTAAGGAGTATGTCAAGAATATGCTTTTCGTTCATATGCAACCTCAAGTCAAAAGCTGATTTCCATGTGTTGGCTTTGGAAAGATATGATGCCATATTAGGGATAGATTGGTTAGTGCCTTATTAGGGATAGATTGGTTAGTGCCTAGAAAGGCCAAGGTATTATATTATGAGAAGCCGGATTGCATGATTGGAGATGATGGTAAAGATTATTGCTTTTACAAGGTCAAAGATGCTTTTACAGGGTCAAAGATGTGATGTAGAATTTAGAATGATATTTGCTTTGCAACTTGTTAAAGAAGCAAGAATAGGTTGTCGTGTATATACCGTGCAATTGCTGATAGAAAGTGTTAAAGAATAGAAAAAGAGTGATGATCATCCTTTACTTCAGGATTTTTAGAATTTGTTTCCGAATGACTTGACTGATTTACAAGATCAAGTTACTTTGTGTAATGGATCAAGATTTATCTAGTTTTTTATTTGGAGTTAAATTTTATAGAATTAACACTAGTAAGCTCTTATGCTGGAGTTTAGTATACATGACTAGCTTGACACATAAAATCGTTTATCCAAGATAAGATCTATCAAAGATATGAATGGAAAGAGCACAATACTGAGAGAAAAGAATGCTATAATATTGAGAGTCTAATAGATGCAGTGATTACCAAGTATGTTGATTTGATCCAAGAGATAGGTAAGAAATGAAGAATAAAGTTAAGAGATTAATATATCAAGTTAAGATCTTAGATAAGAAAGTCATCAAGTTGTTTATACCAAGGCTACTTGAAGAAATCTCAAGTCTAAGACACATGGATATTTATAGTTTTCTTGAAAGTCAAAATCATACGACGTCTCAAGTGCTCTATCAAGTATAATAGTTGAATAAGAAAAAAAGGTATAATGTGATTGAGGATAAGATGTTTTTATCCTCGAGGACGACGATTTCTTAATGAGAAGAGAATATAACATACCTCTGAGATTAACCAAGTTATGATTAAATATAATCTTAAGTTTTGGATGCTACAAATTTTAGTAATTAATTCCAGCAAGTTTCCAATAGTTTTTCCAGCAACAAAAATTATAAGTGTTAAAATTAAGTGAAAATTCAAGTTTGAGTTTTCTATTAGTTAATATGCTCAATGGTAGCCTTTGAGTGTGTATATAGACATGCAAATCAAAATTTGATAAAAAAAAGTAAAACGTGACCTATTTTTGGAGTCAACTTTCACATACAGATGATTTTGGCAATTCTGTGTACGATGGGTTGAAGATTGCAAACATTCTGGTAATTTTAAGTACCCACATGACTAGTTTCGTGCGAAGTCATATTTGTTATAGGTTGTAGCCCCCTGGCATCAGATCTGAGAGGCTTGCCAAATCTACAAACATCTCTTCCACAACTTCTGGAGAGTAGAAATGGATTCCCAATCAATCAAGACATCTTCAAATATATTGGGGAAGTACACAAACTCTCTTTTTATTATTTTGCTTTAAATTGTTTTGATATTAAATAAATAAATCGATAAGTGCATATATGAGAGAATCCGAGTCGATATAGGATATGCTTAACGATGATCAATTATTAACTTTCTTAATTATACGTGATCATCTTAGTCTATATGACTCATCGAATAAACACTTTTGGTGGTGTAAAGAATTAGAAGATAGAATATTTGACTAGTAGATTTTAGGTATAACCTTCATTATGGGTTTTTTTTGCGAAGAGTTTATCTTTTCGTGTGATATGAATGACATGTTGAGATAAACACAAAAGTTTTAGAGGACAAGAAACTCTACAAGAGTGTATGAGAGTTTAGAATACTAAATCTCTTTTGTGTTTTTGTTATTCGAGTGCAAAGTGGGGCACTTGGCTGTTTTTGATAGTTTTATGTTGAAAACACAACTATTTTGAATGCTCTCAAAAAGACCTTAGAATTCATTTTTAGAGAACCATCACTGAGATATGTTTAATAGAGAGTTAGCATTCCTAAAACTTTGTATTTTTGACTTTTCTCTAATTCCAAATAGATTGGAAGATATTACTCTCCCAAAGAGACCAATTGTCAAGCTTTGCCTTAGAAATTGCTATCAAGATTGACTATCTTATCAATATAGACTGGATGGAATAATTCGTAAGCATAGTTATGACTTAGCTATAGTAACTAGAGACAATCTTACTGGTTAGAACATGAAATTAATTATGTTAAAAATAAATATTCATGTATGACTTAAAAGAATTAAAAGACTAAGAACTTAAGGACTGTTTGAATTAAAAGCTTGTTTGTATACTTGAAGTTGATTTTGATTGATTTGAATATGCATGCCTTGAAAGATTATGGACTAGAGATGAGCGTAAGATGATATTTATTACTTGTGTTTGCTTTGTTTTAGAATGAATGATTGATATGCATGTGTATGATGAGACTCGATATGAGATTTTGAGATTCATGCCAGCCGTCCTTAGACAAGGAACACTGGACAAAGAATGAGATTTATGCCCTCTAGGAGCCGTGTGGTAGAACCTAGAGAGGACGAGATTCATAAAGAGGCATACCCCGGATAGCCGCGATGTCCAGTGTGGAGGTTGGGTGGACAGGCATCAGAGAAAGCCCTAGGTTGGCTGGATTTTGGTCATTATGACTAACCATGTTGTCGAGCATGGTGATGATAACAGAATCTTTAGATAGACACATACATTGTGATTGATTGAGATGCTATGCTTTAATTGATAGAGATTTATATTATGTGAATGTTTATTTGAGATTACATGATTCTTTGCTTATGTGATAAGAATCTTGGATATGGCATGCATGCTTGTTTGCTATTTGAGAAGGTTGATTATGTGAATGTTTATTTGAGATTACATGATTCTTTGCTTATGCGATAAGAATCTTGGATATGGCATGCATGCTTGTTTGCTATTTGAGAAGGTTGATTTGATTGTATTGCTATGTCGAAATAGCACAATCAAGTGGGTTTTAATGTTTTCTTAGATTAAGTTGTACGATTAAGATATGTTTAGAATATGCGTATGTCACAATTAGTAGATTATCATGCACGAAAAACGATAAAGAAAGAAATAGTCAAAATCAGAAACAAAAAAAGATCTAGCCAATCTAGGGTGGCTTTTCTCCGACGCCTGTCCACCCAACAACCAGGCTGGATGTTGCTGCTATTGGGTATGCCTATTACTGAATCTTATCTCCTCTGAGTTCTACCACATGGTCCCAGAGGGCATAAATCTCATTCTCTGTTCCTTGTCTCAGGACCGCCGCCGACCAGAATCTCAAAATCTCTCTCTCTCTCTCTCTCTCTCTCTCTCTCTCTCTCTCTCTCTCTCTCTCTCTCTCTCTCTCTCTCTCTCTCTCTCCCTGCATAGAAATCACCTCAAGGTTCTAGAAGAATAGCCCAAAAAACATCCCACGAGAATTAGTAGATTATCATGCACGAAAAACGATAAAGATAGAAGTACTCAAAATCAAAGCGAGCAACAAAAAAAAGATCTAGCCAATCTGGGGATTTTCTCCGACGCTCGTCCACCCAACCACCACACTGGATGTCACGACTATCCTGGGTATTCCTCTTTCTGAATCTCATTCTCTCTGGGTTCTACCACATGGCTCCCAGAGGACATAATCTCGTTCTCTGTCTGACGTTCCCTGTCTAAGGACAAGCAACCTGAATCTTAAAACCTCTCTCTCTCTCTCTCTCTCTCTCTCTCTCTCTCTCTCTTTCATGCACATAAATCACCTCAAGAATGTGGAAGAATAGTCCAAAAAATCAGCCCACAAGAATTAGTGGATTATCATGCATGAAAAATGATCATACACTAGAAAGTGGTGTTGGATTCGTTTTGCGAATATCGGCCAAACTGTGTGGAATCTCTAAATGGTCTAAACACATACTTTGTTCCTCTTGTGATGATATAACTTTATTTAATACTTCTCTCTGACAAATATAGCTATCTATCCCCTCATGTGAAGCTATTACTTAAAATAAGGGTTAATTTGGTGTCAAGGCCCTATTTCAGGCACCCGTTTGGCGACTATATTTAGTATGTAAAACCTCATATGCATTAGGGGACATTTGAGCATAAAAAGGGCCATGCAAGGATCCCTAATTTTAAGGAATTAATACTAGTTTTATTGAGGGTTAAGGAGACAAAGCTCATAATGATGCCTACCTTTGGGCCTAAAAGTAGGGGATCTCTCTAATTCTTGAACTAGGATTCTCTTTCTAGCTATTAAAACCCCCTACTAAGATCACTGATATCCACGCTTTCATTCTTATTTACTCTATTTTAATAGTCATATTTAAAATTTTCCCCACATTCCATTTCTTTCAATCATTACTATTATTAATCACGTTTCCTACCAACCTGTGCAATAAGACTCTCTCTCTCTCTCTCTCTCTCTCTCTCTCTCTCTCTCTCTCTCTCTCTCCCTTTTTTCCAAGCTCTCTTCTCCTATTGCGAGTACAATAGGATAGCCCTGGGTCTATCTCCCTCTCTCTCTTTATCTCTCTCCCTCTTCACAATAGAATAGCCCTATTGTGAATACAATAGGACAGCCCTGAGTCACTTCAAATTAGTCTCTCCCATTTTGGTTATGACAGAAATTCCCGATTCAACAAGAGTGCAAAAGGTGGACTTGTATATTCGTATATTAAATGAATATGCACCAATAAAGAAAGTGCATCTAAATGCACATGAGAAGCACGCATGCAATAAGACAACAGGGTCGAATTGATGTGGATCTTTGGATTGATGGATATTTATATCCTAATGATCCTTCTTCGCATTGTCCTCCACCCTTCACTGATCTCCCTTCATTTATTCAGTTTGTTGGAGAGGGTGAGAATGGGCTGCTTGGATATTATAGAAGGTTAAGCATGAGCGATGCATGGAGAGTCCAATTCCTCCACTCACAAACACAAAGCTTACAAAGCACTTTGAGTAGTGCACAACATGCACTACAAGATGCACAAAATAATATGGTAGAGCTAGAGAAAAGAGATAAAGAGAAAGAGGCTCACGTTATAAAGCTACAAGATATAATCTCTCGCATAATGAACAGCACCCCCGTGGAAGCAAGAGAAAGAGGCTCACGTTATAAAGCTACAAGATATAATCTCTCGCATAATGAAGAGCACCCCCGTGGGAGCAAGAGAGCGAAAGAGGACAATCAATAACATTCAAAAACTCCTAGTTGGTGGTGGTGCTCGTCGTCGCAAGCAAAGAATTCATGCGGCAAGGTTTGTTTTTTTATTTTTTGACTAAGGAATTTTTGGTTGTTGTGGTTGTTATTATAAGCAATAGATTAAGCTTTTTTTGGTAATCTTTATTGGTTTGTGATAGGAACTTTTTAAAAGAAGCATGTGGTGATAATGGTCCTCAAGATTTTGGAGAAATATTACGTAGTTGTGTGAGGAGGCGTGATATTCTTTCCATTATTCGAGACCCATGCCATAAGAAGATACAACAAGTACTCGCAAATGAGATAATGGATGACATTACCAATATTCTAAGCATTGAGGAGGTTCAAAATGCATGCGATGAGGTGGGCATTATAGCACAAAAGGATATCAAACCCTCCATCAATTTTGCTAAAAGATACACTCCACAAATAAGGCATCACAAGGAATATTTTTCCTATCCCCAGGAAGATAAGATTAGCAAAGAGGACATGCAATGATGATGTGCAACGCAAAATTGGAGAGTACTATTGCATCAATGATACATTAACCACTGGAGCTTGGGAGAAAAAACGAAGCACAAATGGTAAGATTATGTATCCCTACAATGAGTTCAACAATATATTTGTTGATCTACAACATCTTCAGAGAGCTATGATCTTATTCTATGGACTGCATAAACAATGTAAGTAATTTTTTACATTCTTTGCAAACTAAAAAAAAAATCTTTCAAATACTAAAACTTATCTACTTTTGTTTATCATGCAAGGTGAAAAGGTAAGTTTTGTGTTGAAAGTGGATGAGTGTCAGATTGTAAAAGGTAAGAGGTTAGGAATGAATATCACACTTATGAATGAGGCAATGGCATATGCAAAGAGTGAGATTAACATGACTGAGGAGACTGAGTTACCTTTGGAAGGTTCTAATGAAAACCTAGACAATCAGATGAGCAATAGGGAGAGGGTTTGCAAGTTAAGTTTTCCCTCTTTTAGTGTCCAATTTGAGAGAGAGATATGTTGGCTTAGGACGTTTGAAGTACCAAAGGAGACACATAAAGTGTTGGCTTGGATGTTTGATAGGATACCATGGATTACCAATGTCATTAAAGCACATATTAAAGGGGAAAAATTAGAAGTGGGGGGTAAGGGCACTTATACAATAGACTGGCATTTAGGAGGTGACTTGAAGATAATAAAGTGACTTCTTGGGTGTCCACAAGGTGCTAACATCCCAAATCCTTGTCCATGGTGCATGAAAATGGTGAGAGAAAAGAAACATAAGGCAAGAAGGAAGAGGAAGCTAGAGAATCAAGATGATGAGAATGACATAGTGGATGATAATGCTGGCAATTGGATTGGTGGTGTCTTGTCTGCTAACATGCTAGTTGAGCCAAACAGGCATTTGAGAGACCCCGAATAGAATCCTGTAATTTCATTCGAACTCAAGAATGTCCACTTTTATACTTTGCATGCATTCATGCATGTGTTTGATCGTCTACTCAAGTGCCACGTTGATTATACATTTACTATGGAAGGCAAGGAAAGACAACATGAAGCTCTTCAAAAAGTGGAGGAACTACTGAACTCAATTGGGGATGCCATGGCGGCAATGTGCAGATTACTATTAACAAGAAGACCTTTGGCATTAATCATGAAGTGGCCCAACAGGTGTCAATGAGTGGATATAAGGCGACATTTTCTAGAGAGGCTAGAAAAAGTAACGAACTCAAAGTCCTGGACTTGTGTGGAAGGATTTATGTAAATGCACAACATTTGACTACACCAATCCAAGCCTTGTAGTTCTATGTGAGAAAGTTTGGTCACACTTCAATAAGATGGTTAAATTAATGAGCAAAAGCAGGAGTGCCAAAATTTTCAAGAAGAGCTTCAAAATTTTACAAAAGCCATGGTCGATACATGGGGTGATACCAACATTATGCATTACATGGTAAACGAGTTTCTTTCTACTCATCAATTTGAAATGATTATAAGGTATAAATTATAGCTTCTAAATTGGTCGTGTTTTCTTTTGCAGCACATTTTGTATACACATGGTGCATACTTCATGAATGAGTATGGTTCTCTTGACATGTGGAGCACCCAAGGAATGGAAAAATCTCACTACCGAGCTAGAGGAGTATATTTCAAAAACACCCGACATGGAGGAGGAAAGACTCATACAAATTACCTCAAAGAAATGTTCAATTGGTTCTACAGATATACTTTTGGGCGAAAACTATCAATGGAAAGGGCTCGTACAAGTGATTTAGCAACAAAGGCAGCACGAAATCAAGCCAAAATGAGGAGATCATTGAAGTGGAAAGCTGGAATAGGACCAACATGTCATGCGGCATGGAGATCATCAAAGAAGACGAGAAGGAAGAATTTGGATTTAGTGTAACAAAATTTTGTATGCAAAATTTATAACATTTTAAAGTGTTGTAAACATTTTTGCTTAATACAGACTTGTAATTAAAACTTATTCGTATCATTTCATTACATAAAAGATATAACAAAATATTTACAAACAATGACAAGATAATTAACTACTCTTGAGTCTCTTCTATACTTGCTCTTCCTCTTCGCTAGGCATTTTTCCTCTAACACAAAAACTTCTTGCGACTATAACCCTTCAGTACATTTACATCTTCTAGTCCAGCACCTAGAGCATAGCTAGCATAAGAGAGGAAGTATCCGATTTTGGAATGCCAAAATGCTGTACTGTATCCAAAGATACAAATAGCAGCACACTTCTCTATCAGCATGACCTTATGTGTATTGTAAGGGATAAAGGAATAGCCCGTATATCTAGATAGTGCCTTGAGTGTGAGAAGTGGAATTTTAGCATCACTAGGATATTTGTTATGGTAGACAATAAATATTTCTTTGTCAATAGATGGGATGTAGTGTGTAAGAGCAACATCTTGGCCAACTCTTGCATGGGCAGCACCACCACGTCCAAGGAAACCATTGGCATCATCAAGCTCAATCTGCAATTAACAAAGAATAAGCTTTCACATAAATTCAGTCAATACAAAAACATAAATTCACTCAAGAACAGATAAATTACCTTCTGGTTCTCATCCTCTTCCAATTTTGATGCATCCCAAAGGTTGATGGAGTCTTCTTCATTTCCTTGATCAAGGGGTGGGCAAGGGCTCTCTTCCTATTTTAGTAATTCCTAACTCCTCTTGAAGATTTTGAAATTCTAGCTCTGTGGAAAGAGAAGATTCAGTTTCCTTAGCTTTTTCAAAGCACAATGACATGGCTCTAGGGGCTTCAATGAAGGTCTCTGTCACTTCAGTGTCCAATTTCAGAAACTCCTCTTTATGTTCATTTTCCACATTCAGTAAACCCCTAGCATCTTTACAACCATCTGCTATAATTGCAAGGCAATAATCCTCCCTTAAATTATAAAGCTTTTGTATGTGGGAGAGAATAATAAAATTCTTGCCCCATTAATAAGAAAGGAGGGCAGCCCAGGGAGGATGAAGTTTGATTTCAAGTGTTCTCCATGCATACATGATCCCTCATCAATGATAGTGGATGCCTTAAAATCTACCACATCAAAACTTGTGCTTAGAAGCTTCTCCTCATCACCAGAAACTAGGTCCATAACTTCATCTCATCAGATTCAATCTCTATGACAAATCAAGCTTGTGCAACCTTTTGACCCTTTTGAACTTCCAGTTCATCCTTTGTGTAGTCGTCTTTGTCTGCATGAAGAAAAAGATAAGCCACAAATCCAAAGTAGTACTCAAGAACTTTGCACTTTTTCTTGTGAAGAGGGCAGTGTTCAAGACATATCTTTATCCTCTTATCTTCTGAATAGGCATCCCACCTACCTGACATGCTCTTCTTTTCAGATGAGGATAGGGCAAAGCTAGGCATGTGAACATATTGTGATGATCCCTCATTTATAAATTTCTGTACTAACAAATTTACTATATGCCTCCCACTCTTTCTCTACCATGGAGCTTGCCATGTCCTCAACTATTTGTTCTAAATTAAAGGGCACATTAAATATAGGCTTAACATCTAGAAGATGCTCATTGTGCCCATCACTCCTTAATAAATCAAATAGGTTCTCATTGGCACTAGGCTCATCTTTTACCTCTTCAAGTGCCTCTACATCTTCCAAAGGATCATAGGAGTGAACCACTTGAACCACCTGCTCCATGCTGGCCATGACACGATGACAAATAACTAGTAAGAAGCAGAATTGTCTATCGCATGGTGAATTGCAGATGCGGGAGATCAATGACAGTGTTGTTTTCTTGTGTATAAGGTATTACATTTCACATATGTATATTTTCTCGTATGTTAATATTTTCTCATATTTTGTTCATTCCTTCATAAACTCTTGCAGGGCACTTATAAAGGAATTGCTTCCAAATCAAGTCAACAAAATATTTATTTGTGATCCCTTAGTGTCGCTTGCATTGATTGATATGAAGAAGAAGACTTCTGAGCTGGCATGCTATTTCAGGCCAATGAGTAATAAGAACAGATTCCTCTCCCCAGCTTTTGAGATGTAAAGGTGTAAGAACCTTCCATTCAGTCTCTTGTAATCATCCCCCCTCAGAAATAGAAAAAGATCTTGTTTTACCCTGTTTTGGCCTTAAGAGAGAAAATGTCTAGAGAGAGATAATTCAAAATCGAGATATTTTTGATGCAAAAATAGAAAAAGATCTTGTTTTACCCTGTTTTGGCCTTGAGATGTAAAGGTGTAAGAACCTTCCATTCAGTCTCTTGTAATCATTCCCCCTCAGAAATAGAAAAAGATCTTGTTTTACCCTGTTTTGGCCTTGAGAGAGAAAATCTCTAGAGAGAGGCAATTCAAAATTGAGATATTTTTTGATGCAAAAATTCTCCTAATGTCTAAGATGAATTCATTTTAAAAAAAATTGGATTAAGATCCAAATAAGGTTCCAAAGGGCCAATAGGACTAATCCAAGTGTTGGGATGAGATAAATACAATGAATAAAATAAAATCGCTCAAAAATGAGTAAATGGTTACATAAGATGAAGAGTTGACTGCTGAGTACAAGGTTTATTAGTTAAAAACTAAGATATCTTAGTAAAAAAAATGAGATATTTAGGTAAAATGATGCATTTTTTACACCTGAGTAAGGTGGGAAATCCACTTGACCTAGGCGCCTTCTTCATCATCATTTCTTGGGTTTTTTAATTCAAAAAAATGTGATATTTTTATCTCTCCTCTCTCTTAATGCAAATTGAATCGAAAAAGGAGCCAAACTAAACCAAATCTTGTCCAAATTGGGTCAAACTGAAGCTAGAAGGCTGCAGAACCCAGCCGAGCTTGATTAGTGGCCTCCCTCACCTATATATAGACCCTCATTCCTTTGTATTTTCATATGGGAGCAATAACATGCCAATATTATCTCTAAATTAGCATATTTCTATTATCCCTCTAAATTGCCTCTTCTCTTGAGAGCTTTGGAGCTTCTCTCTCCTCCAATCTCCCTTGGAGATTAGTCTCTCTCTCTTGGTAGCCAAGGACTTGCTTAGGGGCTTCACTTCTAGCCATAGAAACAAGCCCAAATCAAAGGTAAACCTATTTTAATGGTTTTTTTTCAATTCTCTCAATGACTTTCTTCTTCTCAACCCCTCTAAAGCTTGACAAGCTTTCTAAGCAATGGTTTTTCTTCAAATCAAGCTTTCCCAAAGATTTAGAATGTCTATTTAGATTAATGTTAATTTTTATGCTTAATCTTAATATTTTCTTTAAGAAAATCTCTCTTGAAAAAGATTAGTCATTCCTATGGCTAAATCCTTGGTAGAAGGATGATTCTTATTCATAATCTCTTTATGTTAAGCCAAACTCTATGCTTGATAAGCTAGAGAAAGAGATTAGTTATTTTCATGATTTTTAATCTAGAAAAAAGAAAGATTAATTCTTTTAATCTTGTTTATGGTATGGAAAAATCATATAAAATTAATCCTAAATTGAAAGGAGGTTATGCTAAATTTTTTTAAAATGAGGAATAATTATTTTAGACTAATCTAGAGAATTAATCATAATTGTGATTATAATTATGCTATGTATGCATAAATCTAATTTTAGTTTAAAAGAGAAGTTTCTATCATATTTTTATTACAAGTTTTCAATTCAATTTAGAAAATTGAACATTCCCAGTGAAGCTTTGGTAAAATTTCTCAGAAAAGAGATAATTCTTATTTTTATGCATAATTTTAAATAATACAAAAAGAGAAATTCCTATCATATTCTAGGCATAGATATTTTTATGCTAAAAGTGAAGTTTTGAGCATTATTCAATAGTCAGAAAAATAAAGAAGGTTATGCATAAATTTTATAGAATCATTGAATGGATGTGAATAGATGTAGGAATGATGTGAATGAATGGATGTAGGAATGATGTGAATGGATGTGAATAGATATAGGAATGATGTGAAATGGATGTGAATGGATGTAGGAATGATGTGAATGGATGTGAATAGATATAGGAACGATGTGAATGGATGTGAATGGATATAGGAATGATATGAATGAATGTGAATGACTGTGAATGGATGTGAGTGGATGTAAGAATGATGTGAATGAATGAGAATGGATGTGAGAGGATATAAGAATGATGTGAATGGATATAGAAATGATATGAATGCATGTGAATGGATGTAAATAGATGTAAAATGATGTGAATGGATGTGAAATGATATGAAATGATGTGAATGGATGTGAAATAATGTGAATGGATGTGAAATGATGTGAATGGATGTGAAATGATATTAATGGATGTGAATAGATGTGAAATGATGTGAATGGATATGAAATGATGTGAATGGATGATGTGAGTTGATGTGGGATGATGTGATTGGATGTCATTAGATATGGGATGATGTGATTAGATGTCATTAGATGTGAGAATGATGTGATTAGATGTGAGTTGATGTGGGAATGATGTGATTGGATGTGAATTGATGTGGGATGATGTGAATGGATGTGAATTAATGTGGGAATGATGTGATGAGATATGGATTGATGTAGAAAAATGTGGAAAGATGAGAAATGATGAGGAATAATATGAAAGGATGTGGAATGATGAGAAAAGATGAGGAATAATGTGAAAGGATGTGGAGTGGAAAGATTGGAATTTTATTTGGAACTGTATTTGTATGTGAAACCTGTTTTTTTAAGATTGTTTTATGTCAAGAATGCTGGGAAAGCATTTTGACCATCTTGTGAATGAGGTCATGGGGACCTAAGTGAAAACGTTGTAATAGTTAACAGAGAGTCAATGAAGGACGTCTCGCGTGGCAAGGTCTTGACCAGCCTCGGCTCGATTTAAATGGTGAGCTTCCGGTACAGTGGATGAGGGACCAAGGAAGCGGCCTATGAGTGAAGCGCTAGGTCATCTGGCGAAAGGAGCCTAGAGGGTGCTGACCACACGGTGCTCGGCGGGCTCTGGGTCACCTAGGATACCCACGCATACGTCGAGGAAGAAAATGAGTTGGAGTTTGTTTTCTGAACACAGGCATGGATCTGGTTGATTGACCTTGCTGGTCTTCAACAGAGGAGTTCATGGCTCTTTTACATGGATCTTGTTGGTTGATCTTGCTGATCTTCAACTGAGAGTCCATATGATTTTTATGTGATAATATTCCTAGGTACTATGGGCTAGAAACTATTGAAAAGGCCCCTAAGTGAGCAGGAGGTGAGTGTTCTGGTTTGCCAATGATGCCATAAGTACATTGAGGAAGGGATGAATGGAATACTTAATCATATTTCTAGGTACTATGGGCTAGGAACTATCGAAAAGACCCCTGAGTGAGCAGAGGGTGAGCATTCTGGTTGCCAATGATGCCATAGGTACGCCAAGGAAGGAATGACTGAAATTGAATTTTTTTTATTGGAAAGTGAAAATAGAAATTGGATCTGGATATTTTGGAGGATAATGATTAGTAATATTATGGTTTCATTTCAAGTTTGCTTTAAAGATAGCTGAATCTATAAAAGGCAATTTCATATTGGGTGCGTAAGTGGTGTGTCTAAAATGTATTTTGCATGAGTGCCCGGTGGCTAGGGGACTTGGGAACTCTTTTACCTGGTACTACACAGGACAAAACATAACTAAATTTCTAAATGGATCATATCAATACAGTGGCTGGGCTGTTGGCTTACCCATGGGACTTGATGGGGTTAGAATGGATTGATGGATCCCTATAATTATAATTCAATTCTATTCAAGTTACGATAGTTGGAGTAAATCACGGATAATCCTTGTTCTCTAGAAAAGAATCAACGTATGTGCCTCTTTGACGCGAGAAAAAAAACGTTGGTCTCTATGATCCAAGTGCAAGTTCCTCCCTTGATCCGGCCATGTGATCCACGGGTTCGGTCGGAATGAAAAAGGGAAGTTAAGGCCTTTGACTATGTTAGAATAATTCTCCTGGAGGAATTGCCTATGCTTTTTGGGCGAGGAAAGTTTTTCCCGAGTTCGGTTTTTGAAGAACAGAGGGATTAGTCTCTTGTTTGGACATTCGTGGGGAGGCCCTGAGTGGGAAACCCTGCCCCACGCATGAGGTTGCTTCTTCTACTGCTAGCTTTTCGGATTCCAGTGCGCGGAGGGGGTAGGGGTCTCACACCACAGATCGAGATGGCTTTGTAGACTTCAAAGATCCTTGTATGTCACAAAGCATCTTCGATTTCATAACCATAACTCTCCAAGCATCAGGAGTTGGCCATTCAACAGAAGAGAGGAGAGGAGATGTGAGGATCTCTACCTTACCAAACCCATCGTCATGCATTGGCACCACATAGGAGTGCCGATAAAAGAAGATCTTTTCCTTAAGAAGGTCTGCACTAGTTTTACAAGAAAACAATGCCTCACCAATGTCTGCATGGAGTGCTTGAAATGTCCCGGTAAAGTTTCGTAATGGTTGCTCCTCTATCGTGTTAGAAGGAAAAATATCTACAACCCAAAAATAAGATCATTAAACATGAAAGATGTAGCTATCTTAATATCACAAGCCTCCTTCCTTCCCTATGATACTTACAGTTGCATGGGAATCGAGTTTGTTTACGAAGATGTATGTCTCATGCCGTGTATATATGTTGTACAATGGCCACCAAGTCTCCATTGCTTGATTTTTTGAATCCCTCTTAATGACCCTTCCAATGAAGCTCCATCACATCTCGGTGCCGACCAACAGCAGTAGGTTACAGGAAAACCCAAGCACCCTTGCAAAATGCCTCTCTCACCCAAGCACCATCATCATCCCTCTTATTGCATAGTGAGATCTCCTCAATCTCATCTTTTGGTCTTCTTCGTGGTGCATCCATATCAATTGTGAATCTATAGTAGTAAGATTAGGGTTGGTCAAATGAGATAGAGAAAGAAAACGCAAAGATGCTATGCAGATTACGGTTTCGGGCTTGATGGTTTCATTAGGGTTGGGCAAATGAGATAGAGATGGAAGAGGACTTAGGGAGGAAGAGTTTAATTTGGACGTTCAAGAAGGAAAGCGGACTTGAAAATAAAATTTTTGACTACAATGAAATTTGAGATGGGTTTGGGGGGGAAAGTGAGTTTTGGGAGAATCTCAAAAATTTCAAAATTTTAAGGATTTTTTGAGCCACAAAAATCGTGGGACCATACCTACCCTAAACTCCCTAATTTTTTACAGAGACAAGTGTAACTATTAGTACTAAAAGCCTAGTCCCCCTCCCTACATCCTAGTCTCCCTCCCTATATTCAAAGGAGACCAAATGTGCACAATCCTCTATTCCTATTGGTCCGTTGCTAATTACTTTCATTAGCAAAAGACCCAAAATATGTTCAAATTCTCCCTAATGGAGTTTCTTTAGTCTGAACTACTCACTATGACCCTCTTATACATTGTCCAACATGGTTAAGTATAGAATAGAAATCACTTACAACTAACAACACAAAATAGGCATAAAAAGTCCCAAAATTGACCAAAAATCGACATCTCTAAAATTACTCAATTTTTGATCAAAATTAATCTTATATGTCCTCCAAGTATTTTTCACTTTTCAAAATTAAATGTAGATTCCAAAAATCATCAAGTCAAATGGGCCCAAAAAAATATGTACACATGAGTACATTACAGAGCAGTAGAGCCCCTTAAATTAAAGGTGCGCTTTTATCGATGGTGATATCATTTGCACTACTAATAGAAATCAAGTCCACATTATGCTCCTATAGTTTTAAATGAATTGAAAAGTTTATCTCCATCAAAACTTCTGTTAGCATATGAAATAAAAATTGAATATTGACATTCTTGTTCTTGTTATACCATTCGTGCGACCTTCTCATCTTTCTTGCATATAGTAAAAACACATGTAAAATTAATAAGTGATTTATATAACTTGATCACGTGACAACTACCTTATGTTATAGATCTTGAGAACATGCTACACATCTGAAAGATCCCTGTCCCCTCCGCGCAACGAATTTAGAGGTACTAGCAGCGGAAGTAGCACTTCATGCGCGGGGCAGGGTCCCTCACTTGGGGCCTCGCCCACGGATATCCAGACGAGAGACTAATCCATTGGTTCTTCCAAAACCGAACCCGAAAAAAGTTTCCCTTGCCCGAAAAGCATGGGCGATTCCTCCAGGATAATTTTTCTCTAACGTAGTCAAAAGCCTTAACTAACTGAACTCATCTGACCGAACACGTAAGTCCCATAGTCAGATCAGGGAAAAGATTGCACTTGGATCATAGAGACCAACGCTTTTTTCCTCATTGAGAGGCACAACTGTTGATTCTTTTCCATAGAATAATTTTTGTATGGGATTTACTTCATCTATCGTACCATAACAGAATTGAGTCTCAATTTAGGGATCCATCAGTCCAGCCTAACCCCATCTAGTCACGTGGGTTAGCCATCTCAATTTTTGTATGAGTCTCAATTTAGGGATCCATCAGTCCAGCCTAACTCCATTTAGTCCCGTGGGTTAGCCAACTACCCAACCACTGTAGTGATGGAATCCAATTAGGAGTTTGGTTAGGTTTTGTCTCGGGTACCAGGGAAAAGAGTTCCCAGGGTCCCTAGCCGGATATTCATGCAAACTTAAAACTAGTCACACCACTTACACACCCAATATGAAATTGCCTTTTTCACAGATTTAGCTGCCTTTAAAACAATAATTTAATGAAATCATAGTGTCACTGATCATAATTCTCAAAATCTTCGGTTGAATCCTTATTTCTAACCATTCCTTTATCGATGTACCTATGGCATCATTGGCAACCAAAACGCTCACCACCTGTCCACTCACGGGCTTTTTCGATGGTTCCTAGCTCATAGTACTCGACAATATATTCACATATCAAAATGGAATCTCCGCTGAAGATTAGCAAGATCAATCACAACAGATCCATATAAAAGAACCATGGACTCATCCGTTGAGGACCAGCAAGGTTAATCAACCAGATCTATGCCCAAAATTCAGAAAACAACTCTTACTCCTTGTTCCAATATCTTCCACGACGCACATGTGAGTATCTTTGGCGACCCAGAGCCCGAGCACCGTATGGTCAGCACCCTCTAGGATCCTTCGCAAGTGACCTAGCGCTTCACTCATAGGCCGCTTCTTTGGTCCCTCATCCACCATACCGGAAGCTCACCATTTAAATCAAACCGAGGCTGGTCAAGACCTCGGCCGACCTTGCTACGCGAGACGTCCTCCATTGACTCTCCATTAGCTATTACAACTTTATCAGATTAGGTCTCCACCATGACCTCATTTACAAGACGATTAAAATGCTTGGTCATAAATACAATTTCTATAATGAACTCTCGTCTTTCCACATTGTTCCACATCTTTCCACATTGTTCCACATCTATCCACATTATTTAAATCACATCCATTTCATATGTATTCCCATTCTCATCCAATCACATTATTCTCATCCAATCACATTATTTTCATCTCATCACATCTTTCCTCATTTATCCTCATCAGATCGCATCCACTCGCATCTACCCATCTCCATAGCTCATCACATCACGTTCATTCATATCCATCACATTCATTCATTCATATCTACCACATACATTCTCATAACCATCCCATCACATACATTCTCTCCACTCGCATCTACCCATCTCCACATCTCATCACATCACGTTTATTCATATCCATCACATTCATTCATTCATATCTACCACATACATTCTCATAACCATCCCATCACATACATTCTCTCCACATTATTTCCCATCACTTCTATCCACATCATATCTCATTCATACATATCTCATCTCATTCATCCACATCCATCCAACCGTTCCACAGGTATGACTTCTCACATCTATCCATACATTCATATCTATCACTTCACACATCCACATATATTCATGATACATCACATCTCTTTACATCACATCACATTCTTTCGCATACACATCCACATCATCACATTCTTTCACATACATTCACATACATCCACTCACATCCCATATCATTCATTTACATCCTGATTCACATGACATCACATCTCATCTATTCATTCACATTTATCTGATTCACATCACATCTCATCACATCTATTCACCTCACATCTCATCACCTCTATTCACATCACATCCATCCATCCATCCATTTCTTCACATCTATTTCATAGAATTTAAGGAAATTCTAATTTTGATATAAAGATTCTTTACGCATCTATTTATGCATAAAAATCACCTTCGCTCGGTGGAAATAACACTTTTATAAAAATCCATTTATGCATCTATTTATGCATAAATTCAAATTTAAGAAAAATAACACTTTTGAAATAAAAATAAATCTTTTATGCATCTTTCTATGTATAAAATCAATTTTAATGAAAATAACACTTTTAAAATAAAAATAAATCTTTTATGCATCTTTCTATGCATAAAATCAATTTTAATAAAAATAACACTTTTGAAATAAAAATAAATCCTTTATGCATCTTTTTATGCATAAAATCAATTTTAATGAAAATAACACTTTTGAAATAAAAATAAATCCTTTATGCATCTTTCTATGCATAAAATTAATTTTAATAAAAATAATACTTTTGAAATAAAAATAAATCCTTTATGCATCTTTCTATGCATAGAAATTAAATTCAATGAAAACAACACTTTTATAATAAAATTATTTTCATTATGCATCTTTCTATCATTGAAATTAAATTCAATGAAAATAACACTTTTATAATAAAAATATTTCCATTATGCATCTTTCTATCATTGAAATTAAATTCAATGAAAATAACACTTTTATAATAAATATTTCCATTATGCATCTTTCTATGCATAGAAATTAAATTCAATGAAAACAATACTTTTATAATAAATATTTTCATTATGCATCTTTCTATGCATAGAAATTAAATTCTATAATTAATATCAGTGATATCCATGCATATTCATAAGTGAATATATACATGGAGTAATTTAGAATATTTCTTTTAGAATGCACAAACAATAGGAATTACTCTTTTGGAATAACATAAAAATAAACTTTCTTTTCCACAAAATTCTAGAAAATTTTAAGAAAACCTCCTTTGTATGGCTGACCATTTCTCATTTTTAACATTCTATTTTCAATTTATATTAACCCCAATTAGATGTAAAGGACTCTTATCTACACAATTTTCAATTTTCAAGAGAGTAAACAATAAGAAAAGTTTAATTAATCTTTTTGTTAAACATTCTAGGATAAAGAAAGGCTGAATTGTAAAGAAGAGAAGGGAATGACCTTTTCATCAAGGCATAGCATTAGAATTTACTTTAATCAACTAAATAAACAAGAAAATTAAGAAAACCATAGATTTAAAATTAAAAAGTAAGAAAAATTTAGCTTACATGGAGTTGTAAGCTTTTCTTTGGCTTGAGGGATTGAGGGTTCTACTCTTGTTTAAAGCAAGAGTGGCCACGAATTGCTTTGGAGAGGATTAAGCCAACAACAATTGAATTATCAAGAAAATTCAATGTAAATGGCTCTGGATGTAAGATCCATGTCCCCACTGCGCAACGAATTCAGGGGTGCTAGCAGCGAAAGTAGCACTTCTTGCGCGGGACAGGGTCCCACGGATATCCGGACAAAAGACTAATCCATCGGTTCTTCCAAAATCGAATCTGAAAAAACTTCCCTTGCTCGGAAAGCTCGGGCGATTCCTCCAGGATAAGATTTTCTCTAACGTAGTCAAAAGCCTTAACTAATTGAACTGATCTGACCGAACCCATAAGTCCCATAGTCGGATCAGGGAAAGATTGCACTTGGATCATAGAGACCAACGCTTTTTTCCTCCATTGAGAGACACAACCGTTGATTCTTTTCCATAGAATAATTTTTTTTCGGGATTTACTTCATCTAACGTACCATAACAGAATTGAGTCTCAATTTAGGGATCCATCAGTCCAGCCTAGCCCCATCCAATCCCATGGGTTAGCCAACCACCCAACCACTGTAGTGACGGGATCCAATTAGGAATTTGGTTAGGTTTTGTCCCGAGTACCAGGGAAAAGAGTTCCCAAGCCCCCTAGCAGGATATTCATGCAAACTTAAAACTAGTCACACCACTTACACACCCAATATAAAATTATCTTTTTCACAGATTCAGCTATCTTTAAAATAATCATTTAATGAAATCATAGTCACTGATCATAATCCTTCAAAATTTTTTGATTGAATTCTAATTTCCAATCCTTTCTTTCTCAGTTTACCTATGGCATCATTGGCAACCAGAATGCTCACCACCTGTCCACTCAGGGGTCTTTTCGATGGTTCCTAGCTCATATTACTCGGTAATATTCACATATCAAAAATGGAATCTTCATTGAAGATCAGCTTCTCCGAGGCTCATTTGTGTCCTCGCGGTTTCCTTTTTGTCCTTCCTTTTCTTTACTGCCACTAGAGTGTCCTATGAGGTATTGCTTGAATCATCATCCTCAATTGTGACACTTTTTCTGGTATTCCTCTTTTGTCTTCTTTCTTGATTTCTTTTTTCGACCATTTTGGCCAATTCAACTAGTTCCTTGAACTCCTCTTCAGTTTTGCCTGACTGCTGCATGGATGTCCAGCTTAAGCCCTTAGACAAACCAATCTGTAACTATTTGCGTTGAGGGTTGGGTTTGTTCTGCCACTCTTTGCCTCAAGGTCAGCAATTTTGTGTTGAAAATACAAGTGAATAGGGTGTGTGTGGGAACAAGCTCTTGGATAGAGGCTGTAAAAGAGGAGATGTAATTGTGAAAGAACTTGTGAAAAGGTGAGAAGAATCTACTGGGAGAGAATAAAGGGTAGCATGAGAGAATTTAGGAGTGTGGAGTTATTCTGGGAGATATTCAGGGAAAAGAGAAGAGGTGGAGAGAATCAGGCAAGAGGTGGAGATATTCTGGGAGTGAATCATGGAGAAATCAATGGGATTTGATGCTTGATGTAAACTCTATAAATTGAGGCATAGCCCTAATGAGAATTTGCTGGTTTTTGAGTATCCATGCCTACATTAATCTATTTGCTAATTATTCACTAATTACATCTTAATTATTTGCTAATCACTTTGTTAATGATGTTGATTCTAGTGTTTGATCCACCATAGCTCATCATTATGCTCAAATTTCAACATGGTATCAGAGCCATGCCTAGAATCAATCAGATTTATGAGCCCATTAGTTAATTAATTAGGATTAGTAGATGATTAGCAAAAAATCAAATTTTTAGTGAGTTTTCACTTCTCCCCTTCACCCCCAGCCAGTGGAGGACTCCATTCTTCTTGCACAGTCAACATTAGGTCTTGAGCTTTGAACACAAGCTAGCTAACACCTTTAGCTTCATGCTCAGCAAGACGGCGCAGCAAACCGCGTAGAAACGAAGGAGAAATCACGAAATTCGCTGGCGCCTATTTTTCTGAGTGAAATGGACATTGCAACTTCCACAGATCAAAGCTCTCTAATTCCTCTGCAAATTGGAGTTGGTTTGATACTCCAACCATCCCGTACAAATTGGTTACCCTTGATTTAATGTAATTTCTGGTAAAATTGTGCTGATAAAATTGTGAAAATCATCATTTTGCATTTAACCCTTGGTTAATGCTTGTAAATCTCACTCAAATTCAAGATTATTCACAGCCAGAGTTGCATTTGGAATGTGCATAAGAATGAATGCTATACGCATTATGTATTGGGCACATTACATCAGTGTAAAAATGGGAACAGACACTGCCCTTGTCCAGATTAAGGCAAGAGGTAAGACCTCCCGTATAAATTTGGGTTTGCATTGCATAATGACAAAAGATAAACATAAAAAGCCCAAAGGAACTGTCAGCAAAACATTGATTTATGTTGCTCACATGGAGCAAAATGACCTGATGGACGAGCTCATGGCCCCAACCATGAAAGAAGAAGAATATCTCTTTCCAAGAAGAGGATCCACACCAAGAAGATCTGAAGGAAGACATGGACACGAGAAGAGAAGCTGCCACGAGAAGAGAAGCTGCCCCAAGAAGACTGAAAGAAGAGATGGACGCGTGGAGAGAAGCTGCCACGACAAGAAGACTGAAGAGAAGAGAAGATGTGAGGCTCCAAAGAGTGAGGAGCCATGTGAAAATCTCTGAGAGAGAGAGAGAGAGAGACCCCACAACCCAATGTAACCTGCCCCAATAAAGTAAAACCACCTCTGAGCCACCGATGATGTAGGCCACGTGGTAGATGTATGTGTGAGCACTTTAGTCAAGGTCGCAGGCACTTATAGTAGCCTTGGACACATAAAGAGAGAGAGTGTCAAGGACTATGGAGTTTAGGGACTTGAGGCACTGGTCGCGGACTGTCAAGTAAGAAAGAAACTTGATACAGGGTCCAGGTGTGCTGAGATAACTTGAGGGGAGGAGTAGACACTCGTCGCGGACTACCAAGTAAAGGGAGGCAAACTTGGTATAGGGTCTAGGAGTGCTAGGATTATTCACTTGAGGGGAGGTGTTGAAAATACAAGTGAATAGGGTGTGTGTGGGAACAAGCTCTTGGATAGAGGCTGTAAAAGAGGAGATGTAATTGTGAAAGAACCTGTGAAAAGGTGAGAAGAATCTACTGGGAGAGAATAAAGGGTAGCATGAGAGAATTTAGGAGTGTGGAGTTATTCTGGGAGATATTCAGGGAAAAGAGAAGAGGTGGAGAGAATCTGGAGATATTCTAGGAGTGAATCATGGAGAAATCAATGGGATTTGATGCTTGATGTAAACTCTATAAATTGAGGCATAGCCCTACACTAGAAGACATTTCTCTAATTTCTCTTGGCCCCAAGGGTTTTCAAGGGTGCTCTACAAGCTGGAAGACAGTTTTTTATTTTATCAAGTCTATAGTGAGATCCAAGCTCTCCATCAAATCTACAGGTGACTTTGGTAAAACAGAGATTAAGCATTCAATGTTTGGTCAAATCTTGTGTTTCTTGGCTTAATCCTCTACTAGACTAATTGCTATTGATGGCCTTGAAAGGGGTTGAGCTCATTTGAACTCTAAGGCCGCAGATCTGGACTCCCCGTATACTCTATTTTTTACACACAAAACAGAGGATTAATTTGCTAATCAATGATTAATCAACACTAATCACTGTATTTTGATACAATTGAGGGTTCAAAATAACCATTGGTATCTGATACGGATCCCTAACTATAACTTCAGATTACAATTCGGAGATGATTTGATACTCCAACCATTCAGTACAGATTTCTTACCCTTGGTTTAATATAATTTCTAATGAATCTATGCTGATAAATCTGTTTTGTAATCATCACCTAAACACCAGATTGAGTTGTAAAAGGGTAGACACTATCCTTGAATCTTGAAATTGGATCAAGAGGTAAGACCCCCTTCACATCATCATGAGTATGGCACAAGAGATAGCCAAATTTAATGGGGAGCACTTTTATACATGGCAAACAAAAACCATGTATTTGCTCATGAGGAAAAATCTGTGAGGGCTAGTTGAGGGAAGAGATGAATGCCTAGAGGTGAGTGGAAAAAATGAGTGAAAGAGCAAGAATGAGAAAGCATTAGGACTTATCACACTCAGTTTAAATGATGAAATCATTCATCACATCACAAGGATACAATGGGCAAAAGATGCATAGGATGAACTCAATAAATTATTTGGCACTCAAGTAAAAAATTCAAAGATAAATCTATTAATGCAATTCTACAAACTGGATATGAAGGAAAGTGAACCTTTAATCACACACTTGAATAAATATAAAAGCATTAACAACTGGCAGCCATTGGCAAAAAGGTAGAAGATGATGAGGCACTAGCAGTGCTTCTGAGAAGAGTGTGGACAAAGGTGAATATGAAAACATTGTAGCAACATTAAAGAATGTACCTGAATTGAAGCTGCACAAGATAGAAGGAGCTCTACTAGAGCAAGAGACCAGGGTCAAAGAGAAGAAATGGTTGGACTCAACGGCTGGAGAAGAAAAAGCATTCTTCACCCGAGGAGGATTCTCTCAAGGACGAGGACGAGGAAGAGGTAGAGTAGGAGAAAGGATCTTCACTTGCCACAACTGTGGGAATCCAGGACACATGGCAAGAGACTGCTACTATAGCAAACCCAGTGGAGAAGGAACGACATCGGCAAACTTCATGGAGGCTCCTAAGGAAGTGGAGTCAGATCATCTTTTCTGAGAGAGAGAGAGAGAAACCCCACAACCCAATGTAACCTGCCCCAACAGAGTAAAACCACCTTTGAGCCACCAATGATGTAGGCCATGTGGTAGATGTATGTGTGAGCACTTTAGTCAAGGTCACAGGCACTTGTAGTAGCCTTGGACACATAGCGAGAGAGTGTGTCAAGGACTATGAGTTTAGGGACTTGAGGCACTGGTCACGGACTACCAAGTAAGAGGGAAACTTGGTATAAGGTCTAGGTGTGCTAGGATTATTTACTTGAGAGGAGATGTTGAAATATACAAGTGAATAAGGTGTGTGCGGGAACAAGCCCTTAGCAAGAGGCTGTAAAAGAGAATCTGTAAATGTGAGAGAAGCTGTGAAAAGGTGAGAAGTATCTACTGGGAGAGAATAAAGGGTAGTATGAGAAGATTTAGGAGGTGTGGAGATATTCTGGGAAGAGATGGAGAGAATCAAGCAAAAGAGGGTGAGTGAATCAAGGAGAAATTAGTGGGATTAGATGCTTGGATGTAAAGTCTATAAATTGAGGCATTGACCTAACGAGAATTTGCTGGTTTTTGATTATCCATGCCTACATTAAGCTATCAATTAATTGCTCACTAATCATCTAATCTCTTTTCTAATGATGTTGATTCTAGCATTTGATTATCATCTAATCTCTTTTCTAATGATGTTGATTCTAGCATTTGATCCACCATAGCTCATCACATTTTGCTGTGCAAATTTAACAGCACGAAGGAAAGGATGTGTGTGGTAAGGAAATGATTATGCCTGTAACATTGTTGGAGTGGGAGATGTGCATCTTTCACTTACAAATGGCTCAGCTCTTGTGCTCAGGAATGTACGGCGTGTGCCTATGCTTAAGAAGAGCTTAATCAGCACTGGACAATTGGATGACAATGGTTACCATGTTTTCTTTGGCAATCACTCATGGAAAATTAGCAAAGGGTCTCTTGTAGTTGTGCTAGAGGTTCCAAGTCTGGAACTTTGTACTCTTTGCATGTGTCTGGTGTTAAGGATCATGGGATTGTTGTAACTAAGCAGCCATCTGTTTCATTATGGCATCGCCAGTTCAGACACATGAGTATGACATGAATTAAGATACTTTCTAGTTTGCAGCATATTCCTGTGTTTAATTTTTGAGATTTTAGCATGTGTGAGCATTGCATGTATGGGCAGCAAACACGGTCTTCACACATAAGAAATCTTTAAGCAAGAAGAGGCTTGAACCATTGGAGTTGGTTCACAGTGATGTGTGTGGACCTATGCCTACTGCCTCATTGGGTGGTGCTTCTTACTTTGCTACTTTCATTGATGATGCTACACAGAAAGTGTGGGTCTATCCTCTTCGGAAGAAGAGTGATGTCTTTGATGCATTTCAGAAGTTCTTAGCATTTGCTGACGGACAAGAAGCTCAAATGCCTACGTAGTACTGATAATGGAGGAGAGTATACCTCTCATGCATTTAAGGATTTTTGTGAGCTACGTGGCATCACAAGTGGGAGTTGACTACTCCTGAGAATCCTCCTCAGAGTGGGGTGGCTGAGAAGATGAATAGAATTATTCAAGAAAGGAATATAAGCATGCTTTCTAATGCCAGTCTACCTCATGGCTTTTGGGCTGAGTCTATCAAGACAGTAGTGCATCTTATCAATAGATCACCTACCAAGGCACTAGATGGGCAAGTGCCAGAAGAGGCTTGGTCAGGCAAGCCATCATCTTATGGACATCTTCATGTATTTGGCTGTGAAGCTTATGTTCATATCCCTAAGGAAAAATGCAGCAAGCTTGATCCCAAGTCAAGGAAGTGCATTTTTCTTGGATATGGTGATTCATGCGCGATAGGATACCGATTGTGGGATCTAGAGGCCAGGAAGATAGTATGTAGCCATGATGTTATCTTTGATGAGTACAAGATTCACAAGACGCCAGAGAAGACTGTCGAGATACGCAGAGTTGTGTTTCAGGAGGACGGACAGCCACCATATACGAGGCATGAACAGCCTGTTCCACATGATGCAAGGCATGGACAGCCCATAGGTCGTGAGGTGGAAGAGCCACAGCCAGGTGAACAACCTCAGATTATGCAGGATATGCAGTTGGGATAGCCAGGAGCTCAGGTTGAGCCAGTGTTGAGACGATCTTTTAGAGTCTCACGTCCTCCACACACAGAGGTTTACACCGTACCGTCTCTTAACTATGTCATGTTGACAAATTGTGGTGAGCCTTCATGCTATACAGATGCTATGTCTTGGGATGACAAGCATAAGTGGGAGAAGGCCATGAAGTCAGAGATAGACTCCTTGATGAAGAATGCAACTTGGGATTTGGTTTCATTGCCCAAAGGCAAGCATGCATTGCCATGCAAATGGGTGTATAAGTTGAAGATGTCTCCAGCAGATGCATTGCCTAAGTATAAGTTGAAGATGTCTCCATGCAAATGGGTGTATAAGTTGAAGATGTCTCCAGCAGATGCATTGCCTAAGTATAAGGCAAGATTGGTTTTGCCAAGGGTTTTAAGCAGGAGAAGGGCATTGATTTTGATGAGATCTCACCAATGGTAAAGATGACTACCCTTCGTACAGTGCTTGCGTTGGTTGCCAGAGAGGATATGGAGCTTGTCCAGATGGATGCCAAGACAGCTGTCTTGCATGGGGATCTTCATGAGGACATCTATATGCAGCATCCACCAAAGGGGTTTGTTGTGCAGAATAAGCAACGGATGGTATGTAAGCTTTAGAAGAGCTTTTATGGGCTGAAGCACGCTCCACGGGAGTGGTACCATAAGTTTGATGCTTTTATGCGATCCGAGGGATATACAAGGAGTGAGACAGATCATTACCTCTACACTAAGAAGGCATTGGATGGCAGCCTTCTGATTTTGATCCTTTATGTGGATGATATGCTAATTGCCAGGAAGTCTACTCATGATGTGGATGCTTTGAAGAAACGATCGCATGAGACCTTCGACATTAAGGATTTGGGTGATGCCAGACACATTCCTGGTATGAGGATTGTCATGGAGGACAGAAGCAAGAAAGTGCTCTCTCTGTCTCACAGAAGGAGTACATTGGAAAAGTCCTTGAGCGTTTCAATATGGAGAGGGGGAAGCCCATAAGTACTCCGTTGCCTCCATATGTGAAACTCAGCCAAAAGGACAGTCCTAAGTCAGATGATGAGAGGGCTAAGATGGCAAAGATCCCTTATGCATTTGCAATTGGTAGCTTGATGTATGCCATGGTAGCTACATGTCCAGATATTCCTTTTGCAGTGGGAGTTGTTAGCAGGTATATGGCTAATCCTGGCAAGAAGCATTGGGAGGAGGCAGTGAAGAGTATCTTGAGATACTTGATTGGTACAAAGGATTTGTGCATTTGCTTTGGGAGGAAGGATACATCTGTCCTTGGTTATGCAGATGCAGATTTTGCAGGAAATGTAGACAATAGAAGGTCTACGATAGGATATGTTTTCACATTCACTGGAGGTGCACTTTCATGGGTCTCTCGTTTGCAGCCTTGTACGGCTTTGTCTACCACTGAGTATGTTGCAGCCAGTGAGGCATACAAGGAAGCTATATGGCTTACACGTCTAGTGGGAGACTTGGGCATTATAGGAGAGGTTCCAGTTTTGCACAGTGATAGTCAGAGTGCCATCCAATTGGCACGAAATTCTATCTTTCATGCTAACACAAAGCATATTGAGGTGAAGTATCACTTCATCAAAGAGTTGCTTGAGGACAAGCGCATTAGGCTTGTCAAGGTTCATACAGATAATAACCCTACAGATCTTCTTATTACGAAGAGTTTATTCTCCAAGTGGTTTGCACATTGCAGACTGTTGATGGGCATCGGATAGCATGTCCACTGGGGTCTCTTCCGTAAAGACACATTGGCCTTTAAGTGGGAGGTTGTTGGGGTTAAAGGCCCATGCCCGGGACCCCGTGTGCAGTTGGATGTACCATTCATTCATATAGTGAATAGCCTAAAGATAAGGGTGATTGAGCACCCACCAAACTGTGTGTTTTCTCTCTCTCTGTTGCTTTCCGTTGCATCTCCAATCCATCAGTTGACTCAGAACACTAGACTCGACCTTGTTGGTATGGGACTAGACGACATGGACACGTACATGAATTTCAAGAAATTCAGTACATATTGGGAGTAGGCATTGGATGCCACAGGACCATGCCACCTTTTGATAGGAGATGGTTGGTTTTTCTACAAAGGCCAAATTTTTGTAATGAAGTCATTCAAGGTAACTCTTCTCATGACATCCATAATGCCATCACTGGTGACCAGTGGGGCATGCGTTTGAATCTAGAGAAGCTAGAAAGGCAACATTATTAGCCCCAAGAATGAGGCAAGATCCCATTCCCAAAGGACCTTTCCAAGATGTATTGATGAATTTTGTCACAAATCTGCTTCCCAATCTGGGTAGGCATAATATGCAATGCTTAAATATTGTTGATAGATTTAGCAAATTTGTTATTCTTATTCCATGCATGGCCAATGTGACCGCCGAAGATGTTGCCCATTTGTTTGTATCTGATTGGTAGGATTCTTGGAACCATAGTTTCACTCTAAACGTCCAAGGTCAGGTGTGCATTGTCCTACACATGAAGCAATGCCAATCCGTACTCAGTCTTCCTCTGGAATGATGCCAGGTGTTCTAAGTGTTGGTTTTGCAACTAGACACCACGCATCTATAGGAAGCATGTAGGTTGCATGTAGGGCTAGTCCTTATATAGGGGCTACCCCGAGAAGGGGATGTTGCATCCATTGATTAGGTAAGGGGTAGGCCTAATGCCACTGCAAGGGACCTAAGAAAGCCCAATTCTTTGCCCACCAACCCAATGAAGGACTGGACAGGCTCTCATCCAATCCAAGGGGCTTGGCCAAGCAGTTGTGTGATGACAGGCCCTAGAGGCCTTGCCCAGCTAGGTGGTTAGGCATAGAGGCTCTCCAACAGCCATGTGCAGGCTTAGACACACAGCAGCCTAGATAGTCAACATTAGGCAGCCAACAGCAAGAGTGTGAAAACAGTAAATAAAATGCACTAAATTGCACCAAAGACTAAGTCATGGGATTTTCTACAATAGGCCGACCCTTGTAAAACGAGCCGACCAACTTCTAAAAGAGTTATAAATAGTCCATTCAAAAATTAGTCAAAGTATCTCATTATTCACAAGGGGTTAATTCCAAGGGCTAGGATAGCCAAGGGGAAATCTCAACCAAGATGAAGAGTGCAATTTAAGAACCAGATTTTATTTGCAGAATTTGCATCATTCTAATAAAGAAAATACACCATTCGTGGTGGGGGCCCTACAAAGGGTATTCCATTCTTCCATCGAGCTTATACATGTTATAGAAATTTGGCAACTTTAGACCAAAATTAGCACAATTCTAAATGTCCAAAAATGACTAACGGAAAGTGCCCATGAGATCGTGGGGAAGCCCCGAAAAATTTTACTAAAAACATCCCAAAGGCCCAAAAGATGTCCCCAGGTGCGCACGTGGTGGGCCCTGCCAGGACTCCCACTCGAGCGATACGACATCTACGAACACCTCCCCCAAATACCCGGGGACTCATTTCTCGCCAAAATATACACACATGTATCCATGGGCGCCTTTGTAACACCCCATACAACGCCCGCCATGCCCCCTGATGCATGCCTCCCCTCCGCACACACACCTCCCCCTCCCCTATGCCCCTTCCATACCCCTACTGGATATGTGGTGCTCCCTCCCTGATGCACCTACTTCCCATGCACCTTGTCCAAATGGCGATCCCACGCGGACGCAATTTCCCCCCCTCCTAGCACTCTCTCCTTGCTCAAGCACACCCTCCCCGCACCTATATAAACCTCCCCTCCCCCTCCTGGGAGGTAACCCTCAAAATGTATCCTGCCATAGGCTAGGCTCTCCATGACATATCCTATAACTCTTCTCCTCCCCGTGCGAATAGAATTAAAGCCACTCTCTTAGCATCCCCTGGCCAAGGCTACCCATGCCCAAGCCCCACTCCCCTACCCTCCCTTTGAGAGTCCTTTGGCTAAGGACACCCCCACTCGGAAAGCCACCCCCCCCCCAAAAAAATGAAGGTAAGTTTAGGGTTTGTTATATCGCCAATGAAGCTTCAGGAATTCGAGAAAGCTTTTGGCGGTCCAAATGAGCTCCATTTCCAAATCCATTTGATCTGCTAGAATCCTCTCTCTCTCTCTCTCTCTCTCTCTCTCTCTCTCTCTCTCTCTCTCTCTCTCCTAGTAATCCCTAGCATTTCACACCTACCTCACTCTCTTTTTATTCACCGCCACAAATAAAGGTACTACTATGGCCACAACGCCGCCGAACTAAAGAACAGTGTGACATCCAAGGCGGAAATAAGGATGCAAATGACTTTGCTCTTTTCAAAGCAAATCATCATGCAAACGACAACTAGGTTGGCCATATTTGCAATTCTTTTAAATATAAGCAATTTCATCCTTTTGGCTCATAAAGTTAAGATTCTTACCACCCAATTAGGCTTTAAAATCTTACTTTCTTATTAGATAAACATACAATGATTACGAATAGCATCGTGGAAGTATCACATCTCAATTTTAAGTTGGGTAAGTAGTCTAAAAGATTAAGATTCCAATATGAAAAAATTGCTACTTTTCTCCTCGTAAATACCCTTAAGCGTCTTGAAACAAGGCTAGTGAGCAAAACTATAAGAGAGGAATTTGATTCTCTTTTTATATTGACAAGGATTGTTACCTAAGAAAATCATTGTTGTGTGATTTCGCTTTCCATATTATCGCTCAATGAATGGTTGAAAAAGAAGAGAATGTTTTCTTGGTTTCAATGGATATGTTTGCTAGTTTCATTGCTAATTTGCAAGTACATCTTCTCCACGCCTTAGCTAACTCCACTCTTACTTGTGTAGCCAGATATACGCAGTAGCAAGGCCAGGAGAGTTGGCCTAGGGTAGTCCCCCCTATGCCACTAGTAGGAATTACATTTTTAACATGTAAGAGTGGACATGTGATTCTAGACGTTGCCTAGTTTTGCGGACCCAAGCTAGTGCAGTGAATTAGCCCACTCATGAGTAGATGTGCCCTATGAGGAGGAGGAGGATTTGGTACAAGCGAGAGTGCCTGAGGGGGTGATAAGCCGGCTTGTCCCTTGCCGACTCGCTAACGAGGGACTATAGTCCATGGAGCATGCCTAGCTGGTTAAGGCTGGAAGCCCAAATTCTAGATCATCGATGGTTTGATTTTAGTTTGGATATGTCTATGGACATGGATATGAAGCCTAGATCTGGCTGCTAATCCGATTTTAAGATCTCTTTTGTAGATATTTTATTGTAAGTATTGTTATAATGTAAATATTATTGCTTTCAACTTGTGCACTAAGAAACATTGTGAAACTCCTTTAATTAAAGAACCTGTTTTTATGTGTTTCATAGTGTGGTAGAACTTAATTAGATAGAAAAAATGAATTAGGTGAGTGGGTCGAAAGTGGGTGGATGGATACCCCAACGGTACTATCCTATGGATACCCCAACGATACCATCCTATGGATGGATGGACCGATGAGTTGTGTAACTTTCTAACATATTTATTTATTACGATCCATAGTAAAAGTAGGACCCCGGACAAGCTCCGTTTTAGGAGACCAAGCCAACGACCGTGGCTCATAAAAAAATGAAAAAAGACGTTGGCTTCTATGAACAAGTGCATGACTTGTTCCATCCTCGATCATGCACATTGAGTGCCATTCGATCCGAGGAATAGATTCCTTTTAGAATGACTATGTTTTGCCTGTGAGATAAGAGTTAGGTCCCTCCATTTGCTCTTGTATCCTCGTATTTTTGAGAGATCGAGGTGTCGTTAATCGAAGACGACGAGACTTAGCCACCTATCGAAATAATCCCCTTGTCCCATCTAGGACAAGGACCTTACAGCAAGAAAGAGCTGAACAACCTCTTGACTATGCCCACACTCAATGTATGCTATGATAATTGCATTCCATGGTACGACATCTTGCTTTGGTAGCTTCTTGAACACTATAGATACATCCTCCATGCTCCCAATTTTTGTCGACATACCAATAAATGTGTTTTCGACATGCAGAGCAAATTTCATACCACTTTCTAGGATGTAAGCATGGGTGACCCTGCCCTCATCTACATTGGTGTATGCTTTTAGAAGATGAACAAAAATGAACTTACTGGATTTTATACTAGTATGTTGCATTCTTTGGTACAATTTGATAGCCTACCTGTTTTGCCAAACTTTGACATGTGCATCTTGTTAGAAAAATGCATAGTCAATCGGAGAGAAGAGGAGAGAGAGAGAGAGAGAGAGAAACACTTGATTATATGAACACACACTCTTACACAAGAGAGAAAGATATAGCACAAGGGAACTTGCTTTAGGTTGATTGCACTTATCAACAATGTTACATAAGGGTCCTTTACATAGGCATTGGACCTAGCCTCAAAGTGAGTGCACTAAATGTTAGCCTATATCATCTCGTATTGGTGGCTTTTTGGGTGTCTACAAGGGCCATTTATACGCTTTGGCATTTTCCCCTATTTTATGGGCCTTTGATGTGGGTTGCCCACCCTTTTTATGGAGATTTTACCTATTTTCAAGTCGTGTAGAAGACTAGGAGGCAGTCGGCCAGCTCATATAGGAGTATATATATTTGTTGCACTCTTCTTCACTTTCCATCATTCCTTAATCATTCTTGATCACTTTGGTAACACCTTCAGTCCTATGCCTATGAAGTCCACTCCTCGCCTATACAGACTAGTTGTATCCACTCTTTTCTTGAGGATTAGTGCATTAGTGTTTTATTGTTTTCTCTCATCTCTCTTGGAGCTTCAACATTTTTATCATTCGTCTATATCTTTCCACTGCCCTCTGACATGGTATCAGAGCCCAAGGACGTCTAGACATGGAATCGCTAATTGGAGGTTGATTGGTGATGATTTCTTGCGTTTTCACACAAACTCAGTGGTTGTTCGTAGTGTTTCAAACCCTGTGTTTTCTTCTGCAAAGGGAAAAATCTACATTTTTACGCTCTTTTTTCCTCTCCACTCTCATTCTATCCCTTCCACCCTCCCTACATGTGCAGAGAGGATCTCTTGAGCTATTTTGGTGGCTACATTTTTCAGAGGAGGTAAATCATGACACTCATCCAACCTCAAGCAGTTCAAATTCCCACTCTTTTGACTTTTCCTTCAAATGTCAAGTTGGATGGCACAAACTACGACATCTAGAAAGTCATGGTGCAAGCAATCCTAGAGACTTATGATCCTGTGGAGTTCATCACTCGACCGGTCCTCTGGCCCAACCCGAACACCGCAAAGAATGAGGATATTAGGGATGCCCTTATGCACAAAGCTGCTCTATGGGATCGTCTTAATGCCCATGCTTGGTCATTCATTCTTCTCAACTCTCAACCCTCAGTCTCATCGCTCACATTAAACAAAATACACATGCACATGTTGCTTGGAAGAGACTATATGGCATCTACGATCGTAAGACGCCCATACACAGAGAGTTTCCTTGGGGCGTCAAATGTTGAAGCTTTCACCCATTGATTCTACTTCCATGCGGGTTCACATCAACAAATTGGATGCGATCTGAGATTTCTAGGTGCAGGAAGGAGATTTCCACTGAGGATATGGCCATCCGACTACTTGCTCAATTTCCCCCAAAATATGAGAGTTTCTATTGTTCACTTCTTACCTCAAGACAATGGAAACCATTTCCTAGGATGTGTTGGTGCCTATGGTCCTTGATCAGTAGAGTAGATTCAGGGATTCTTCTTCAAAGAAAGGTAACCAGGTTTTCATCATTGGACAGAGAGGGGTAGCTTAACAAAGGCAAAGATGGGGAACCTCCTTCTATAAGGACTCCAAGGATTCAAAGCCGAAGGGCTCTTAAAATTCTAATTCTTCTTGCAACCTGAAGGTTTGTGATTATTGCTCCAAACAGGGGCACTTATGGCAACAATGTCGAAGTTATGTGCGGGATTTGAACGAGAAGTCAAAGGACAAAGAGGCAAGTTCATCCGCCAAAGTTGTGGAGTCGTCAGCTTTTGTCACCATGATTGATCTCGAGTCCGAGACTCCCCCTCCAATGGTTGAGCACGCTCTTCCTTCTTGTTCCCACTCTCCTTTTTTGTGGATTTTGGACAGTAGTGCAACAGAGTACATGATTTATCGCAAGGATTGGCTTGATGAACTAAAGGACTGCTGTGGTAGAGTTGCCATTGGAGATAACTCTCTTGTCCCCATACTTGGCGAAGGGACAATGCCCCTCATTCCGGATGGCAATAGAGAGAAGTACACCTCTAGAGTGCTATATGTGCCAAGTTTAGGATTTCATCTCCTTTCTGTACATGAGATTTGCAAATTGGGCACTATGGTGGAATTGATAGAGGACTCAATGATCATTTGGGACCCTCTCACTAACAAGATCCTTTGGCAAGGCATCGAGGACCATGGCCTCTACAAACTCACGGCTCTTTACTCTCACACACATACCCACACATGCTATCTTTGACATGTCAAGGTCATTGTCACTCTTTACTCAAAGGGGAACAACGTCGGGATGCCTTTCTAAAGAAGGCTACACGGCGAGCTACGTCACCTCTGGAGTTGGCTCGTGTGGATTTGTGCAAGCTGATGCGCACTTCGTCTCTTGGTTCTACCAATTATGTTTTTCTTTTGGTTGATGATTCCAACTAGTATCAAAGATGAAACGTGGCCAAAGGCTATTCTTAGAAAGCTGGTGTGGATTTTGATGATACCTTTGCACCAACGGCTCGGATGGTGACCATACGGACAATTCTTGCTCTTGTTGCACACTCTCATTGGCCCATCTTTTAGATGGATATCAAGTCGGCATTCCTCAACGAGGAGCTAAAGGACGAAGTTTATGTGGAACAACCCCCAGGATTTCAGGTTCCTAGCTCCAAAGGTATGGTCTACAAGATGAAAAAGGCCTTATATGGTTTGAAATAAGCTCTCATGGCTTGGTATGAGAAGATTGATGTTTTCTTTCAACAGACGTGTTTCAAGCAGTCAGTGGCTGATCCAAATCACTACATTTATCCCGAGAAAGGGTTGTATACTCTTATCATTCTATGTAGACAACTCGATCATCACAAGCAGCCATGCAGCACACATTGCTCAGAGAAAGGTTGTCCTCAGTCAGGAATTTGAGATGACACATCTTGGATTGCTTCACTTCTTTCTTGGATTGGAGGTTTTTCAGCGCCCTCAGATGGCGTATTCATTTCTCAACAGTGGTATGCTATAGAGCTACCACAGGCTTTCAGGATGATAGATTGTAAGCCCATCCATGGATCCCGGCATCAAACTTTCCTCTTCTGGATCCAATCCAGCGCAGTACATACACTTTTGTATAGTAAACTGGCTGGTTCCTTGATTTGCTTGCTCAACACATGGCCTAATTGTGCATTTGTGGTGGGAACTCTCAATGCTTTCATGCAGGCACCTTTGAACATTCATTGGCAGGCAGCGCTCCACGTGTTACATTACTTAAAAGGTACCAAGGATTTTGGCATTTTTATGGAGAGGAGGCCACTTTACGTGGCTGGAGTGACTCTGACTAGGATAGAGATGAAGATTCCAGACGATCTACTACAAGGTATTGCTTTACTCTTGGATTTGGAGCCATTTCATGGACGAGTAAAAAGCAGCCTACAGTGGCTCTTTCATCAACTAAGGCGGAGTATCGAACGGCTTGTTCAGCAGCTTGTGAGGTGATTTGGTTGTGGCATCTACTTGAGGAGATCGGTTTTCGATAGCAACAGCCTCGTCTTATCGCATGCGACAACCAGAGTTGTTTGGCTATTGCTAAGAATTTGGTATTTCATGCGCGGACCAAGCATATAGAGATCCAATACCATTGTGTGCGGGAGTAGATCTTGGAGGGAGACATTATCCTTGAACATTGTCCTACCCAAGACAACGTTGCAGACTTATTCACCAAAGGATTATCTTAGTCAACTATCAATGTTCATGGTACCTCCTTGGGTCTTGGGCCACCCCCAAGACCTAAGAGAGGGTGTTAGCATATATATCATCTCCTATTGGTGGTTTTTTTAGTGTCTACGAAGGCCATTTCTATGCTCTGGCATTCCCCGTATTTTCCCCTATTTTATGAGCCTTTGTGGGTTGCCCACCCTTTTTATGGAGCTTTTACCTATTTAGGAGACTAGGAGGCAGTCGGCCAGCTCATATAGGAGTATATATATTTGTTGCCCTCTTCCTCACTTTCCATCATTCCTTGATCATTCTTGATCACTTTGGTGAGCACCTTTGGCCCCCTGCCTACAGACAACCCATTATGTCAAATGACCTCATTAGAGATGAGGTTGGATGACCTTTGGGTGCATCTGGATACATGCAGTGGTCTGGCTCGGAGAAATGTGCATCGACAGTTATTGCTTGGATAAATTTTAAAAGTCTCCCTATGGATCAGAGACTTGTATCTACCCTGCACCTCGGAGGAAGTCTAGATTGTTGAAATGTGACATGCTGGAGATTATTCCTTGCAGTACCCTTCATCTAGTGAGAGTAGTTAGCCGCTTAGGAAAGCAGTGGCATGTTGACCCTCTGCCTCATATTGTGACCCACAGGTCTTGGTGCTTGTGGTTGTATGGTGGATGCCCTATCAGATATCTTCATTGGGAACAGAGTCCACTCCTTGCCTACGGGCTGGTTGTATCCACTCTTTTCTTGAGGATTAGTGCATCAACATTTTGCTATTTTTTCTCATCTCTCTTGGAGCTTCAGCATTTCACCTCTGAAGCCTTGGTGTCGTCATCTGATGAAGAACTAGAAGCTACCCTCTTTGCTTTATGTTGGGCCTTGTCCTTTTTCTTCACCTCACAGACCACCATGGTGTCGCCTGTTCTTATAACAATACCAACACTTCACCTTTGACTAACTTATCCTTCTCTTCTTTCTTTGTGCTGAATGGTGCAACAAAAGCCTGTTCAAACCTTATGTTCTCCATATTTTCTTGAAGTAATAGTATTGAGACCTCCTCAAAATCAAGAGGCTTATCCCTATGCCCAACTGTCAAAGAAGTGGGTAAGGAAGAGACAGCTTGCTCAAGAGCGTATGTGCCAACTCTATACTGTCAACTTTGGGAGTCAATGGCCACCAACTTGTCCGGTAAGTCCTTTACTTGAGTAATGTAAGAAATGACAGAGTCACCTTCATTAAGAGACAAACCACATAGCTGACTTTCCAAATTGATCACCCTCGTGAGGCCTTTCGTCTCAAACTATCCTTGCAAAATCCTCCACGCCTCAGCAGATGACTCCGCCGTTTGAATGAGCAGAATCACAGAATCCGAGATAGTCATGATAATCAAGGCAAAGGCTGGAGCATCAAGCTCCTCCCAATCTGTAATCAACTGTGGGTCAACTACTTCTCTTCATCAATAGCAGCTTCGTCATCCTCAATGATAAGTCTCCTTCTCAACATGGATGGAAGTCTCTTCTCTGGCCCTCCGAGTTTCAACTCCTTGCCTTCAACAATTTTCCATAGCTTGCAGGCAAGCAGCTTGGATCATAAGGTATATCGTGCATGCATATTCACACTGCATGCCAAAATAATAAAAGGGTATCATGATCACCCATCCTTCTTGAACGGGGGATCTCCACCATCAACACCCTTGCCCCTCCTATGGATGAGTATTGATGCATAAAGACCCTTACTATACATGATGTAAAGCATACACATCCCTTAGGATGATAAGGTGTTAGGTAAGCTACTGCAAAAGTAAAGCTTACTGCAAAAGTATGAAATGACCCCAGCAGCTACCTCTGGAGGGTTTACCACATGATCCGAGTGATAGTAGCATGTAAAGGAATTAATTGTACCTGGCATTGTTGCATCGATGCCCCTGTTGGCCACTTGCAAACTAGGTCATTGGCTCAATGTGAGGAGCATTTCTGACCCATGGAGTATGGTGTCTGGGCTGAACAAGACCAGACAATGGCCCTAGGTGATCTCGGAAGCATACATGGAGATAGTGTGTAGGGTATGCAGGGCACCACAGTCGCTCCAACTCACCAGCACAGATGAAGAGGAATCGTGGGCTATGCAGGGCAGCATAGATGGAGATGGTATATGTCGCTCCCTGTAGCCAGCACACATTGTGCTATTTTTCATAGCTTTTTTCACAAGAGAGGAAAATTGTGTAGCACGCACAACAGTTTCAAAATAGAAGTTAAGCACAAGAGATTGAGGGAGCTGATCTCAAGTACATGAGCTCCAACCACCAGAAGCTTTGCCCAAGGCCTCACCCCCCTGTATAAGGCTAAATTTCCTTCCCATCTTTATGATGGCACCATTATTGCCATGTATCCAAGCACCACATGCAGAGCCTGTACACGCTTGAATAGATGATGCAGTGCATGGACATATGATGCATTGGCATGGCATGGCCGGATGAAGCATTTGCATGCATGGTATCAGCACTAGTGCATCTGGTCTCAGGTTCCTTGGCGTACCTTTCAACTTCAATGCTATGGATACTCTCTGGAGCCTTACCTTGGGATCGATGTCTCTATTATCATTTCGCTTTATATCTGATTCAGAACAGTACCTTGCACTACCATTTGTAGCCACAGATTGTCTTTTATGAGCACTTTTCTTGCGTTAAGGCACATGCTGCATGATATGCAGTAGTAGCAGAATCAATGCACACCTACTACACACAAGTTCATACATGCATGCCTGCACCTGTGCTGTTTGAACTCTCTCTCTCTCTCTCACACACACACACACACACTTTTTTTTTTTTGGTAAAACCAGTTGAAATTGCATTATATCATAAATGTACAAAGGGGTTTGACATAAAGAGGATGTCTAAACCCTAGAACTTAAAAACAGTAGTAAAAAAGTTCTATGCAAGAGACATGAAGATCACCCTCGTGACAGGCATCATACAAAGACTGCCTCAGTGAGGATCTAAAGGACTCATATGAATGAGACAGTGGCTGACCTAAGAAAGCATAATTATGCTGCATCCATATAATCCATAGTGCCCAATATCGAACCAAAGAGAGGAACAAGGAAAACTCTGACAAGGAATGTGAAGATCTGCCAAATAGCCAAAAGAATTTCCCAAATCTCTGTCCCGGAAAGCGAAGATGCAAATAACCTGAAATTCTGTCCAAAAGCAACTTTGAGTGAGGACATAGCCATAGCAAGTGAGGAACTGTCTCAAACTGATACGAACATCGGAGACAAGCAGAGGACGCTATCCCTGTTTTGACTAATTTAACTCCCACCGAAAGCGCACCAACCATGCATCTCCATAAAAATAACCTTTGTTGTAAAGGTAATTTACTTGCCCATAGAGATTTGTGTAGATGCCAAAGGGAGTTGGCATGAGTTGCAATCCAAGGGCATGGCAAAATAGACCTGTAGACCTTCATAGAAGTCAAAGCATGAAGAGGGAGAGGATGATTAGCAGAAACTGAAGATTGCAAAGTCCAATCCCTTAGTCTGTCCCTTTGAGCAAGAGGGGGAACAGGGAGGAACGGAGTAACAAATGACCAAGCTTCCTCCAGATGAATCTATGATGCATACCCAGTGAGTATCTACGAGATGCCTCCGGGAATTCCAGGCTGTCCCCTTTCCACTTCTTTGTTGCAAGATTGGAAACAGGTTTTATCCTCACTTAAATGGTCTCCTGATAATGAGCATTCTTCCAACTCTTTACGGCAGGAAAGTCTCCATTGGAGTGCTTTTTTTATCACTCCATTAGCTCTTCAGGAGCCCATCAGAGCTTACAATCTTATGAAGCTGGGCATAAGGAAGGTGGAAGATGTGATCAATGATCAGGGACATTTTTTATCATTCTCTCTCTCACACACACACACACACGCGCATGCAGATGCACAGATACATGCCAGACACTCACAGATGCTGGCTCTATCAAATAATCATTTTTCTGACACATGCACTGCCCACTTATCTCCCGAGCATGCACACACTTGCAGGCTTCCATTGTAGATCCATGTGCATGCACATATACTATCTTTACTTATAACACCCAATCTACACCTAGTGCACACAAATTCATACATGCATCATTGCATGGCTGCTGTTTGCTTTCATTTCTCTCGCAATGAACATACATGGCTGCTGTTTGCCCTCATTTCTCACACATGAGCTTACATATGCACATACACACGTATAGTAGGCATGTGCACACACATATAAACACAATAGCTTTGTCAAATGATCATTTCTCTGACACAGGCTCAATCTGCAATTATCTCATGCATACTCACACTCATGCACTTGCATGTGCATTCTCGCCCTCACTTCAGCTACCTCACCTTTTTTTTTTCCAAGAAAAAGATCCTTATATTAGTTACTGAAAAAAAAGCCACGAAGGGCTAAAAACAACCACGAAGGGCTCGATACAAACTCGCCTCATGTACAGGGCGGGGATCAAATAATCAAAAGAGGGGAAAGAGACGCTTCTCCTCCGGCTGGCCGCTCTATGAGGAGAAGGCTCTCTCATACAGCGGGGGGGGGGGGGGGGGGGGGAACACCCACACAGGTGGTCTATAATGCCAAGTGGGGTCACCACCTCTATCAGTGAGAAAAGGGCCAGACTAGGCCGCCACAGCCTCAAGAAAGCTTCCCGCCGCTTTGGCATGTGATCAGATCCACCCTGCAACTTCTCCCACTGACCGTGGAGGGTATGTATGATGTCGAGCCAAATGCTCCTGATAGACTCTACTGGCGGAGTGTGGGTACCCTCAGTGGCTTCGCTACATCGAGCTCGCCATATGTGCCAGGCTGCAATGCTATTGCAAATCTCCCATCTCTAGCATGAGCCTGGTCACCAGTGGTCTGTAGGTGGGGCTGTGACTGCTACTGCCGAAATGCGGTGGTGAGAGACATGAAGGGCTAGCCCTCCACCATCCTCCTCGTAAGCCCTAACCATCTCAGCCTCTGTGGCCCAAGTGACTGTGCCCCATGTAATGATCCAGGTCGAGGCCCTGTCCATAGTGAAGATGCGGAGAATCTGCCGCCAAACCTGCTGAGCCTTCAAGCAATCCCAAAGACAATGTCGTTGAGACTCCCGAGGGTGCCCGCACCTCGGGCAAGCTATTGGCCGAGTGCCAACCGCCAAGCTCCTGTATGCCATTAGCCAAAGAAAGAGGGTGATCTTTCTAGGCCGAAAACTGTCCCAAACCTCTTACAAAAATCAGAGGAAACGTTGTGAGAGGCCTTGTGACTACCAATGTGTTGCAGCTGCCGAGGTGCCATAAATCTCTAGCATCTGAATCCTGCGGCTTAGCCACGCTGAATATGCAAAAAAGAGGGCATCCAGAGTCTCCTCTCGATCAGCGGGATCATGCCAAGTCCACTCTCCCAGGTCCCACTGAGGGGTTGGCGCTCCCAAATCCATAGCCACCAAGATCTCTCCCTTGGCCGGTGGTGGGTCTATGTGCCACTCCCGTGCATGAAATCCAATCACCCTCACCCTCTATAAGGTGCAGCCACACTGAAATCCTCCAAGGGAGGCTCAGATCTCTCTAATCTTCCATGGGATCCAATAGAAAAGGTAAGCAAACCATTGCCCTCATCCGCTCCGTGAACTGCCACAACGATATCATGCCTGGTAAACACTCCTAGTAGGGGGAGCCAGGTTTGGGATAGGAGCCAGCCACTCCTAAGGAATAGCAGAGTCGATGTCCATGCTGAGCCTATCTCTACCGTGGATCCCTGCCAAACCTCTCTCTTGAGTCTCCAAGGATAACTGCTTGTATGCAAGCCAATCTCCAAGGGACCTGGCACCTCCTAAGCTCAAAGTTCCCCATGATATATGAGGTCAGTCCCCCAGCATGTGGCCACTCGGTAAAAGGATCAAGGGGTTCCAAATCAATGGCTACCGAAGACGCTCCTCTGCAGTGAACGGAGCTAGCTGCCTGAGGGCCGGCCTGAGTTGGTCCCATGCTCAGAGTAAACTTGCTGCAAATCTATCCTCAAAGGCAAAGCTAAATCCGCGGGTCTGCATATATGTGAAGATCCATCTAGTACCCTGTGGCCAAGGGCCCCCTAGACTCGGGCTGCGGGCTGAAATCCGGGCCAAGAGGAAGTCCTTCCAAGGCTCACCACCGAGAAGGAGTCCTCTAACAATCAGCTTGCCCAGCAGGGCGTGGCTCTGAATAGCGGGGTCAATGACGCCTAGGCCCCCTCTGTGCGTGAAAATATACCCAAAGTGATATTTTATCCAGCCCAAAAGGGTGTGATTTTTGGCATTTATTTGTCTTTTTCTGCTGGCCAACAGCTATCCCTGGCCAACCAGCACCCCTTCAACATATATATAAAAAGCCTCATTATTCACAAAACTATCTGAAGATCATCATGTGACACCATCTGCCTTCGTTCAGATCTGTCAGTTACCTCATAATCCTCATGTGCCCATCATCGAAGCCCACCCAACTCTTCTCCATGGCCATCCAGTCACTTGGGTAGTTGACAGTGGAGCTACACACCATATGGCACGCAATGTTGACATTTTCATCTTTCAACGTCCTGCTAAGGGTGAAGTTCGATGTGGCAACAACACACTGATGCCCATCATCTTATTTGACACTAACACAGGCCCCAACCAGGCAACTCTAGATAATGTTTATCTTGTCCATAGTCACAAGGAACGGGGGACGGGGACGGGGGACGGGGACGGGGACGGGACGGGGGACGGCCATAAGTAGGGAACGGGAACGAGGGAGGGAACGGCACTCAAAAATAACTTTTTTTTAAAGTTTTTCTACTCTACCCTTATTCTACTTTGGAAGTACATCAAAATGAGCACAAATTTACATAAAATGGTAAGCTTTTGAGTCATATTAACACCGGATGGTGGCCGATTGTGGCCAGATAGCATGAGACGATTCTGGAGAAGGTTGGCACACTGCCAACCAGGCTACATGCATATGTGGTGAGTTATTATACACCTACTGCATATGGGCTGTAAATTTTGGGTCCGTTGCGGCGCGCAGTTTCACACCAGCCTACTTGGGGGAAGGTGCGAAGGGCCGTTTACGCTAAAGCCTAAACTCCATGCTTGTAGCCTTGTAGCCTTGTTCTTATATAGATATTAGATAGGCAAGAGAGAGGCAAGGGCAAGTGAGAGAGAGAGAGGGGCAAGGGCCAAGCCTCAAGGGCCAAGGCCCAAGGCCCCAAGGCTCAAGCCTAAAGGCCAAACCTCAAGGCAAGAGAGAGGCCAGGCCCAAGGCCCAAGGCCCAAGGCCCAAGCCTCAATGCCCAAGCCTCAAAGGCTCAAGGCCACCCCAAACGACTAGAAACGGCTCCGCAAACGGCTAGAAACGGACAAAATAAACCAGAGAATGGCTCCCTGCCGTCCCCCCACAGGGCCGTCCCCCACAACCGTCCCCGTTCCTACTGCCGTCCCCTTCACCGTCCCTTGTGAGGGACGCCTCCAGGGGGACGTCCGTCCGTCCCCGTCCCTGCGCCGTCCCGTTTCGGCGTCCCAACGTTCCTAGGCTCCGTCCCCGCCGTCCCCTGTGACTATGCTGTCCATCCTCTCCCTCTTTAAGGTCACCCTTGCAGATAAGATAAGAGAGTGCCAACTCCCTTGGCTTCTTGCCCACTTCTCGAGCCATAGACTCAAAAGTCATGTCCACCATAGCATCAGCTTTCTAGGCTTCTATGACACTTTGTACATAGGGGTCTTCATGCAAGAATTTCAGCTCTTGCTCTTTTGCCTACAAGAGCCTCTTCATGTGCTCCAACTCAGCCCTCAATGCATTGGGCTCTTCCTTGTGCATGGGTTCTTTACCACGTGATGGCTGTCCCATGTATGCACTGTCATAGACTCTCTCAAGAGGCTTATGCCTTCCATGCAATGCATCGGAATCCCGTGAAGCAATTGATTGGCCCCTTGAATTCGGCACTTCCAATGGGTTGTCCTGGCTGTCCTTTGAATTAAGTGTTCGTGCTTGCTTCCGATCTCAACACTCCGTGTCTCCTCTTGAGAAAGAGAGACGACCGGGCTCTGATACCAATGTGACCGCTCCCTACAGGAGGCCTACATATCGGAAGACAATATACACATATTTAGAACACTTAATTTAACTGCTATTAATCAATGAAAACAACTTCAGCAACACAAATACTGGAAATACTGAAAATACAAATGACACCAGCACTGGGGCCGGAAAGGGCCGGCCCCCCCCTCAATACTTTTTGTATTTCTTGAAATATTTATATTTGTGCAAGTGTCACGGGCCTGACAGGCCAGATTTCTCCACAAAGGAGTGAAAACAACCAAATAAAATTGGTTCAAGTCGATGAAGAGGTGTTGGTCCGAATCACAGGCTCATTCCCACCTTCACTGGGTGGACACCTGCCTTTCACTAGTCTTCCGGGACCGTGCACCAACAAGCACGCCCGTACTAACACAGGCAACAGTGTACACCGCGGAGGGAACGTGGCCTGGTTCTCCCCATTGAGCTTTGCTTCCAAATTCCCTAGTGAGTCAAACCTTCACCGGCTCTCACAAGCTCTGAGAGTGCGGTTAACAACACCACACAGGGAAATATACTGACCACACCAGGAAGAACATTCCTGAGCATGGTCAACATATACATGCTTTGCTCCTGCACTACACAACTTAAAGAATTCTCTGAATTTAAATTAACAAATTTCAGAATTACACAAATGAGAAAACATGAGGGCACCTAGTACAATGAATATAATTCTGGTACAACAGGTACAATTTGTAGCAAGTACAATCAGGCACATCAAGTACTTCACACGTGTGCAAATACAACCAACTAGGTAGTATTCAGATTCTGTACTTGCAGCAAGTACAGCAGGTACATTAGATGCCCCACATGTGTGCAAGTACAACCAGCCAGCAGGTACACATGGGCAGCCAACAGTTGCAGGTACAGCAGATTCTGGTCAGGTACACGTGGGCAGCCAGCAGGTACAGCAGATTCTGGTCAGGTGGTACAGCAGGTACAGATTGAATTCAGCACGTGGGAAATCCAGCAGCAGCAGGTACAGTTCAAGTACAACAGGCAGGCAGCAGCTGGGAGGCAGATACAGCACCGGATTTTGCCTTTGGAGAGAGAGGCGATGGAGAGGAGAGACTGCAGGCGATGGAGAGAAAAGATGCCCAGCCACCACCCACGTGGGGAATAAATACCAATGTTTCATGCAATACCTTTTTCAAAGGTTATGAAGCCTTTATACCAATTTAATACTATGGGCACCATCAAAAAGAAATGTCTAGCCCCTTTTTTAAATGTGTGTGAACACATTAGCTTATAAACATTAAAGTTAACCATAGTTTATGGATTTTACCTTTTAAAAGGGCCAAAATGGAAATACTTACCACCTGTTCACATGCCACACCACCAAGTCAGCAAACAACATTCCACGGTACACTGGGGGCGTCCCCGTCCAGTGTACTGGCACGACATAACAGGCAGACACACGCAAACGAGTCATGCAAAAACAAATTCATGCATGCAGGCATAAATGCATGTGCACAAATAATGGACGAAATCTCTCTTTCATGAAACTTGTACAAGAGGTTCCTGTCGAGCACAAAACTGGCGCGACAAATATAAATAAATATGTCCTGGTCTTCCTATGGAGTGACACTCCCATAGGTAAGACACCATCCTGGCCATACACGGGTGGCACCAACAGGCTCCCGTCCATACAGCACGAAGCAAATCACACACGGGTGACACGAAACTGGTTCCCGTCCATGTGACGCAGCACTGGTCGCACACGGGTGGCACTGATCTTGCTCCCGTCCATGTGACACCATAAAACTAGCCCTTTCACATGGGACACTGGCCTGGCCCCATGTGAACATGGCACAAATCTGGCCGCTCTATGGAGTGACAATCCCATAGAAGTGGCTCCAGAAATGGAGATGGACCAAATGGTGACAAACCTGGTGAGTGTAAGAGACGACTTCATCCCCGTCCAGACCAAAGAACCACAAGATCGATCTCCTCCCAGGCTCGGAACCGCCGAGCAAGTTTCCATATCGCCTTTCCAAGGCAATGGAATCGGAGTTGGACCGCCAACTCCAAGAATTGTTGCAATCTGGCTTCATCCGCCCTAGCGTGTCGCCATTTGCAACACCGATCCTGTTTGTCAAGAAAAAAGATGGGTCTTCTCGTTTGTGTGTCGATTATCGTGCACTCAGTAAGCCGACTATCAAGAGTAGATTCCCAATGCCTCGAATAGATTATATTCTCGAGAGGCTGAATGGGGCTAAGGTGTTCTCGAAACTCAATTTAAAGAGTGGGTGCCACCAAGTGAGGATTGTTGAGGGAGACATTCCCAAGATAGCCTTCCGTACGGAACGGGCCCACTATGAATTTGTGGTCATGCCTTTTGGCTTGATGAACGCCCCAGCCACATTCAACTGCATGATGATGCGTGTGTTCCAGGAATTGATTGGAAAGTGTGTTCGTATTTCTGGACGACATACTAGTATTTTCAGCTACAATTGAGCAGCATAACATTGATGTGGAGAAAGTCCTGAAGTTGCTGGAAAGCAACGAGCTCTACGTCAATGAGAAGAAGTCGGAATTTAATTTGTTCGAGGTTCATTACCTTGGATATATAATTAGTGCAGAAGGCATTCGACTTGATCCGGCCAAGGTGGCCGAGATTGTCAATTGGGAAGTACCACAGACTACTTATGACATTGTGGGTATATGCCAGGCATACTCCACCCACATAGACAAGTTTTCTGACCTCTCGGCGGATCTCACCGATCTACTAAAGGGTGTCAAGACAAGAAGGCAACGGATTCGAATGTCTCCACGAGCGTTGGAGGCATTCAAGAACCTCAAGGTGGCTTTGTCAGAGGCACCTTGTCTAGCACTTGCCTCGTGGGACGAGCCATTCTAGGTGATCACTGATGCGAGTAACATCGCAATTGGAGGTGTATTACAACAGAATGGTCATAGCCCATAGGGCAGCCAGGACTGTAGGCGGCCAGAGCATAGGGGCTGCCCAAACAGGCTGGACAGCAGCCCAGCCAGGCGGCCAGAGCATAGGGCTGCCCAATCAGGCTGGACAGAAGCGATGGGAAAGCTAGCAGCCGGGCAGTGTGAACACACATAAATATCAGCATTTAATGCGAGATAAAACAAGTCCTGGAGAGAAAATTAGCCAGCCGACCAGCATACTAAAGGGGTATAAATACCCAAGGTATAATTCAGTTCATTTCATCTCATAATTCACAAAGTGCTGGAGCTAACTCAAGGGCCAGGACAGTCAAGGAGAAGCTAACGCAAAGGGTGAAGAATTGAAGGTCAAGGGCAGAGGATCCTCCTCAGCCAAGAAGGTTCAAGTTCAAGTTCAGTCTTCTATTTCAATTTTGCATCATTCTAATAAAAGCAAATACACCATTCGTGGTGGGGGCCCTACAGAGGGTATTCGGGACCCAATACTATGTCCTCTTCTCCCTCTCTCTCTCTCTATTTTTTTGCACGTCTACATTCAGTTTTGTGCGTTATTTTCATCGCGACAAGTGTGCTGATTTCTGAGCATTGAAGTTACCGATCTCCCCCGAAGCTTCCGCATGTTACAGAGGACTCACCGCCACATGAAGAGCGAGCCTACCGCCCATAGTCACAAGGGATGTGGGGGACGGACCCCTGGGACGGGGGAACGCCGTCCCATAACGCGCGGGAACGGAACGGGACAGGGGACGGCCAGGGGACGTGTGAGCCCACGCTGCAACAAGGGGACGGAGATTCCGGGACAGCGGGACGGCGGTTCGTGTGGGACGGAGCTGGACGGGACGGTCAGCGGACTGTTGCGCAGTGTGCCGTTGCGCCCTATAGCCGTTGGGCGCCTAGCCGTTGAGCAGCCCTCCCCACTTGGCCCATGGCTATAAGAAGAGCCCCCATTGGCAAGGCTCCTGGCTCAAGCTCAAGCCTCAACGCTCCTCAACTTTCAAGGCTCAAGTGGAAAGCTCATTGGCAATTTGGGCCAACACTCCTCAACTTTCAAGACTCAAGACTCAAGTGGGAATTGGGCAACCCGGCAAGGCTCTAGCTCTCTTGAGTCCTCAACCCTCAACTTTCAAGGCTCAAGTGGCATTGGGACCTTGGGTAAGTTGTAATTTCAAGTTCACTTGTAGTCTTGTTGCTCTCCTACACTCAACTCTTGCTCTAACCTCTCCATTGGCAAGCCTCTCCTACATCTCTCTCCTACTCTCGAGTCTCACCTCCATTGCTCAAGGCTCAAGTGACAAGCCTCTCCTACATCTCTCCCCTACACTCACGGTCTCACCTCCTCTTGCTTTAGCCGCTCCTACATCTCTCTCCTACTCTCACCTCCATAATTCCATTGCTCAAGGCTCAAGCCTCTCCTACATCTCTCTCCTACACTCACGGTCTCACCTCCTCTTGCTTTAGCCTCTCCTACATCTCTCTCCTACACTCACCTCCATTGCTCAAGCCTCCTTGGCACTTGCCTCCATGGCATCTTCATCGCGACCATCCCCCGCACCTCGTTCCGGCGGCGCCAGTACGAATAGAGGGAGGAGGACCAAAGGTTGGTCTTGGTGGGAAAGGGTCAACTCCGATCATCCCGGAAGTGGAGGAGACTCTCGCCCATGGTCCTGCAAGCTATGTCAATATAGGCAAACGGGTGGGGCAGATAAAGTGAGAGCTCACCTCTTGCATGAGCCCGGTCATGAGGTCCGATTTTGTGATCAAGTCACACCGGAGACGAGGAGGAGGCTTCTTGAAAGTGTTGCCGCACATAAGGCCTTGCTTTCAAGGAGGAGAGTGCCGCATGTGGCCGTGGATCCCACAACACTAGTGAGGCCATCCCAAGGTTCGGCATCCACATCGGCATCTCCATGTGCATCCACTTCATCGGCACCCACGAGCGCATCACCCGTCCCACAAGAACGGGCCCCAACACCATCCTTCTCCATGCCGACCGCATCCACACACTCACGCCGGCAAAGTACTCTTGAGGGTAGTTGGGACCCCAAGAAGAAGGAAGAGGTGGATACGGCCATAGCCCGCTTCTTCTTTCATGACCACATTGCTTTCCATGCTGCCAGGTAATCAAGAATTAAGATGTCTAGCTTAAGATCTATCATTTTACAATGTTCCTCTTACAAGTTACTTGAACTTTGAACTTTGAAGTTGATCGGTTATTAAATTATTCATTTTTTGTAGATAGATCGGACTACTTCAAGGTCATGGTGAAGAAGACAGGGGAGTATGGTCCAAACTATACGCCCCCATCATCGGAGTCCTTGCGCACCACATTGCTAGAGAAGGAGAAGAGGCTCGTGGAGCAAGCAACAGAAAACTCAGAGCGACAATGGGCAAGATATTCCCACGGTGAGATGTACTTCATCGCCTCACATGATGCTTCTGGGATCGGGAAGAGTGCTGATGTGCTAGCAGCAGAGTGGGCTAGTGGCATAGAGATCATTGGCCTAGACCTAGTTGTGGGCTTTGTTGCTGATGGGGAGGCTTCAAACAAGGCAGCCGGAGCGATCATTGAAAGCATGTACCCCAACATCACCGTGTCATTTTGCATGGCACATTGCTTAAGTAATCTCTTGAAGGATATTGGGGACTTGCCATGGATCCGGCCTATCATCCAAGTGGGCAGGCAAATAGTGACATTTGTCACAAACCATCAGTTCCTACTCCATGAATTCTCCAAAAAATCTAGCCGTCAGCTCCTCAAATACTCAGATACGAGGTTTGCCTACAACTTCTTGATGCTCCACCGATTGAAAGAGTGTAGTGGTGCATTGAGACAGTTGTTCATTAGTGACGAGTTCACTTCTTCACCATTGGCTTCCACTGAGACAGGAGCTCTATGCAAGGAAAAAGCAAAGAGCCCTGATTTTTGGGAAAAAGTGAAGTGCATTGATGCTATGGTTCAACCTATTGTCCACTTGATGAGGCTTGTGGATGGTATGAAGCCATGCATCGGCAAGGTATATGAGGCTATGGACAGCATGATAGAGAAGCTGAGGGATTTGGAGCCAGATGAGGACAGGTACGAGGAGATCCGTGCCCTATGTGTGCGTAGGTGGAACTCCTACTCCTCTCCTTTGCATGCAGTAGCCTATGTGGTGGACCCTGAGTTTCAGGGTAAAGGGCAAGAAAGTGACGCAGAGGTGAGCAAGCTATGGAGACTTGTCTTGACTCGACTTGTGCCTGACCCAAATGTTAGGCGGAAGATCCGTGACCAGTTGTCCAGGTATAGGAGCTTTCAGGGCTCTTATGGAGACATGGACGCACAGGATGATGGCTTTAAAGTTGGGGCTGCTTTGTGGTGGGAAGATTTTGGGATGAACCTGAGCTTCAGCATCTAGCCATCCGCATTCTCAGCCAGGCAGTGAGTTCCTCTTGCCTAGAGCAACTTTGGAGCTCATATAGTCACATTGCATCAAAGAAGAGGAACCGTCTTGGGGTGGAACGGGCAAATGATCTAGTCTTTGTGAGTGCAAACTTGCAAATGCTTTGCAAGAGTGCAACTGCAAAGGCTGATGCATTTACCGAGTGGGAGATGTCTCAAGATGATGAGGAGTTGGAGGAGCAAGTGGAGGACATCTCTATGGAGCGAGCAGGCATTGCAGGGACCCATGATCGTGAGGCCAGCACTTCACATGCCTGTTGAGGCTTTTTGACATATGTACTACTCTAGTGATAGTCTCTTTTTTTGTATGCCACTTACGTGGTTAGGGCCTAGGCCTTTGCCCTTGTCTTTTGCTTTAGCCTTTGGCGATTGGGTCCTGGGTGCCCGATCTCCTTTTTTGTAACACCCATTTTTTTGCTAGTATGACTTAATATTGATGCTTTGGAAGTGTAAAGTGACTTTGTTTTAGTATTGTTAAGTTTCTTAAATGAGTGCTTACGTAAAATTGCATATTTTGTATGTCGTCCCTTGCCGTCCCCCGTTCCCCGTCCCGGTTGCCAAGAATCCCCGTCCCCGTTCCCCGTTCCCGTTCCCCGTCCCATGTTACTATGCTACCACCAAGTGGTTGGGAAACTCATATGACTCAAACTCTCGGCCTGACATTTCTTATTGCACATCCTTTTTAAGTCAGTATTTCAATGCTCCTAAGGAGCCACATTGGAGTCCAGCGATGAGGGTTATTCGCTATCTCACGGATACCTATATATTTGGACTTCACTTCAGTAGTATGATCACCCTGCGTGGTTACACGGACTCCAACTGGGCCGGTGATATCGATTCCCAACATTCTCATGGTGGTTATTTGTACTCACTTGGATCTGGTCCCTTCTCTTGGTCTAGCAAGAAGCAGGATACTGTTGCACGTTCTTCCGCTGAGGCTGAGTACCGGGCCCTCTATCACGCCACCACTGAGGCTATGTATCTTCACCAGCTTCTTGAGGAGATGCGCATTACCATTGACTCCACTTCTACCATCTTCATCGACAGTCAGAGTGCGATTGCCCTCACTGGCAATCCTATTTTTTCTAACCGTACCAAGCATGTGGGTGTCCATTTTCATTTTACCAAGGACAGGTTGAGCTTGGTACCATCAGGCTCCAATACATTCCTATGGTGGACAACCATGCCAACATCCTTACAAAGTCCGTCAATCAGCCCATCCTTGGACATCTTCCTCTCGCGAACGGATCGGCAGTGGTCCTCCACCATCACCCTCCACATATTGAGAGGGGGATCACCCTCTCTATCCAAATTATTTATCATTTTTGTAACGGGCGCATGAGTCAATGAAAACCCCATGAGGGCATGGCTCATGTGAAAACCCACTGCATTGCATTTACCATCTTGCAAACCCTTTGCATAGCATTCTGTTTTTGTGTTTGGGACGCATGTGTGAATAAAAACCCAAAAAATGGGCATTCATGCATGTGAAAACCTCTTGCATTGTGGCATTGATCCAGTACCACTCAAACTCAAAAGCCTCTACACAAGTCAAAGAGCACATGTTCTACTTCCTCGACAACCCACCTTACCCAAAGCCGAATTCCCCTCATCTTCTCTCATGGTCCCCTTTTGGCCTGAGAGGGGGGTGTGAAAATATATCCAAAGTGATATTTTATCCAGCCCAAAAGGGTGTGATTTTTGGCATTTATTTGTCTTTTTCTGCTGGCCGACCAACACCCCTATATATATATATATATATATATATATATATATATATATATAAAGCCTCATTATTCACAAAACTATCTGAAGATCATCGTTTTTCTGCTGCTACCGGCACATCAACATCGTTATTCTCTGTATGCTGCTACTGTTTCTGTTGTTGCCGGCGCATCTATTCACCCTCTGGACATCCTAAGTTGCCTTCATTGATGCATGATGATAAAGGTATTGAGAAACGGAAAGGAAAAAAATGGATTGGCAGTAGGCATGCGGACAAAGATGGAGGAAGAGTATGAAAAGCTGAATAGATGAGATAGCTCAAATCCAAAGATGGGTTCTTAAGGTGAGAACCTGGCACAAAGAAGGGGTGGGATGCCTCTAAACACGGAAATGATGGTGAAAAACAAGGTTCTGGAAAAGGGGAAGATATGAATGAAGACTACAGGGCAAATCACTCAGTAAATGGTCATGATGATGGCCATGATCATGGTCCTGGTGAACCGTGATGGTGATGGCCATGATGATAATCATGGCAATGGTCATGAGGATGTTCATGATGAAGAGGATCACTGGATGCAGGGGCATGGTAACAACCCATCAGTTGCAGCTTGTTTGGGAGAAAGTTTTATAACCTCAATTTTGGTGTTGATACATCACCGCCTTCCCCTTCTTCACACCATACCTCTCTCCCATGTTCACAATACATTTCCAAGCTGAAGCAGTTGGTCCCTGATAATGCATCATCTGACACTAGCTGGCCATTGCTGACACCCCAAAGCACAGTTTAAGGACAACCATCTCCCACAATTGCAATCTAGGAAGCTCCTCTAAACCATCATGACTTTTGCTCAAATGGTGCCATGCCAATGTTCAGAAAGAACCTTGATACAAGCAATACACTAAATTCTACCTGCAATCACTTACAAGATTTGCTAAAGCATGTTGACTGTCGACTTGAAACAGATGCAAAACTGACTTGACGTTTGGTACATGTCCTTTGCCCTTGATCTGCATAGATAACCTTTTTGTCAAAGCATGAATATCATCACTTTGAGAGTGGTGTGTGTCACCCACAAGGAACCCATGAACTATACTGCTTGCCTCAACAAAGGCCTGCCCTGGCTTTTTCCATGCACTAACAGAACTTTTGAGCAGCTGCAATTCATACAGATCATCTGGCATGTCAACACCGGCATATATGCTTGACATAAGCAGATAACCGGATGTATACTTGAAATCAATTCTAAAAACATGCTTGAAACAACGTTTTCCCATCTCCAAATTGCTATGAGTTGTGCAGTTGGTGAGCAAAGACATCCATCCTAGAAGGTTGAAATCGAAGGGCATAGTCAGGAGAATGTCTTCTGCTTGGTTCAAGCAACCAGCTCGACCTAAAACATCCACCATGCAATTATAGAGCTCAACTGTGGGTGCAATGCCATAGTTTTCCCTTATTGATTTGAACAAAAAACATCCTTCATCAAAAAGACCTTTGTGACTGCATACTGACAGCAGAGAAACAAAGGTCACATGAATTGGATCCAATCCTTCTTGCTGCATCTTCCTAAAATAATCCCAGACCATATCATGATCACCGTGCTGAGTAACCCCTGCAATCATGGCATTCCACGACCATGTGTCACGCTTGGACATTTTGTCAAAAACTCTACCTGCATCCTCAAGGTTTCCACATCTAGCATACATGTCAATAAGGGTATTGCTGATAATTATATTCAGGTCTAATCCTGCTTCTATGATATGGAAATGTATGTATTGACCTTGGTCAATTGCTATGGTGATGGAGCATGCTTTTGAGGCAATGACAAAAGTTGCTGCATCTGGCTTGCAACACACTTGATGCATTTTGTTGAAAAGATGGAGTGCCTCCCAACCATGCCCGTGCTGTGTGTATCCTGCCATCATGGCATTCCATGTCACCACATCTCTAATCAACAATTTGTCAAATACATTCCGAGCATCCTCGAGGTCCCCACATCTCGCATACATGTCAATTAGACTGCTGTTTATGAATGAATCAAACCTGACATCACTTTTGATAGCATAGGTATTTATAAGCCTGCCCTCAGCTAGGGCTTTTATTCTGGAGCATGCTTGCATGGTGCTGACCAGTGTTGTATTATTTGCCTTTACACCCACCTTTGCCATTCGATTAAACAATTGAATAGCCTCCTGACAATGTCCAGAATTGATGCATCCCGCAATCATTGCATTCCATGTGACCACATCTTCTTTAGAGAGGCTTTCAAAAGTTCTCTTTGCATCCCCAAGGCTCCCACATTTAGCATAAATGTCAATAAGCAAGCTCCCAATAAACACATTTGCTTCAAAACCACCTTCGATGATGCATATATGAATCAGCCTGGCATGATCGAGGGCTGCTATTTCGGAACAGGCCTTCAAGAGGCTTACAAACGTAACACTATTTGGTTGGACATTTCTTAATCGCATGGCAAGAAAGAGCTGAACAGCCTCTTGACTATGCCCACACTGAATGCAGGCTGTGATAATTGCATTCCATGATACAACATCTTGCTTTGGCAGCTTCTTGAACACCGTAGATGCATCTTCCATGCTCCCAATTTTTGCATACATGCCAATAAGTGTGTTTGCGACATGCACATCAGATTCCATACCACTTTCCAGAATGTAAGCATGGATAACCCTGCCCTCATCTACATCAGTGCATGCTTTCAGAACTGCAACAAAAATGAACTCATTGGACTTTATACTAGTCTGTTGCATCCTTTGGTAGAGTTTGATAGCCTGCCAGTTTTGCCCAACGTTGACATGTGCATCTATAATCATACTCCATGTCCACAAGTTTTTGTCCGGCAGATTGTCAAATATCCAGTTAGAGTCTGATAAACTCCCACACAAAGCAAACATGCGAATTAAGTGGCTCCCTAGAAAGACATTTGACTCTAATCCCCTTTTTGTAATATGGGAATACAACTCCCTGCTTGCTGCCAAGTCTTTCTTCTTAATGCACTCCTTCACCAAGCTATACAATGCATGATGAACAGGCACACCACCTTGGATCATAAGGTGTCAGAAGATAGGTTTATGATGCATGAGAAGCATACCTAGCAGCTTGGATCATAAGGTATATCACGTGTGCTTATTCACATCAGTCAAGTCAAGGTGCTGGAGATTGGGAAGCTTGGTGAAACCTGTCAGAATGGAGCCCCTGAAGTTGTTGCTGAAGGTGGAGAAGAAGAGCAGGGAGAGAAAGGAGGTGATGTTCGATGCCCTTCCCTATGATACCCTTAGTCAAGGACCCTTACGTAGCACAAACAAAAAGGATGGTCATGAAACCTGATAATGTAGAAGGGCTTCCTTTCATTTCTCATGCTAAGCAAAATCACCGACCATAATAGCCCAGAAGATCTCATTCTTTTCTCATGAGATTCACATTTGGCATAAATATGCATGAGCACGTTCACAAGGAAGACATTGTGCTCATATTCACAAGCTTCAAGATGCAAATAAGCAAGCTACTGGGCTACCAGCATGACTGCGTACTGTGCCAATAAGATAAAAGCAAAAAATTGATTCAAACAGTTACTTGAATCGATAAGCAGCTTGAATTTGCAACGAAGAAGGAGCTCGTAGCATTTGACTGCTTCAATCTCCATTCCTGGGGTTGTCCTCTTCGTTTCTTGACATCATCACACTAGTCTTGTTAGATAGTTCTTCTGGAGTTCCCGTCAATTCCAATTCACTCCCAACCTCCATGCTTGGCTCAATTTTGACGTTCAGGTCTTAAAGCGTCGGAAAGAAGAAAAGAGAACCCGTTACACACTGCAGGGTGCCCGCCAATGTACCCAATAAGGTTTTAAAAAAAGGCTTACCGGGCACTCCCCCCTTGAATAGTGGACTTCAATCCTAGTTAGCTGTGCCATCTATTGCCTAACTTTTTCAAAATCTTGGGTAGCCACTTGAGGAAAAGCAGCCGAAAGAGAAAAGGATGCTAAACAAACATAGCAAAGCAAGGCTAGATAGATGCTAATGGAACATCCTACATTCAACCCAGATTTTTTATCGTAAACTTCTTCTTTTTTAAAAAAAATCTTGACTTAAAAGTAAAAAGTATACATGTTATCACCCGCATACACAAGTGCAAAGGGGAGATTCAAACCCACAATCTACGAACTCTCGAACTCCATTCTAACAGATGCACTAACTATTCAAAAATCTGGAATCCAGGTTAGAGATGACTAGTTCCATGCACATCCCAGCCTATTTAACATGCCTATTCTGGTGTCTATTCAAAAATCTGGAATCCAAGTTTGTGCCATGCAGATCCCAACCTATTTACCATGCCTATTGTCAAAACTAAATTGGAAGGGATATTTCAAAGAGAGTTTGGTAAACTCTCATCTCTTGCAAAAGCTTGGGCCAACGCAATTAAGGAGGCCCAGAGCTTGCTGAGGCAAGTTAAATTAAGAACTAACCTCAACATAGAAGAAAAAGAAGAAGGGAGAAGCTATAAATTGGAAGGGATATTTCAAAGAGAGTTTGGTAAACTCTCATCTCTTGATTAAGGAGGCCCAGGACTTGCTGAGGCAAGTTAAATTAAGAACTAACCTCAACATAGAAGAAAAAGAAGAAGGGAGAAGCTATAAATGTTGAAATATACGAGTGAATAAGATATGTGCGGGAACAAGCCCTTAGCAAGAGGCTGTAAAAGAGAATATGTAAATGAGTGAGAAGCTCTGAAAAGGTGAGAAGTATCTACTGGGAGAGAATAAAGGGTAGCATGAGAAGATTTAGGAGGTGTGGAGATATTCTGGGAAGAGGTGGAGAGATCAAGCAAAAGAGGTGGAGTGAATCAAGGAGAGATTAGTGGGATTAGATGCTTGGATGTAAACTCTATAAATTGAGGCATTGGCCTAATGAGAATTTGCTAGTTTTTGATTATCCATGCCTACATTAAGCTATCAGTTAATTGCTCACTAATCATGTCTTAATTATTATCTAATCTCTTTTCTACTGATGTTGATTCTAGCATTTGATCCACCATAGCTCATCACATTGCTACAAATTTAATATGGTATTAGAGCCTAGCCTAGAATCCTTCAAATTTATGAGCCCATTATCTTGCTAATCACCTAACTAATCAAGATTAATAGATAATCAAGATTAATAGATTAATAGATAATCAAGTTTTACCTCTTCTTTTCAAAGAGCTTCTGTACCCCCAGCTTGTGGAGGGGCTTGATCTCCCTCCAGGCTTAACAATAGCCTCCAAGCTTTTAGCCACACATAGCTACAAGCCCCATGCTCTAGCCCATCAAAGAGATTCACCAAACCGCCTTCTACAATAGCTGCAAAATCGCGAATTCACTGGTGCCTTTTTTCTGAAGAGAACTGGAGATCTTGTCTGCACCAGAAGACATTGCTCTAATTCCTCTTGGCCCAAGGGGTTTTCAAGGGTGCTCTACAAGTTGGTGAAGACAGTTTTTGATTTCATCAAGTCTACAGTGAGATCCAAGCTCTCTATCAAATCTGCATGTGACTTTGGTAAAACAAAGATTAAGTATTTAATGTTTGGTCAAATCTTGTATTTCTTGGCTTAATCCTCTACTAGACTAATTGCTATTAATGGCCTTGAAAGGATTTGAGCTCATTTGAACTCTAAGGCCCCAGATCTGGACTCCCCGCATACTCTGTTTTTTGCACACAAAATAGAGGATTATTTTGCTAATCAGTGATTAATCAGTACTAATCACTGTATTTTGGTGCAATTGAGGGTTCAAATTAACCATTGGGTATCTGATACAGATCCCTATAACTTCAGATTGCAATTCGGAGATGGTTTGATACTCCAACCATTCTGTACAGATTTGTTACCCTTGGTTTAATATAATTTCTCGTAAATTTATGCTGATAAATCTGTTGTTGTAATTATCACCTAAACACCAGATTGAGTTGTAAAAGGGTAGACACTGCCCTTGAATCTTGAAATTGGATCAAGAGGTAAGACCCCCTTCACATCATCATGAGTACGGCACAAGAGATAGCCAAATTTAATGGGGAGCAGTTTTACACATGGCAGACAAAAACCATGTATCTGCTCAGGAGGAAAAATCTGTGGGGGCTAGTTGAAGGAAGAGATGAATGCCCAGAGGTGAGAGGAGAAAATGAGTGGAAGAGCATGAATGAGAAAGCATTAGGACTTATCGCACTCAGTTTAAATGATGAAATCATTCATCACATCACAGAGATACAATGGGCAAAAGATGCATGGGATGAACTCAATAAATTATTTGGCACTCAAGCAAAAAATTCAAAGATAAATCTATTAATGCAATTCTACAAACTGGATATGAAGGAAAATGAACCTTTAATCACACACTTGAACAAATATAAAATCATTAAGCAACAACTGGCAGCCATTGGCAAAAAGGTAGAAGATGATGAGGCACTAGCAGTGCTTCTAAAGAGTGTGGACAAAGGTGAATATGAAAACATTGTAACAACATTAAAAAATGTACCTGAATTGAAGCTGCACGAGATAGAAGGAGCTCTACCAGAGCAAGAGACCAAGGTCAAAGAGAAGAAATGGCTGGACTCAACAACTGGAGAAGAAAAAGCATTCTTCACCCGAGGAGGATTCTCTCAAGGACGAGGGCGAGGAAGAGGCAGACTAGGAGGAAGGACCTTCACTTGCCACAACTGTGGAAAGCCGAGACACATGGCAAGAGACTGCTACTACAGCAAACCCAGTGGAGAAGGAACGACATCGGCAAACTTCATGGAGGCTCCTAAGGAAGTGCAGTCAGATCATCTTTTCTGAGAGAGAGAGAGAGAGAGAGAGAGAGAGAGAGAGAGAGAGAGAGAGAAAGAAACCCCACAACCCAATGTAACCTGCCCCAACAACCCAATGTAACCTGCCCCACAACCCAATGTAACCTGTCCCAACAGAGTAAAACCACCTCTAAGCCACCGATGATGTAGGCCATATGGTAGATGTATGTGTGAGCACTTTAGTCAAGGTCACAGGCACTTGTAGTAGCCTTGGACACATAGAGAGAGAGTGTGTCAAGGACTATGAGTTTAGGGACTTGAGGCACTGGTCGCGGGCTACCAAGTAAGAGGGAAACTTGGTATAGGGTCCAAGTGTGCTAGGAGTATTCATTTGAGGGGAGGTATTGAAATATACAAGTGAATAGGGTGTGTGCGGGAACAAGCCCTTAGCAAGAGGCTGTAAAAGAGAATATGTAAATGAGTGAGAAGCTATGAAAAGGTGAGAAGTATCTACTGGGAGAGAATAAAGGGTAGCATGAGAAGATTTAGGAGGTGTGGAGATATTCTGGGAAGAGGTGGAGAGAATCAAGCAAAAGAGGTGGAGAGAATCGAGCAAAAGAGGTGGAGTGAATCAAGGAGAGATCAGGGGATTAGATGCTTGGATGTAAACTCTATAAAGTGAGGCATTGGCCTAGTGAGAATTTGATGGTTTTTGATTATCCATGCCAACATTAAGCTATCAGTTAATTGCTCACTAATCACGTCTTAATTATCATCTAATCTGTTTTCTAATGATGTTGATTCTAGCATTTGATCCACCATAGCTCATCTCATTGCTGCAAATTTATTAATAAAGCTTGAAGCTGAAGTTAATAAGGGGGATTTTACCAACCAACCCCTCTACCTTCAAACCAAAGCTAACCAACCAACCAACCCCTCTACCTCAAACCAAAGCTAACCTGAGGAAAGAGGAAGAGATTGAGTCCAAACACATCCAGGTTTTCCTCCTAGAATGGTGAGTAGGAAAAGGTGACAGGCAACCAAAGGAAACTTTTACCTATTTGAAGGAAAAAAAGGAAAGGGAGACTGTCCCTTATTAAGGGATAGGTTGGGTAATCTAGCAACCTCTAATGAACACAACTTGTTTTTAGCTAAGTCACATTCTGAAGCTATTTTAATTCCCCTCCTGCCTTGTCTACTCAATGGGCAACCACTATTGACCTATTTGCAAATCCTTAATGAATAAGGGAAACTTTCCAACAATGAAACACCTTAGTAGCATTAGGGGCCCTAATATTGGATTATTATCTCAACTCATGCTCACATAGTACTGAACAACCCACTATTACATTGTTGTTTGCAAATCGTTAATAATGAATAGTATTCTATGTTGACTATGGTTGAGCATTCCTATGGTTAGCTTGTGCTAGTGTATGGGCACATATTTAGCTTGTGCTAGTGTATGGGCACATTATTATAGCCAAATATGATGTGTTAACTATGGTTGAGCATTCCTCTTGTCAGACATATTTAGCTTGTGCTAGTGTAATGGCTTAACAAATCTTAGATCCCACCCTAGTGGTATTCTATGGGTGTTCTACATACCTTTGCCATTTCGATTGTGATCATGCATGTCTTGAGGAACCCACTAAAGATTGGCATATCCCTTTCAGAGACATACTATGATTTCAAATGTGAACTATATTTACATGTTTGAGCTTATTCGAGATCATATGGACTAACATGTTTGAGCTTATTCGAGATCATATGAACTAACATGAGCCATTCCCTTTTAAAAGAAGAAAGATACACACCCATGGGAGTATTGTAACCTCATTAATGATCTCAAGAAAGCTAATAGAGATTCTTATGACATCTAGGAGCTTTTGTGAGGTCACAATGGCTCTATTGTGATCTCAATATAGCTTATGTTTTTGCAAAGGAGGAACACACATACACACACTTTTTCACCCCTTTGTGGAGTTAAGGTTAAAATGGCCCTTATGAGCTCTTATGGGGTAATGTAGGACTTTATAGAGTTCTTGAAAGATCCTATATGGTAGTGAAGGATCCATCAACACTCATGAGCATACAAGAGTTCTTAGGAGCTCTTATGAAGAGTTCCTACAAGATTGTTTATGCTCTTACATTTATAAGCTATAAGGAGGTCTTATCACCTAATTTAAGCTCTTATCACCTCATTTGGCAATGCTAATCAAAGATTATTGGAGCAAGTTTTTAGGATTTCATTTGAAAGAATTTAAGCCTAATACCTTAAAATTTTTAACAGTTTAATTAATTTGTACTCTTTTTTTATAGAGAATGGTATGATTTTATGTTAGCTAAACAATGATGATATTTATTTTAAAAGCGATATGATTTAAAGGCTATTAATGATATGTCCTATAGAGGAATCTTCTTAAAATTTTGTAGAGCACAACCATAATTGAGAGGAATTACTTATATACAGATTAAATTAGTCTTAGATAAAAAAAACATTTCCTAGATTGAGAAAGGATTCTTTATACTAGAATTTAATCACTTATAATATTCTCTATGTAGAAATGAAAGGATTCTCTATATAGGAATTGAAACACTTCTTTTATATAATCCATATATGAATATTCTGAAACACTTCTTTTATATAATCCATATATGAATATTCTACTTCTTGAAAGTTCCTCAATCAGACTATACATAAGCTATGCATGTCATAGGTTGATGCATATCCATGCTTATGCATAGCCTAGGCATAGCCTACACATAGTTGTGGCTATGCATGAGCCTACTCATAGACATGGCTATGCATAGCCATGACATGGCCATGCCTAAGCATAATTTGCATATGTATTTCCAACCCAACATCCCTCTCTGAGGGTAAACTTTCACATGCAGGACTATGTATGGGCCACTAGGCCTTTGACTTGAACATAAAAACAAAATAGGCAAACGAATGTGATGCTTATCTCACATAATTGGTTTGTATCTTGTCGTTCAAGTTGGAGGTGGGTCTTTACCACTTTCCTTCATACAAAAACACAAACACCACACAAACATGTAAGTGGGTGTCAAAAAGATCAAATGCTAGTTTTTGTTATGATGAGAGTGCACTTGCAAGACATGAAAAATAAAAAAGGAACAAAATAATGAAAGAACAAAATTGCAAATTCCATAGCATGGCCATGGCTTACGGACATCAATGTCTATGCATAGCAATAATCACATGATGCTTCCCTCACACAAATTTGATTTGTAGCTTGTCCGTTAATTTTGGAGGAGCTGTTCTTGCCAGTTTCCTACACACACACACAAACACCACACAAAGTACCCATCCCATGCAAAGATGCTATGTGCATAATACAAGCATACCATGGGCACTTTGCATCTGATTAATGTGTGTTTTTTCTCGTCAATTGGATGCAAAGCACCCATGCCATGTAATGAGGCTATGCGCACAATGTCCAAGCACAACCTAGGCACTTTGCATCAAATTGATGAATGTTTTTTCTAGCCAATTGGACTTACAATGCCCATGCCATAGATGATAGTGTCCATGCATACCATCGGCACTTTGTAATCTAATCGTGGTGAGTAAAACTGTACGCTAATTGGACGCAAAGTGCCCATGCCACACATGGATGCTATGCAAGTAGCATCCATGCATTCCAGGGACACTTTGCCTCCAAACTGGCGAGTGTTTTTTCTCAGATTGGAGGCAAAGTACCCATGCCATGCAATGATACTATGCCCATAGTGTCCAAGCATACCATGGGCAGTTTATATCCAATCGTCGACAAGCATTTTTGCTCACTAAATGGATGCAACGCACCCATGCTATGCAATGACACTATGCTCATAACATCCAAGAATCTCATGGGCTCTTTGCATCTAATCAGTGGAGCATTTTTGCTGACCTATTAGATAAAAAGTTCCCATGGTCCGCATGGACACTATGCGAGTAGCGCGTCCAATTGGCAAGTGATTTTTCAAGGTGATTGAAGAAAAGAAGTAATGCCATCCAATGTGTAGGCTGATGCATAAGTATGGATATCATGCATAGGCTATGCATGGCATAGCCTATGTATAGGCTAATGCATATCCATGCCTATGCGTAGGATATGCATAGCCTATACATAGCCTAGGAATATGCATATGGAAAGACTATGGTAATCATATGCTTGCAAATGCTTCGGCATATTCATATGGCAAGCCTAGGCAAGCACATGCAAGACTTATGCCTAGGAAAGAATATGCCTAGGAAAGAATATGGCAAGCATATACAAGCCATATGCAAGCCTAGCTAAGCATATATAAGTGCCATATGCAAGCCTTTCAACCATATGGAAAGCCTAGGCAATTATATGGAAAGCTTATACAAGCCAAATGTAAGCCTAGACAAGGCATATGCAAGCCATATACAAGGCTAGGCGAGGCATATGTAAGCCTTTGTAATCATATGTAAGCCTTTGTAATCATATGGAAAGCCTAGGTATATGCATACGCTTGCATATGGAGAGCCTAGGTATATGCATACGCTTGCATATTGAGAGCCTAGGCATATGGAAAGCCTGGGTATATGCATATGCATATGCTTGCATATGGAGAGCCTAGGCATATGGAGAGCCTAGGCATATGGAGAGCCTGGGTATATGCATATGGAGAGCCCATGTATATACATACGCTTACATATGGAAAGCCTAGGTATATGCATACACTTGCATATGGAGAGCCCATGCATATGCATATGGAAAGCCTATGGTAATCATATTCTTACATATGCATATGTCAAGTCTAGTCATATGCATGGGCTTGCATATGAATGGGCTTGCATATGAAAGCCATACACAAGCACATGCAAGGCATATGCCTAGGCAAGAATATGGCAACATGACATATATATGCAAGCCTAGGCAAGCATATATAACATAAATATTCAAGTGATATATAAGTCTCTCCATATTCTTACCTAGGCTTTCCCATATGGGTTGCATATTCTTGCATGACAAGAATAGTATGGAAAGCAAACACATATGGGTTGCATGTTCTTGCATGACAAGCATAGAATGGTAAGAAAACACAAACCATATATGAAAGATTATGTTGTTGGAATTAGGGTTGCAGGAATGCACACACAACTTCAAGAAGATGAGGAAGCTTGAGCACAACACAGTAGTGTATTATGAGTGCCAAAAATGAAAGATAACAAGCCCTAGAAGATAATGGGCGTATATACAATGCACGGGGGAAAAAACCTCCTAGTGAGGGAAAAAGTGCCCCGGCGGTCCTAAGTGTGTTCACACACATCACTACTATAATATGGTAACAAATCCCCCCTGGAGTGATGCGGTGAACAAGAGCTAGCACTCATGTATAGGGAAGTGTCTAGCTATGTGGACGAATCCACAAAAGGGAGTAAGCCCAAAGCTTTGCGAAAAGCTTTGAACTTCTCACGAGGCAGAGCCTTTGTGAAAAGGTCTGCAAGGTTATCCTGTGTTGGCACATAAGCCAAACTGATCTCTCCTGCAGAGAGTCTCTCCCTGACATAATGGTAGTGCACCTCAATGTGCTTCGTACGAGCATGGAACACTGGGTTCCGCGCAACTGCCAATGCGCTCTGACTGTCAGTGAAGATGGTGGTGGCAGATGGCTGCCCAACACCCAAATCAGCCATAAGGCGTCTGAGCCACACACACTCAACCGTAGCTGTGAAAGCTGCCCTGTACTCAGCTTCACAACTAGAAGTGGCCACAGTAGGCTGCTTCTTGCTCAACCATGATATGCATGAGCTTCCAAGCATGAAGCAAAAACCACTCGTGGACACGCGTGTGTCATAACAACCAGCCCAGTCAGAATCTGAAAAAACATGTAAATCTGGCGGCAATGATCCCCCCTTGGGATAAAACAACCCAAGATGCCGAGTACCACTCAAATAGCGAAAGATACGCTTCACTGCCTGCCAATGCTTAATGCCTGGGCTATGCATAAATCTGCTCACCTGTGAGACTGCAAACTGAATGTCTGGCCTCGTAATGCATACATAAATGAGGCAACCAACAGCTGTCTGATAGAGTGTGACATCAAAGTGATCTCCAGCATCATGAAGACTCAACTTCAAACCTGTCTCCATTGGAGTAGCAATAGGCTTGCAGTCTTCAAGGCCAAATCTCCGCAACAATGTTTCAATATACTTTGTCTGACACAAAGCAATACCTCCATCACACTGCTTAAATTGTATCCCCAAATAATGATGCAAATGCCCCAAATCTGACATCTCAAAAGAGGCATTCAAATCAGCCTTAAAATCAGCAATATGACTCTCATTTGGTCCTGTGAGCAGCATGTCATCGACATAGAGAGCAATGATTAGATGTACACCATCCACACGTTTAACATACAAAGTGCTTTCTGTTGGACTATTCTGAAACCCATGTGCAGTCAAATATGCATGTATTTTTTCATACCAAGCTCGTGGAGCTTGCTTTAAACCATATAAAGCCTTTTTTAACCTGCACACTTTGTTTTCCTGCCCTCTTTGAACAAAACCACGAGGCTGCGATACATACACCTCCTCATGCAAATCTCCATTTAAGAACGCAGTCTTTATGTCCAGCTGATGTACATTCCAACCATTATGAGCTGCTAATGCACAGATGCTACGAACAGTGGTCATACGACATGTGGGAGAAAAAGTCTCATCAAAATCAATGCCCTTCTCTTGAGCATAACCTTTTGCAACAAGCCTAGCCTTATGGCGATCCACTGTGCCATCAGGCTTACGCTTCAATTTGTATACCCACTTAGTGCCAATGGCCTTCTTGCCAGGGGGCAAGTCACATAAAGACCATGTACTATTCTTCATAATAGCATCGTATTCTGCTTGCATAGCAGCCATCCAATTTTCTGAACTTTGTGCCTCATCAAATGAAACAGGCTCACTTTCATCGCACATACTAGAAACAGCCAATGCATAACAATCTGACGCATAAGAGGCACCATGAGAGCCAGAACGAGTGCGACTAGACAAAGGGGCATCCAACTTGCTGTCACGCAAAGTCTGCACCAGCCATCTAGGCATGTTCCTAGAGCCCTCAATCTCTTGTCTCTCATCCTCAAGTGCATCATGCACATTTGCATCAGATATAGGCTGATTTGTGCCATCATTTAAAACCTGCATAGGCTGAAAAACTGCCTCATGAGGTATTGCACTTGACTGTGCACCACTGAAAAGAGGCAACAATGTATCATAGACATCACGTGAGCTGATATCTGTCTCCTTAGTACATGAAACCAAGGGCTGAACTGCATCTTCCACAAATACAACATCACGGCTAACCAAAATGCGCTTTGTCTGTGGATGATACAAACGATAGCCTTTGCTCTCAGCACTATATCCAACAAAAATACATTTGACAGCTTTGTCATCCAATTTTCTGCGATGTTGCACAGGCACTAATGCATATGCCAGGCAACCAAAAACACGTAAATGGCCAACAGATGGCTTGCGGCTATGCCAAGCCTCATATGGAGTGACAACCTGTAATGCTTTGGTGGGACACCTGTTTAGTACATAAGTGGCACACATGACAGCCTCAAGCCAAAAACCATGTGGTAGACTTTGACTCTTAACCATACATCTTGCCATTTCTATGAGAGACCTGTTTTTTCTCTCAGCCACACCATTTTGCTGTGGTGTATACGGCACTGTACATTGGTGTTTTATCCCACGCTCAGCCAGAAATGCATTAAATTCTGAAGACATATACTCCCCCCCTCGATCTGAACGGAGGGTGCCCATCTTACTTTCTGACACATTTTCAGCCATAACCAAAAACTGTTTGAAGCACAAAAACACTTCGGACTTTGCCTTCAAAGGATATACCCATGCATGCCTGGTAAAATCATCAATGAAAGTCACGAAGTAAAGGTAGTTTCCAAATGATGGAGTTTGCATGGGACCACAAACATCACTGTGAACAAGCTGCAATCTGCGTTCAGCTCTCACTGATCCATCTTTGGGAAAGGAAGCACGCTGCATTTTACCCAATATGCAGCCCTCACAAACATGCTTGACAGGTGCCTCAAGCTTAGGCAAAGAAGACACCATTTCAGATTTCTGCAGGCGCAGCAAACTTGCAAAATTCAGATGACCAAAACGTGCATGCCACAGTTTTGCATTTGAAATAGCCTGCGTATCCATAATAGCACATGCTGAATCCTCTACACATTTGCCATCCATATTGAGCTTATACAGCCCTCGACATAGTGAACCAGATGCTACAATGATGTCACCACAAGAGAGATCATGAACAGTACATCTGTCATCCACAAATTTTACAACCAAACCTGTTTTGGCAAATGCGGAGACTGACAGCAGATTCTTTTTGATCCCTGGCACATACAATGCATCAAAAAGTGTAAAGGTGTTGCAATTTGCAACATTCAGCACAATCTGTCCAACTCCTTTAACGGGATAAGAGGAGTTATTGGCACAAGTGACAGTATTCCCTGTGGGAGCAGACTCAAGGAAAGTGAATAAACTGCGCTGCGAGGTGATATGCTTAGTGGCACCACTGTCAAAGTACCATACATCTGAATCTACTGCAGACATACATGTGTCATGCAAAGATGGGTCATAACTGCACTGCGCATTGAATGCCCATTCTGTATCTTGCACAACATTAGCAGATTCATTGTTAGAAGGAGAGGCATCTGCAACAACAGCCATACCAGCCTCTTTCTTCTTAGCCTCTTTCGCAGCCAGCTTAGGACAAGCTTTGATGACATGATCATTTCCCTTACAGTACTTGCAAAATGTCTTCTGTTTGTCACCCTTCTTCTCATCTTTGTCTTCCTTCTTTGGTTGCGCAGCATTTGCAGATTTCTGCTTACTAGAAGAAAAGCCAGCTTTACCTTTCCCGCTTCTCTGACTAGCAACGAAAGCTTGATCTGCGACACGCATAATATTCCTGTTTTGCCTTGACTGGTCTTCTTGCAGCAAAACAGAAACTAACTCCTCAAATGATAAGGCATTGGGATTGCCTTTCATCATCAAGCGAAGAGTGGAAGCAAAACCCTGATAAGAATCTGGTAGACCATTCAAAACAGTCTGCACAAGTGAACTGTCTGACAGGATTTCATCTGCAGAAATGAGCTGCTCTTTGAAATCCTTGATCTTTGTCAAAAAGCTATCCATAGAATCACCTTCGTTCATATGCTCACTCTCCAACTGTTTTCGGAGGTAAGCAACACGAGCCTCATTTCTTGCCTGATACAATGTGGCAAGTACATCCCAAGCATCCTTAGAAGTCCTGCAGGAGCGAATATGTGGGATAATGGTACGTTTGACAGACAGCGCAATCAAGGCATGAGCCTGCGCATCTCTACCATCCCAACGAATCTGCTCTGCTGAAAGTGGTGGTTCTCGAACAGCGGCTACAGCACTTGTGCCTGCACCATCATCAACAGTACCTGTTTCTGATGTGTTTGCAGCATTCCCAGCCACAATAGGACGTGCATCAATACCCTGCACAATGTTCCATAACCCCTTTGCTACCAATACATGTCGCATCATATATGCCCACAATGGATAGTTGGTGCCATCCAACTTATCCTCAGCAGCCAACATGCGGAATACATCATTGTTGTCAGCCATGGCCAATGACTGTACTACTAGATGTAAATGCTGTCTGTAAGAGGTAAACCTGTATAAAATCGACCTGTGCTATGTAGCACAGCCCAAAATAGACGAATGGGCACTTGTCTTGCAGATTTTAATCTTGACAGAAAATCTGCACAGTAGGACGATTTTGCCTGCGCAGTACTTGGAATGCAGAAACGGAGGGCGAAATGACTTCAGATCAAAATTCTGAAACGAATAAGCCCTACGGGCTTTCCCACGGCATATACTAACCTGCAGACGCTCGTGAAACCTCGTCGCAATCGGAGGAGATGAAGCGGCAGGTGCCGGTGATGCTGCCCGGGAGGAGGAAGCCTGCTCTGATACCAATTGTTGGAATTAGGGTTGCAGGAATGCACACACAACTTCAAGAAGATGAGGAAGCTTGAGCACAACACAGTAGTGTATTATGAGTGCCAAAAATGAAAGATAACAAGCCCTAGAAGATAATGGGCGTATATACAATGCACGGGGGAAAAAACCTCCTAGTGAGGGAAAAAGTGCCCCGGCGGTCCTAAGTGTGTTCACACACATCACTACTATAATATGGTAACATATGCTTGCATAGGCTTGCAAGCATGCAAGCAAGTATATACTTAGGCAAGCAAGTATATACTTAGGCAAGCATATGGCAAGCCTAGGCTTTCCTATATGGGTTGCATATTCTTGCATGACAAGCATAGTATGGCAAGCAAACACAAATCGGCATGTTGCTCACTTTGCAACAAGAAAGGTAGATAGCAAGGAATGGGGGGGACTTTTGGGCGATACCCCAAAATTGCACACGTGGCATTATTATTATTATTTTTAGTTTCATTGGTAACTTCGTTGGTTACCATCGCTTCTACCACCATAGCGATCGTCATTTCGCTCTAGTGCAATGCTGGTAGGCTTTGCTAGTGCACTCCTCTCCTCTTGTAGTACTATATGAAGGGGGGCATGAGTTAAATGTGAAGAGAAATAAGTTGAGGACTTTGAAGATATTTTGATGTTTTTGACGAGCTTAAGAGTAGGGTATGAAGACTATGCAAGGACTAAGGTTGTGATGATGGGAGGAAGGATAACATAGTGGTTTTAATACAGCTTTAAGCTTGGTTGCACACATGGAAAAAGGGTGCAAAAAATTAGAGTGGCAACGCCGTATAGACCATGTAAAGCGTGGGATAAACATGTGGATGGAAACTCAATTTTGGAACCAAAAAATTGGGTTAAACCACCCTTGAAAAGTCTAGGTTTGGAGAAGAAGGAAAACTCTAGTAGGTTATGACATAAAGTGAAGCACGTAAAATAGAGAATGTGCACCCTTCAAAAACTGGTGTCGATGAAGCCTTGTAAAGATGCTCTTTCGATGAAGCCTTGAGGAAAAGAGTGAGAGGTGGAGAATCAGAGCAAGATATTGTATGAGTATTGAGAAGAGTACTTTGTTGCCTACCTTATGAATACAAGATAAGGAGAATACAAGCCAAGAAGAAGAGTGAGAGTTGGAAAATTAGAGCAAGATATTGTATGAGTATTGAGAGGACTAATTTTCTACATTGTGAGTATAAGGCAAGGAGAAGAGTGAGAGTTGGAGAATAAGAGTGAGATATTTTATGAGTATTGAGAGGACTCCATGCTCCCTTGTGAGTACAAGGTGAGGAGAAGAGTGAGAGTTGGAGAATCAAATCAAGATATGTTAACCCATTCCTAGATTAACAAGAGCTACTACCATTATCTTATATCAAAGAGTCAAGGTAGATACACCAAAAGGTCATACATTCAAGATATGAAGCAATGGCGTCCAAATCTACAACTTGGATGGGTCCCCATAATGGTGTGACGGAGTATTTATGGCGATTCATGCTTCAAGAGCATGTGGTAGCATGTAGGATGAAGTCCTAAGTGAGTTACTTCATGGATATATTATGAGAGTAGTCATTGTAATAGCATTAGGCCTCTTATGAGCCTAAAGTGCCCGATCGGCCATAGTTTAAGTGAGTGTGAACACTTATGGCCATGTATATAAGTGAATTTCTCTCATAATACAAGGATACTCTCCCATTGTGCAATTGAGCCTTGCTCTTGCTAATCCTCTTATTAATCTCTCTCCCTAATGCATGCTAGTGAGTGTGTGTGAGTGATGTGAGGTGAGAGGAGGGACGAGTACCCGTAGTGCAACACGGCAGTGTGACAATGCTCACGGGAGGCATAGTGGAATTGCTTCTCAAGGAGTTATAGAGCTTGGAGACCTTAAGGGTTACGAGCTTGGCCATTGGAAAGATCATCAATGACAGTTGCGATCCACTAGGTAATCTCTTGTTGGATGTGTTTCAAGTGGGGTTAGGGTGAGCCATAACAAGATATTGTATGAATACTGAGAGGAATCCTTTGCTACCTTGTGGGTTTGAAAGGAAAAAAAAATTGAGCCGTTTTTGCATTCATGATTTTTAAGCAAAAGCATCGCTATTTACGACACTAGTTTTGCGATGCTTTTAGGAGGCTTTTATGACAGAGTTGTGATGAGATAGGGGATCATTGTAAAAATTAACACAAACTCCAATAATGGGCATTGTTCATTTGTACTTTTAATGCTTCTTGTTGATGAAAAGTTCAGAAGGTGACTCATGATGGTGTTAAGAAGAAGTGCCACATCCATGTAATTGATGCAAAGAAGCAAGTGTAAGATTACATTCATCCATGAGTATGGTGTGTTTGAGTTCTCGATCACAAAAATTCAAAGCCTAAGGAATGGTAAGTCAATTCTATTTAAATGTTGGTTTTTAATCTCATTCACATAAAACATGTAGGAGGAGGGTGATCTAAGATTTCAACATCACTATTTCGTCAAATCTATGAGGAGGGTGATCTAAGATTCCAACATCACTATTCCGTCAAATCTGTGAGATTTATGAGAGAAGAGGTCCAACATGGACATCTTACTACACAACAGCCAAACGAACAAGTGGAGGAAGAAGTAATGGAGCAATAACCTCATCTTGATGTGGAGATTCATGAAATGAATGAGATGATGGAGACAATGTTTCAAGTGGAGTAGCGGCTAACTATGATGGGTGAGAAGGAGGACTACCTTCAAAAGGAGGTAGCAACCTCTAAGTTTTGAGGCTATATGAAGTTGTTTAACTGCCTCGAATCTATGACTATGAATTTCATTGTTAAACCTTTAAGCAATCTATGGATGGAGTCATAATAGTACGGATTCTCTCTTTCGGTGTGTACTCTAGCTCTTCTCTATATTATTCAATTGATACACGTATATCATATGTGACTTCATTGTTTTTATGTTTTTATGTTGCACTGGAATATTATTTAAAAAATTACTTCCTCTAAAAAATTGTATGCTACCTCCTCAATAAGATACGTAATGTGGTGTTTGTCAATAATGTAAGTGTTATGGACTATTTCTACTCTCTCAAGAATTCATCCATTCAGACAATAAAATAGACTATAACTATTGTGGGATTCTCACCTCATTTCTAATCACTAAGGTTTTATTTTGAGCTTAAAAATGAAGAGTTATCTACCCGCCATTAGTGTAGCACCGCGCGAAGCTAGAAAATGTGTCACTTGTTGCTTCTTTGTTATTTACAAAAGAGACTATCGCTGTTTTTATATCACCCCATAAAGGTACACAGTCTTGCTGTAGGAGATCCTTTTGATATGAAGAAGAGGGGGTGGCTGTTAGCCTTAGTTCACTACTAAGAGTATGCAACCAAAACAATCACTGGCTATGCTGTTATGCTAATGATTCACCAAAGGATCCTGCTGCTTGGCCTACACTCACAGAGAATGTTAAAGAAGATGCTGTATGTAGCACATGAAAAGTGTTGCCTACTGTTTGATGCCACATAGACATCTTACTCTAGCTATCACATAGAAGTTCAAGCTCGTTTTTGCCACACTGCCACATAGAAGTGACGTGCCATGTAGAAGAGAGGTTGACCTTGTTGAAACTAGCTCCCACTCAGACGTGGCAATTTTGATGGTTGGAGTAGACCCACATAAGCTCATGGAGATTTCTATTCTTCAAAGCGCAAATTTGCTACCACAAATATGTTCTTGTTTGCATAGACCAAACCGCTCAGATGAGCCGCAGAGATCTCACTTTGAGAGATCAATTTGCATAGAAATATCTATTTTGTCACCACATAGAGTTTTTGTTTCCAACTTCCAAAAATGTTCCAATAAGACAACCGTGGTTGCTCACACAGTAGGATGTTAATTAGTGTAGCTCCACCAAGGTTATACTCTCTCACATAGGATAGAACCTTATAGAAAGCTTTCTTTCTCAGTCATAATGGTCTCTCTCTCTCTCTCTCTCAATGTGTCTTTCACTATAAGAGGATGAAAATGCCATCATGAAGATTTGCTAAAATGCACTCACAATTGTAATTACACCCCCACAATGTTGTGTTCCACAAAGATGATCCCTCCCTTAATCTCTCAATGTACCACTCATTAGGGTAATGAGAATGGTTACTTAAAGGAATCTCACAAAGCAATGATCACATAGAAGATTGTGCTCACATACGAATGTGTAGACAAATTTAACATCTTCTTCTTCACTCCAATGTGCCACCCACCAATGAAGTAATGAATCAGCCTTCAAGTGCAACAAACGCACCAATGAATCTCTCACCAATTGTTGCCACTTAATGATTAGAGAAGAATGCTTGTGAACAAATCACACATACACCCACAAACACTAAGATGTATCCTATCAACACATGAAGGAACACACTCCCATGGAAAGGAGCTCTAATACCATGTTAAAAGACATGGTGTGAGCTTAAGCTTGGCAATGGTTAAGTGAATCAAACAATGAAGATAATTACCAATGAAGCTACACATGCAATCACTTAGATTAAGATAAGGTGTGACCAGTAAGCAATGGAGTGCACTTAAGAGTCACCACTTAGATTAAGATAAGGTGTGACCAATGAGGAATTGAGTGTGCTCAAGAGTCACCACATAAACATAAACATAACCATAACCATAACCATAATGAAGTAAACCACATAGCAATGCAAGTGTGGAGAGAGTATTTCCACAAAGGACCACTTAGTATATTATGTACTAAGCAAGTACACAAAGTAGGCTCATCACACTCTCCACACACCCTAGAGATGTGATATGAACACTTGTATATATACGCTCCATGGAGGGGGGCACCTAGAGCCCTTGAATCTCTCCACCTCCCTTAGATTTCTCACTTGACTCGCCTAAAAGGTGATGCCTACATCAAGGGAATATACCTACTAGGTAGACCTACACCTAGTAACTCTAGTAGTCCACTTTGGTCTTACCAAACCAGTTGTGTCCACTTTAAGTTATCCTCACATAAAAGCCACTTATTGTGTCCACTCTGGTCTTACTGACTAGTTGTGTCCACTTTAAGTTATCCTTACACGAAGCCAATTACTGTGTCCACTCTAGTCTTTACTGACGAGTTGTGTCCACTCTAGTCTTTATTGACCAGTTGTGTCCACTTTAAGCTTTCCTCTTTATTGTCCACTTTAAGCTTTCCTCACATGAAGCGACTTATTGTGTCCACTCTGGTCTTTACCGACCAGTTGTGTCCACTTTAAGTTCACTATATAGGATCCCTTATCGTGTCCACTGTAAGGTTAGGTATGTTTACTTTAAGATTAGGTGTGTTGAACTATAGTTTAGGTTCACGGGTTATACATTGTGTCATGTGATTAATTGTATCTCATCTATAATTTTTAAGTTGTGCAATAAAATTACATACAACGTTCTTGGAAAAAAATTGTGTGATGAAATTAATGTTTGAAATTTATCATGTGATTAATTTAAATCTTTTACATTTTGTAGATCATGGCCAAGTCAATTAAGAAGCCTCAATGAAAACTCCTTTTAGAGACTATTTGCATGTATTTAATAAACATGCCTGAAGATGAGCTCAGATCATGTTTTGATCCAAAGAGGAAGGAGATTTTTGAGAGCATGGTAGATGAAGTTAGCAGGAGGGCGTTCATAGCTCTTCACAAGACCTAGGCAATTTTTGACAACCACATTAACTTGCTAACATCAAGAAAGATCTGCATAGAGTGTATGTGTGCTTTGGGCCAGCTTTAGGTGGTCATCACAAAGTATATGCCCGTGGAGAAGACAAGTGCTGAGGGTTTTGCTACCTGATTACTCACAAATTTATACAATAGCTACAAAGGCAAAGGCAAAACTAAAGCCATAGTTGAAGAAGAGGAAGAGGTTGGTCGTCCTACAAAATTTGCCAAAATAGAGGTCATTGTCATAGCCAATACACCAGCTTTACGGTTCAGTTCGTGCCTAGAGTTCTTGCTAGTTGCTAGATTGGGTGAAGGTGCATTCAGCTTTGTGTGCAAGATCAAAGTGCATGATCCGGCCTTCCCACATAATTGCTATGCTGCGAAGTGCATCATTCGTGGGGAATCATGCATGTAACCAGAGATGGTGCAATGTATAAGGCCACTTGAGTGCATATCACTCATCGTGGTATCATTTCTGCAAAGGGATTAGTGCGTTCAGAGGACATACCACTATCAGTTTTGGAATGGTGGACATCTAAAAAGATGGATGAGCCAACTTCAAACTGATGGATCAAGACCTATGCCAAGGGATTTCTAGGACATGCCAGAGAATCTAGGCACAACAGGGACATTTAGAGGTCACATCCTATAAATCATTAATGGCCTTGTGGAAACCCTTGAGTACATGCATGATGAGGATCTCCTTCACATTGATCTGCATGGTAGGAATATTCTTTTTCATTTTGGTGAGAGCACATGTAATGTTTATGTGGGGCTGGGTCGGGCAACACGCACACAAAGCACATCACATTTTCAGAAGCTTCCAGATGAAAGACTAGAGATAAAGACGGAGTGGCAACAAAAATACAAACATGTTGCGCTTGAATGCTTTTCTCCAGGTCCTTCCTCCTTACAATAAGGCCCAAGATGTATAATCTATGAGTTTCCAAATCAAGCGCTTGCTTGATTGTATTTTAAAGCCATTTCCAAATGAATGAAGTTGCTGCATTAATCGCTTGGATAAGAAAAACCATGCGATTAGGGATGTTAATATATCCCCTATCAAGGCCATTAGAAACAAATTTAGCTTTGTATCTGCATGGAGCCCAAAAAATTGGGCTAGACATTAATAGGTTCTTAGGCTTGCATCCATATGATGAGTAGTTGCCTTGTATTTACAAGTAACATGGATATATTATACATCTTAGACTTGTATCTCAAAGGAGTCTATTTGAATTGTCTCGAATATTAATGGCAATGTTAGTGTAAATTGTCTCAAAAATTCAAGTGACTACTATGACTGCATCTTTACATTGTCTCGAATATTCAAGTGTGACTAGTATGACTATACTAAATTGTCTCGAATATTGATGGCAATGCTAGTGTAAATTGTCTCAAAAATTCAAGTGTCGGGATAGGTTACTTATCTTTAATTATTAATTGATTCAATCCTCTATAGTCAATACTACAGAGTCTTAATGTTTCATCTTTCTTCTTTTGAAAGAGAACGGGCGCACCCCAAGGTGAGACACGAGGTCTAATAAATCCCTGCTCTAATAGTTGTCTCTTAACTGCTCCTTAAGTTCTATGGCTTCACAGACTAGAATTTTGTATGCATGCTGGTCTACTAGCTTGGTTCCGGGAGTTAACTCGATCTCATGATCTACTTCGTGCGAGACACAGAGGCATCTCACTCAGCTCTTCTGGGAATACATCTGCATACTCACTTAACCACTCTGGTTCTTTAGCCTTGCATTTTATATCTACCGAATTCATCTTAACAACATAAATAGCTTGCCTCTTTCTCAGCCCTTTTAACAATTTAGAAGCCTTGACTAATTGCAGCACTGGGGATCCTTAAATTCCAGTTTCTTACTATGACTATGCATTGTCTCAAATATTTAATTGTTTATCTGCATATGATTGTCTCTAAATTGTTTGCATATTAATTGCTTATGTGTATATGATTTTTATTATTATTAAATATATTAAAATAAATTATATTTCTTTGTGAATATAGATTAACCAAATGGCGGCTAAAGTAGTTGGCAAAGGATATAGACCTCCACAGGTTGAGGGAATAGATCATGCAAAGTCCCAACGCATACTACAAGAGGGGACTTATCAATTTGGCTAGCAAGATCTGTTACAATTCTTTGAGGAAATTCCAAATGAAGAAGGTTTGGAGGGAGATCCCCTAGCACTTAAGGACGTGAAGAAGCTATGTCCTTCCCACTTTGTACGTGACACTTTGTTCCGGATAAGTGGTCGAGCAAAGGAGGGGTCCTTTTTGCTGAAACTCTCTGATCTTCAGCATGTGGGATTAGCTAAGGTCTTACTTCTAAGGTTTATACAAAAAGAGAGATCAATGCCAAATGGCATTATATTTTATTTAACAGGTGTACGTCCAAGATATACTAAAGAGACCAATATATTGGACCTTGAAAAGATGTAGGGGAGAAGAGAGCTTGAGCTCTTGCAAGCACACACACACTCACAAAACTCTAAAAGAGAACACACAAGGTGAGAGGCTGAAAATCTTCTTCTTCTTCACACAACACTCAACACACCATATACAAAGATAAGAGTACACACAATATGAAAATGTACTCAACCAAATACATACTAGGGTTCTCTATAGTGTGAACCCAACTGAATGAGCTGGCGCTATAACTATGCCAGAGTCTCTAGAATGGCTGTCACACAGCCTGTCATCCCACTAGCTGCATATCACCCATGATCTCGCCAACCATGCCAGTGGTGTAAGTGTGGGGCCTATCCCCCAGGCGGGTCATCAGTGTCCACCGCCTCACTAGATGAGCTCGATATCTCAACACTCCCCCTCGAGCTCAACTCCATCTCATGTACACCAAGCGAAGCCCTAAATCTGCGGAGCTTCTCTATACCCAATGCTTTGGTGAAGATGTCAGCGACCTGATCCTGTGTGCTGACATAAACAAGGTCAACGTCTCTTGCCAAAACCTTCTCTTTGACAAAATGGTAGTGGACCTCTATATGCTTTGTGCGAGCATGAAAAAGTGGGTTCCTGGCCAACTGTATACTGCTAATGTTGTCACAGAAAATGACAACTTGTCTATCCCACTGATAGACCAAAATCTTCAAGTAGCTTTCTCAACCAAGTTACCTCACATGCCCTCTGTACTCAGCCTCTGTGTACTGGATAGAGCAACCGTAGGTTGCTTCTTGCTGCTCCAAGTAACAGCAGCACTCCCCAAAGACAACATGAAGCCACTAGTAGATCTTCTATCTCAGATACTACTAGTCCAATCAACATCTGTGTACCCATGTACACATATCTCTGTCCCAGTTTCATAAAATAGTCCACAATGCAAGGTAGACCTCACATACCTCAGTATGTGTCTCAATGCATCCAAATGCGGTGTAAGGTTCCCCCCTTCTAAAATAGGGGAAACACTTAAGATAGTCCACTAAGTCTTAACTTGGAGAAAATTTCCTATTCATCGACACCTTGACCATGTAGAGATTCAAGGATATGATTCATAGGTAAGACCTAGTCCTATCCCGTAAAGGGAGCGTGATCTTCTAAAAATCAAATCACCCATAGGGTAATTGATCATAAATTGGGCAATTACTAGACTTGATTTCTAGAGGCAACGCTTTTTTCCTCATCCATGCAAGGCACAGCCGTTGGCCTAGTCTTCTAGAATAGAGTTGCCCAAGTACCTATTTATCTAGCGTAGGGCTTTCACTTAATCTGTTGGAAAGCTACCCGACTAATCGAGTCCACCCGTCCGTAGGATGGTGCCATCGGGGCATTCCATCCTCCCACTTTCCACCCTACTCACACGTCAATTTGTTTTCTAATTAATCCTACCACACTGTTTGACATAAATAAACATGTTTCTTAATTAAGGCCCTTTTCACAAGGTTTGTTAAAACAGTCTTTTTTTTTCCACAATACAATAATGCCAAAGACAAGATTTATAAAAAAAAGTTATACATAAATCAATTCCATACAAGCCAAACCGGCTCTCTTATTCTTTTCCTTTATACTGCCGATGATCTAGAATTCGGCCTTCCAGCCTCTACATGCTGGGGCAAAACCCTACTACGGGACCATACACCTCATCGTCGGCCGCCGCTGGGCGAGGACTCAAGCTGGCCTGTCGCCGTCTCAGGCTCCATCGTTCGATCCTCCTGCCCCTCAGAGGGATGTCTGCACACTAGTGTGGGCTTATTCACTGCACTAGCCTGGGCCCTCAGAACTAGATAGCATCATAATCTCTCGCCTCAATCGGCGAACCTTATTCTCCCAATGGTGTGAGGGATACCTTGGGCCATTCCCGGGCTTTGCTAAAACGACGCTGCCCAACTACACAAGCACGGAATGGAGTTAGGGTCGAAGCCAGGAAAAACTTGCACTCTTTAAAGATAATAATTTCAATGCAATTCATTTGAATGCAGCATCACTCAGTTCGTAACTTCATACAATTTTATGTCATTATTTTAAAAGGAAAAGATATACATTTATTAATACTAATATTTTAAAAAAACTCTTCTTTAAAAGATAACCAAGCTAACATGGCCACCATTTCCTTGAGTAGCTTGTAAAGGGAGGGTTGGAGTTGCATCGGGAGCATCTTCTCTAATCTCGTTGTTGCGCGCTCCTCCCGAGGCAATATTTTGACGTTTTCGAGAAGGGGCCATCTTGGACGTCGTCTTGTAGGGCTCGCGGTCGAAACGCTCCAGTCAAATCTCAATTCTGAGATCGTTTACTCACCGTATGAGCAAAAGACCATAGCGCATGAACCCTCTCTAAGGCTAAAACCTCTTGTTAAAGTCCACGCAAATGGGGGGGATTGTGAGATGTCCTTAACACAAAAACGTTTTGCTGAAGGGGAGAAGGGCTGCTGTAAGTCTCTTCACACGGGGGGGGGAGGGGGGGGGCGGGGGGGCGCGAGAAGAGTTAAGGACACTGCCTCCTAGCAAGAGGGGGATAGAGGAAAATTGCCTCATCTGAAAAGTGGCAAATGAGGGGGTGTGGAGAGGGGTGGCTATAAGGGGCGGCTGCACTACTGCAAGTACACTGCACAAGGACAGACGGCGGACGTACGGCGGCACAGCAGATCATAAGCTACGTAGAAATGCCTGTTGCCCATGGAGCAACCCGGGGGTTTATATAACTATGGGGTACGGGTCTGGGCGCTACGCAAAGCAAGGACGAAAGGACGGTGTACCAGCAAAGGCTGTAGATCAGTGGCCTGCATGGCTCAGGGGGAAAGGTGTGGTGTCGGTAAACAGGCAGGGAAAGGAGTGGTACGCATGTACCTTATCTGGCTAGGGGCAGCATGGGTGTCCATGTAGCGATACGTGTGAACCACACAGTGGATGGCCGTCCTTTGGTTCTTGTGCGACCATCATATGGGCACCCTGGCAAGTGTGTATGGTCCAAATTTTGGGGCAGGGTCCCCAAATTTGGAACGTCGATCGTCTCAATTTGCGTGCCGGACCGCCTCAGGGAGGGGCAATTTTTTTTTAATCCGAGATGTTCTCTTGGTTGTTGGGGTGTAGACCGTTTGTCAATCGGACGCCCGGTCGTGCGTTTATTAAGGTTTGAAAGTCTTCGCTTTTTAACTAGAAATGAGTGAAATTTACGTATAAGCTTGATCCGGTGTCCATTTTTGATGCTATAAAATCCTATAGTAGGGTAAAATCACACGCAGATTTCAAATTTGGGCTTAAAATTTGAAGATTCTTAGTAGAAATGACTCATTTAATAAAATCATTGATTTTTATACCATAAAAACTCATAAATTTATCTATTACATGGACATTTCTTTATTAGTGAAGATGGGTATGTTACATCCTTGTCCCCTTAAAGAAATCGAGATGTCCTCATCTCGTCATGAATTGGGGATAACCCTTTAAGAGTGTAGCTTCATCTTCCCAAGTTGCATCCTCTTCAGGGTAATCTTTCCACCAGTGTACTAGATGTTCTACAAGAGTTCTATTTCGGAGTTGCCTTTCCCTAGAATCTATGATGCTACTGGGCTGTAATTCAAGGACTCCTTGAGTAGGGATTACAACTTGTTCATCATCAAGAATATGATCGAGACTGGGTACATAAGGTTTTAACAAACTTACATGAAATACATCGTGGACTTTGATATGGGCTGGGAGTTGGAGTTTATAGGCACTTTTACCTAGACACTTGATAACTGTATAGGGACCACAATACCTAGGGCTGAGCTTCTTATATTTCCCAAGTGATAGAGAACTTTGTTTGGGTCGCACTCATAGAAGAACTTTGTCTCCTTTCTTGAAGATCCTTTCAGACCTCTTTGTGTCAGCATAATGCTTTTGTCGATCTTGGGCAGCTTTAATATCCTTTTGGATTGCCTTAGTTTGTTCCTCCATCTCTTCGAGCATTTTCCTGGATGCCTCAACTCTTATGGTCAGATTAGAAAAATTTAGAGGAGACAAGCATTCTTGCCCATAGAGTGCTTTGAATGGTGACATTCCTATGCTCTGATGATAAGATGCATTGTAGGCAAATTCTACCAGAGGAAAGTATTGAATCCACCTTCTTGGTTCCCGCCCACAATATGCTCTGAGAATGTCTTCAATTACTTGATTGACTCTCTCAGTCTGGCCATCAGTCTCTGGATGATAAGCTGTGCTAAAGCAAAGTTGAGTTCCCAGGGCTTGAAATACTTTTTGGGAGACCATGAAGTTTGAGGACTTCCTTGATGAATATTCGAGCAACATCAGAAGCTTTGAAGGTCTTCTTTGCTGGTATAAGGTGAGCTACTTTGGTAAGTAAGTCCACTACTACCAGAATGGAGTCATATCCTCCTTGAACAGTGGGGAGACTTGTGACAAAATCCATACTGATGCACTCCCACTTCATTTAGGGAATATCCAAGGGTTGAAGTTTCCCAAGCATCTTGACCCTTTCAGCTTTGATCCTTTGGCATGAGAGACATTGCTTCAAGTACCGAAGGACATCATTTTTCAAGCCTGCCCAATGAAAGCTCTTTCTTACACCATTTAATGTTTTTGCATAGCCTGGGTGTCCTACAGCAGGTTTATCATGAGCTTCATGGAGGATTAGTTTCTTTAAAGCAGGATCCTTAGGGATACATAGCCTGTGATTGTAGTAGAGGCTTCCTTTATGAGTGGAGTATCCCTTGATTAGATTCTTCTCTTTCTCTGAATTTCCCCTTCTACTAACTTCATCATCCTCTGATAATCTGGATCATGAGATGAGACTTCTTCCACATTGACCAGTATGGGATTATTTCGCATTGAAATTGCACTTAAGAAAGATTTGCAGCTAAGTGCATTTGCTACCACATTATCTTTCCCAGGGTGGAATTTGATGTCGAAGTCATATTCTTGTAGAATTTTAATCCATCTCCTTTGTCGCATGTTGAGGTTAAGCTGGGTGAAGATCCACTTCAGACTTTTGTGGTCAGTTACAAGCTGGAATTTGCCCCCCAAGAGATAATGCCTCCATAATTTGAGGCAATGAACAACTGCTAAGAGCTCCAAATCATGGGTGGCATAATTTGCTTCATATTGCTTCAGCTTGTGGGAAGTATAAGTGACTGGTTTTCCTTCTTGGCCTAAGACACCACCAAGTGCTAGACTACTGGCATCAGTAACCACTTCAAATTCCTTGGTGAAATCAGGAAGTTTCAGGACTGGGACAGAAGTAATAATGACCTTGAGCTGATCAAAACTGTTTTGATAGATTGGCAGAGCCACACTATTTTGCAATCCTTCTTAAGAATATCTGTCAAAGGTGCAGCTACCAAGGCATAATCTTTGATCCTATACCATCCCGTGATTCCCAAAAACTCACGAACTTCATGAACTGATTTAGGGGGTGGCCACTCCAGAATATCTTTGACCTTGGCGGGATCTACTGAAATGCCATCTTTGGAGACGATGAACCCAAGATACTCAATTTGATAAGTAAAGAAAGTACATTCGCTCTTCTTGGCATAGAGTTTGTGTCTGCGCAACAATTGCAGAACTCTACGCACATGCTCCTCATGCTCTTCCATTGATTTGGAGTAGATTAAGATGTCATAAAAAAAAACAAGCACAAATTCATCCAAGTAAGGACGGAATATATCTTGCATTAAGCGGTTGAAGGTTGCAGGAGAATTGGTTAACTCGAATGACATTACAGTAAACTCATAGTGGCCATAACGGGTATTGAAGGCTGTCTTGGGTATATCTGCTTCTTTGACTTTGATCTGATAGTAACTAGACCTCAAATCTATTTTTGAGAAGACTTTGGCTCCATGAAGCCTGTCAAGAAGTTCGTCGATGCGAGGGATAGGATACTTATTCTTGACAGTGACTTGATTTAGCCCTCGATAATCTATGCAGAGGAGGCGGAGAGTTTTGTTCTTCTTTTTTTGGAAAAGAACAGGAGCCCCCCAAGGAGAGCTACTGGGGCGTATGAATCCTTGCTCAATGAGTTGGGAAAGTTGATCTTTAAGTTCAATGGCTTCAGGAAGGGACATTTTATAGGGCGTTTTTGAGACGGGTTGAGCTCCAGGGATCACCTCGATTTCATGATCGACTTCTCGAGGAGGCGGTAGCCGTGTAAGCTCGTCAGGGAAGATGTCAGAGAATTCTTGGAGCCAAGAGGGTTCTGTCTCCTTACTAGGTTCAATGGCTTTGTTGAGCTTGACTAAGAAAACTTGCTGACCCTCACGTGTTCCCTTAAGAAGATGTTTTGCCTTGACTACCCTAGATTTAGGTTTTCCTGTTATCCCTTGAACGGATATTACTTGGCCATGCTCATTTTCAAAAGTGATACTCCCCTGGTTACAATGAATGCTAGCTTTGTTTGCAATTAACCAATCCATCCCAAGGATTCCATCATAAATTCCTATCATAAATTCCTAATGGCAAGACTCTAAAGTGGCCATGAGTTCGCTCATTACCTAGCTCAAAATCAAGGTTTCCTATAGAGTGGCGAGATACTACTTCTTTCCCATTGGCTAACTCTATAATCATGACCCAAGTTTAATTTTTGCAAACACCTAGGAGAAAGAAATGAATGGGTACTGCCACAATCAATCAAAAGCTGGAATGGCTTATCGTGATGAGTGGCTGGTTTTGGATCACACCAAATTGTTTATTCGGACCTTGGTGTTCTACTCCCACATGGACGGTGGCACGCTCTTCTTCAACCATTTTCAAGGTCGGTTCTTCACTTATAATACAGGCGGTCCTAGCAACTGCTCCTTCGCGGCCTCTGCCACGCCCATCGCCTCTTGCACCTTGGTGGATAGGGGTTCCATGGCCTTGATTTCCTCTGCCACCTTGGGAAAATGATGTTGCCATCTTGGGACATTTGGCCCTAAAGTGTCCCGGATCATTGCACTCAAAACAGAAGCAGCATACGAGCGGGGGACAAAAGAGTTGCTTTGTCGCCCTCTGTTGTAGTAGGGGAAATTCTGTTGGGGTTTCTTGTAGGGTTGATCTTTAGGATTTGCCTCAGGGTAAGATCTCTTTTGAGGCTTAGGTTTGTCAGTCCTCATTTCTTTCACAAGGGGCTTTGCTCGTATGAGAGCATCCGGTAATGTGCTTGGCCTCATTTCTTCAAGGCGAGAATCTAAGGGTTCATTTAACCCTTGGCAGAAACGAGCCACTTGCTGGGAAGTAGTCATAGCTGGGGCATACTTTCGAAGAGTGATAAATTTGGAATAGTCGTCAAGAGTTAAGCTACACTGCCTAAGACTAAAAAACTCATTCATGGGGGAAGATATCTTTCCTTCACGGCCTGCTTGATGTCTTCCCACGTTTGAGAATGCTCGGTGACTCCCTTGTCACACGGCACCAATGTTTCTACCAGAGTTTAACATTTTCGATGAGGCAAAACCGTGGAAACATAGACTGATTTAGTGCTCCAGTACCGGCGGTAGAGAAATAATCGTCCATCGCTTCAATCCAGACTTCAGCATCCTTCTCAATCTTTGAACCTTCTCCTTTAAAGGAGGGAGGTTGCATTTGCTTGAGCAGGAGCTTCTTCTCCTGGATATATCAGTGTAAAGCGCATTGGGAAGTGGAGGGTGATCGTCCTGGCCATCATTGTAAAAATAATTTTAAGATTACAAGATGCATACTTTCACAACGATTATTTTGGAGAGTAAAACATTGAAATCATTTTATTTCTAAATATTTACAAGGACGAGTTTTATTACAAAGATCTGAGACTAATATAATTAGTCTTATTTGCTATCAAGGGAAATTCCTAAGCTTGACTATGACATAAGGGTAGAGCGGTCCACATAGGTGAAATATGGGGGTTCCGCTGTAGTTTCTAAGACTCTAAAAACTGATGGTAAGTGTGGTAAACTCTGGATTGGGGTAGGTCCCAACATAGCTACTCTGTCGCGGGGCAGGTAAGACCTACATCACTTGGTCATACACCCAGCGATCCTGAGGTATGCGAATCCCATCTATAGTCATAGAGGTGTCAGCCCTAGGGGTAACAAACCAAAATAAACGGATCATCTTCAACTTTTCAATCCAACGAATCCGCTTTAGGTCGGTGGTAAGGTTCCCAATTCGATCTGCTTGGATGAAGAAATATCTCGGAAGGAGGGGCCCCTGGAGTCATCGGTAATGAAACCAACAGGCTAGCTCTACTAGTAGCTACTACTAGTTACTACTTCATTTGGTCACTCAAATCTTCGGTTGGTGGTTTCAATTGTTGGCTTAATTATTACTCTTATTTTGCTATTTGCGCATCCATTTCTATTAGCAATGCTATAATGGCTACCTCCCTTGTTTCCCATACCTCTAGGAGTAAGGCATACTTGGCATTGGCCTCTTGTGCTACCTTTGTACTTTCTTCGAGTTGCATCACAGTTTGCTGAAGCAGTTTCTCTTTGCCTTTCATTTCTATCTTTATATCTTGGATGGAGGTTGTCAAATGTGATACTACCTACTCTTGGCGGTGGCTATTGATGCCAACTCTCAAAGTTGTTCCTTACCTGCTTGGATTTCTACATGATGGTCATGAATGACTTGGGCATGTTGTCTAATTAATTCTTCTCTTTTCTTCTCCAAATATTCAATTCTGTCCTTTTTCTTCCTTCAGCTTTGCTCCATGATCTACTCGTTTGCCAACTTTTCACTTGCTTCAAAGTCCTTTTCTGTTTTTGTTGAAGCTTTTCCTTTAGTTCATTGGCTTGCTCGACCTTCTTTTGTAGTCTCTATTCATACTCCTGTTTGATGTCCTATAACTTCTTGACATATGTGCTTACTTGTTCCTGCAGCCTTTGTTCACCTTGTGGATCAACACCTTTTTGTCAAACTTTGCTTTCACTACATTGAGGTGGGGATCGACCTCTTCCAGCGTAGCTTGTTACTTTTATTGCCATTCATGGAGTTCTTGCTCAACTTTATTTCTTTTTGTCCCTTCAATTAGATCCTTTTTTATTCATTGCAGCTTATCCTCACATGCATGCAATCTTCTTTTTATGTGTGATTGTTTATGATCAAGGATATAACTAGTTAGTACTATAGTCTTCTTTTGTCTAGTGATTGTTTGCAATTAAGGATATAACTAGTTAGCACATCAAACACTAACTCTTCATTTGGTAGCACATATTTAGCTTCTGGAGTTTTAATGTAGGTGCTTGTATTCCAATATTTCTTGCCTAGGCAATGCTCTAACACTGACATAAAACTTAAAATATTTAACTTTGTGTGGCATGGGGACAAGAGTGGCGGATCTGTGAGTATTCCTGGGGCCAGTATTTCTAGAGTAATATCCTTGAGCTATCCTTCGGCCTCCTCTACATCTTCAGCTCTATCATGATTTCTCAAGGTTCATGGCTATAGTTGGTGCTGAATATGTTACCTTGTGAGTGGGTTCTTGTAAACTTGGCTTTATCAATGGAAGCTCTTCTTGTTGCACCTCTTTCTTGAAAGATCCTTGTCCCCTCCGCACAACGAATTCCGGGGGTGCTAGCAGCAGAAGTAGCACTTTTTACACATGGCTGAACCTCTCACTCGGGGCCTCACCCACGGATATCCGGACAAGAGACTAATCCCTCTGTTCTTCCAAAATCGAACCCGAAAAAACTTCCCTCGCCCAGTAGACATAGATGATTCCTCTAGGATATTTTTATTCTAACCTAGTCAAGAGCCTTAATTAACCAAACTGATCCGACCGAACCCGCAAGTCACATGGTCAGATCAAGGAAAAGACTTGCACTTGGAACATAGAGTCCAATGCTTTTTTCCTCATCAAGAGGCACACGCGTTGATTCTTTTCCATAGAACAAGGGTCATCCGGGATTTACTTCAACTATCGTAACTTAACAGAATTGAGTCTCATTTTAGGGATCCATCAGTCCAGCCTAACCTCATCCAATCCCATGGGTTAGAGCCAACCATCCAACCAGTGTAGTGATAGGATCCATTTAGAAATTTGGTTATGTTTTGTCCCGGGTACTAGGGAAAAGAGTTCCCAGGCCCCCTAGCTGGCGCTTCAAGCAAACTTGAAGATAGTCACACCACTGACACACCCAATATGAAATTGCCTGTTTCACAGATTCAGCTATCTTAAAATAATCTTTTAATGAAACCATAGTATCACTAATCATAATCCTCCAAAATACACTTCTTTGTTCAAGGGTGGAACTTTTGAAGTTGAATTCCAGGGGATTGAGTTCCAGGAAAAGGACCTTTCTTCCATTCTGGAACTTCCCATTTCCTGAGATTGACCTTGTTGTCTCTTAGTTGGTGGAAAGTTGGAATCACCTTCCGGAGCTAGAAATCTTTTGAAAGATGATGGTGCTGGCTTTGGCGGGACCTTGACATCAAAGGCCTTGGCAAAATCCTTCGCCATCCGCACTGCTTCGGCCATGAAAACTGGCTTGGCATTCTTCACTAGGACATTCAAAGGTTCGTTCAGTCCCCAAATGATCCTGGCCATCAGCTGTTCTTTATCCAACGGTGGCGAGTACTTGAGGAGGAGAGCGAACGCTTGGTGATACACTTCAATAGTTCTGCTCCCCTGGGTTAATTCTAAGAATTCTTGGTTTCCAAAAAGCCGGGAGGACAGAATCTCTTCCTTAGGTAAATCTTGAGATCATTCCATGTCTGGGTGTTCCAATCCAGACAGTTCGTCTCACAGTGGTTTCTCCATGCCACTCTAGCTATTTCTACTATCTTCAGCCTTGCAAGAGCCATTTTACTCTTTTAATTGTACCAGGTGACATCGAAGTATTCTTCCATTGCTTTGATCCACTTCTCCACGGCCTCGCCTTAGTTTTTCCCTTCACCCTTGAAAGGTCCAGGCTGCGATCTATGAAGAGTTTTACGAACATCTGGGTCGAGCTCTTCCTCATCATCGAGTTGGGGATTAACATTCCTACCATGACGACCTCGATCCATGATCTTATCAAATACGAAAATTCTTGTTAAGTTTCTTTTTCCCAAATTAACCAAGACGCTCAGTTGAAAAGATCACTTTATTTATAATTCAATTCTGACTTTAGATCCAACTAAATTCTGGGGTTCCTTATAGTTTGGTCAACCCATGTAGAATCCTCGGATAAAGATCCCTTCTACAAGAAGAACACACAAAACTCATTATCAGAGAATAATTCATTCAGAATGTATCATTCATATCCTTAACACAATAATGGTCCATCATACCGAAAATTTCATCTGAACATTCCTCCACGAGAATTTCAGTTATGCAGGTTCTCAATTTGTCATCCCTTAATTAGATCCACTAGGTCAAAGGTTAACAGCAGCAATCTATCAGCACAATCCACTAATCTCATAGTGATTTGCTGAAGTCATAATCGTCTTTCCAGTTACTAACATCATCATTGGGATTCATCCCATTCATCCTCATTGTGGCTTTGTTCAACTAATCTTCCTTCAACCAGAATTCAGGAATCATCATCTTTCAATCAGAATCCAAATCAACTCATCAATTCTCAACCAGAATTCTAAAATCATATCAAACAGCATTCGAATTCATCCTCTGGATAGCATTTTTGCTTATAACTTCAAGGTCTTAGAATTACTCGTATATATTGTCAGTAAGAGCTGCACATATGCCCACAGTATATACGGGTAGTCATGGTCCTTGGAGCTATAAGGTAAATACCATCATATCTAGGCCTCAAGCAAGTCAGCGATTCCATACAATTGTGGTACTTCCATATGAAGACCCAATTTCCAATTTATGAACCTTCATTCTGAATATCAATTTGTATGAATTTCATCACACAATTACAATCTTTTACTGGTACTTCATAAATTTTGACACTTTTGGCTTCTCGGTTGTAACTTGTTCCACTTTTTAGCCAATTCCCCTGATACCAGCTGAAAGATCCCTGTCCCCTCTGTGCAACGAATTCCGGGGGTGCTAGCAGCGGAAGTAGTACTTCTTGCGTAGGGCTGAACCTCTCACTCGGGGCCTCGCCCACCACAGATATCTAGACAAGAGACTAATCCCTTAGTTCTTCCAAAATCGAACTCAGAAAACTTCCCTCGCCCAGTAGACATAGGCGATTCTTCCAGGATTTTTTTATTCTAGTGTAGTCAAGAGCCTTAATTAACCAAATTGATTCGACCGAACCCGTAAGTCACATGGTCAGATCAAGGAAAAGACTTGCACTTGGATCATAGAGTCCAACGCTTTTTTCCTCATCACTCAAGAGGCACAGCTATTGATTCATTTCCATAGAACAAGGGTCATCCGAGATTTACTTCAACTATTGTAACTTAATAGAATTGAGTCTCATTTTAGGGATCCATCAGTCCAGAGAGCCTAACCCCATCCAAAATCCCATGGGTTAGTCAACCACTGTAGTGATAGGATCCATTTAGAAATTTGGTTATATTTTGTCCCGGGTACCAGGGAAAAGAGATTCCAGGCTCCCTAGCCGACGCTTCAAGCAAACTTGAAGATAGTCACACCACTGACACACCCAATATGAAATTGCCTGTTTCACAGATTCAGCTATCTCTAAAATAATCTTTTAATGAAAACATAGTATCATTGATCATAATCCTCCAAAATATCCAGCTTGAATTATAATTTCCAATCATTTCTTCATCGGTGTACCTATGGCATCATTGGCAACTAGAACGCTCACCACCTGTTCACTCAAGGGCCTTTTCAATAGTTCCTAGATCATAGTACTCGGGCAATATAATCACATAAGAAAATCTAGATGGATTCTCCATTGAAGATCGGCAAGATCAACCATTAAATCCATATAATAGTACCCGGCAATATAATCACATAAGAAAATCTAGATGGATTCTCCGTTGAAGATCTGCAAGATCAACCAACAAATCCATATAAAAGAGCCATGGACTCATCCATTGAGGACCAGCCAAGGACAATCAACTAGACCCATGCTCGAGTTCAGAAAATAACTCTAACACCTTGTTCCATTTTCTTCGTCGACACACGCGTGGTTATCTTTGGCGAACCCAGAGCCCGAGCACCGTATGGTCAGCACCCTCTAGGTTCCTTTGCAGGTCACCTAGCGCTTCACTCATAGGCCGCTTCTTTGGTCCCTCATCCACCATACCGGAAGCTCACCATTTAAATCGAACCGAGGCTGGTCAAGACCTCGGCCGAGGACCTTGCTACGCGATACATCCTCCGTTGACTCTTCGCTATGAGCTGTTGCAACTTTATCACTGAAGTCACCCGACCTCATTCACAAGATGGTCAAAAATGCTTCACCAGCATTCTTGACATAAAACAATCATTTAAAAACAGGCCATAAATACAATTTCTAATAACGAACTCTCATCTTTTCGCATTGTTCCACATCATTTCTCGCTATTCCACATTCTTCCAAATCAATTCACTTTGCTTATTCCACATCCAGTCATATCTATTCCCATCATCCTTCATCCATTCTCATCAAATCATATCATATTACATCTCATCACATCTATCCACATCACATCATATCTCATCACATCCAATTACATCTATTCAGATCCTCATCACATCACGTCACATCCATCCTCATCATATCTCATCCATTCACATCTACCCATATCCACATCACATCTCATCCATTCACATCTACCCCGATCCACATCACATCCATTCACATCACATCTCATCCATTCACATCTATCCCGATCCATATCACATCCATTCACATCACATCTCGTCCATTCACATCTACCTCGATTCACATCACATCACATCACATCCGTTCACATCATATCTCATCCAGTCACGTCTCATCACATTATATTCACATCCATTTATATCTCATCATATCATATTCACATCACATCACATCCATTCAGATATCATCACATCACATTCACAGCCATTCACATCTCATCGCATTATATTCACATCCATTTATATCTTATCATATCATATTCACATCACATCACATCCATTCAGATATCATGACATCACATTTACATCCATTCACATCTCATCGCATTATATTCACATCCATTTATATCTCATCATATCATATTCACATCACATCACATCCATTCAGATATCACCACATCACATTCACATCCATTCACATCTCATCGCATTATATTCACATCCACATCTATTTACATCGCATCACATCTTATCCACATCTCATCACATCCACTCACATCTCCTCACATCACATTGACATCTTATCACATCTTATTACATCCACTTTTAGTACGGTTTTCTACTTTCGATACTGATGGGACTTTTCTAAGTTTCTGCCAATTGCTTGACCTAGTTAAAGGTACTTTTTCTCGATGGATATTTTCACATTCTTTCTTAAACTTCTCAAGTGAAATATATTCAATATTCTTCTTGTTGAGTAAAAGATTCATGGGATTTACAAAAATCAATTCTACCCATATTTCCCAATAAATTAAATAATGCTCAAAATTCTACTTTTGATAAATACTCATAATTTGAATTATGTAAAAATTCCTCTTTTACCATTTAATTTCTTGGATCTCAATTATCATGGGAATTCCACTTTTTGCATAAAATAAATTTACCAAAAATTTCTCTTTTTCCATTTAATTACTTGATTCTCAAATATCATGGGAATTCCTCTTTTTGCATAAAAATAAATTCACCAAAAATTACTCTTTTCTCTAAATCAATTAATTAAGCATATTTATAAAAAAATTATTTCTCATGAATATGATGAAAATCATTCTTTTTGCATAGGATGTCCAATCCTAGAATATGGTAGGAAGTCCTCCTTTAGCATTATGCATAAAAATAAGATATGTATCATTTTTTAAAAATTTTACCATAGCCTCGCTGCTATTACTGATCATTCTCAAAATTTTCTAAAGAATAAAACATTGTAATGCAAATATGATAGAAGATCTATTCTTAAACTTAAATCTAAACTATGAATTTGAATCATAATTTTAACTTAATTATGATTATTCTACTAGATTAAGCTATTTCCATTATTCCTCTTTTTCCAATTTGATAGAATTATCACTTTCCCATTTAGAATCAATAAAAGTAGTTTTTAACTACTATAAATATTCTAAAAGAATTTACCATTATTTTGTTAACATAAAAGCATAAAAATACCATTTTCTTATTCTCTAGCTTAACAAGCTTAGAGTTTGGTTTTGAAATAAGAATTTATCAATGAGAAGCATTCTTTTACTAAAGAATTAGCCATAGGAATGACTATTCTTTTTGGAGAGAGATATATACATAAGAAAGCATTCTAATTAAGCATAAAGATTAACTTTTTCTTGATTACACATTAAAATTTGTAGGGAAAGCTTGATTTGAATTTAAAACAATCAATTAGAAACTTCTCAAGCTTGAGAGGGGTTGAGAAGAGAAGTCATTTGAGAATATTAACAAAAAACCATAAAATTCATTCTTACCTCAAGGATTAACTTGCTTCTTTTTCTAGAAGTGAAGCCCCCAACAAATCAATTGGTTTAGCAAGTGGAGAAGAGAGCTCCAAGAGTTGTTGAAGAGAGAGAGAAGCTCTAAGCTCCAAAGTAGAAAAAGGAATTTAGGTAATGTTTCCCATGGAGTATCTAGTGTCAAGTTTAAGGGTGGTAGTAAGGGAGAGATGGTCTAAAATACATTGCTTGCTAAAGGATACTAAAATTGGAAAAGCTAGATTAAAATTGCATATTAGCAATGCATAGTATGATGGTGGAGAAGTATAGATGCAAGCCATGGTTTGATTAAAACCTTAAGACAAAGGAACTTAAGGAGGTGGATTTAGTGTTAATGTATAGAGTTGGCTCAAACAAACGTAAAAAAACTAAAATTACGAGTGCTAGGACCGTTTAGAGTCACAGGGTTAACTTAACAAGAGTCAGTGTAGATTGAGACCATTGATGGAGGAGAAATAGAGGTCTTCATTAATGGCAATAGAGAAAACTAAAGAAGTAGTACGGCTCTTTGACTCTAGATAAGCTACCTCAGCAACATAAAAAGAAGCATCAGAAAATAACAAAGAAAATAAGAGAAGATCAGGAAGAAGCTAAGGAAAAAAAAACACCAAACCCTAAAAATAAACATGGCTACTCTTACCTTGATAGAGGAAGAGGATTTGAAAAATGAACCTCCAAGGTTAAGAGTAAGCATGTTTTGCAAGAAATTTCACACCCTACATTGCATTGATTGACAACACAAGAGCCAACTACAATTTTCTCTCGTACAAAACATGGGTCAAAATGGGACAACCTAAGTTGGAGGCAAAAAGGGCCAAAATTCAAAGTATACACTTAAAAATAGTCGGTTCTATAGGAGTTTTGAAAGTTTTTGTGTAACTAGAAATAATGCCCTACTAGGGAAGATATATGTTTTTCCTAGTGCATCAGAATGCACCATCAATTGGGCTCATAGTAGGAAGGCACAACTCGAATGTGAAGGGATATCATACACCATGCTAATGTGGGAAGATATATGTTTTGCCTAGTGCATCAGAATGCACCATCAAATGGGATCATGGGAAGGCAAAACTCAAACGTGAAGGGATATCATACACCATGCCACTATGGGAAGACAAGAAGGACAAATTAACCTAGGAATTCCAAAACATGGTGAGTAATCTAGTACTCATGTTGCATGCCCATCAAGATGAAAATGAAAGCCTAAGAGAACTAGACCAAAAGAAGGAGCCAAAAGAAAATAATACTCAATGAGATGAGTCTTTAAGTATTCAAAGGCAAAAACAATGGGGTACCAAAAGAACTTTTAGGAAGACAAGGGTTCTATGAAGAATAAACACAGATTTAGATTTTGAAACAATATGGGAAAGTGAATGGGGACATAACTACTAAAGGGAAGCCTCTACTAGACTAGGTAAAATACCCAAAACCTCTACTAAAGGGAAGCCTTTACCATTGCAACCAAACCAGGTAAAAGACCCCAAGGGAAGAAACCCAATTTTATCACTCAGTAGCTAACACTACAAAAGGCTATGGATACTAGTAATAATAAGAATTATGGAAGCCCAATGATACTATCAAAGGAACACCAAAATAGGTTCTAAAGAAAACTAAAATAGGAAAACAAACCTTGAAAGGTGAATGTTTGACTCGTATGGTGGCCCAAAACTATGCCCAACAGTGTCACTAAGAAGCCACAATAACCTATGTCAAAGTAACAAAAGAACCCTCCCAGGTAAAGTTTCACTAGCCTCATGACATGGAGTAAAATGAAATCCCAAAAGATACATGCTCCAAGGGAAAGGAAACGATGCCATGAACCTATTGATTAGTCAATGAAAATCTTGATACAATGGATGGAACAATAACTCCTATGCTCTAAAGAGGACCTACTAGGTTTACAACAACAACACAACCCATCCACATTAAGAACAACCTCAAAGCATGCTTGGGCCTAAACGGTGTGCTCAAGCCAGATGCTGCTCCTCAAAAGGACTAACATACTTTATTTCTTCTAGTCCACTAATTAATTTTATTAAGCACAAATAAGGAGGAGGGGGAGATTCCAATAAAAGCTTCCTTTATACACATCATCTTAAAGCTAGTCAATGGTTTTCAAGCATCACATATCTAGGGTGGCCCTAGGATCAAATCACCAAAAAATGGACCAATCAAATGTCGTGATAATGATGGCCATGAATTGATTGATAACAAACATGATTTGGTTACATGATCCCGTGATGTGATTTCATTACATGATCCCACCCCGCGATGTGATTGGCAATAACATGCATGATTCCGTTACATGATACTGTAACTGTTAAGTAATTCTGTTACATGATTCCATCATGTGAATCTATTATGTGATCCCACGGCATGATTTTTTGGCATGATCAAAAGGCATGATTATATTTTGGGGTTTCATGATGGGAATTATTATGGGATCACAATGCAAATTTTAATGTCTAATTAAAATTTGACACATGGCACTCGACCACCTTCTATTTATGATTTGGACTTAAAAGTCACTAGTTGTAATTTTTAAGTGTTTTTCTTGTTTACCTCTTGATTCCTTCACCAACCATGTTGCTTTCTACTTGTGTGCATGTATCTTCATTGTTGTGTCTACTTGACTTCATTTTCATAGTTGTACTACCAAGAAGACCTCCAACTCAGAGTATGAGCTATGGAGGAGAAGGCCCCAACAAAGAATAAGGCTAATTGCACACCAAGAAACCCATCACAAAGAGGATAACATACCTTGGTGATTACATCGACAAAGTGTAGGTGAGCATCTTTCTAGATAAAGAAAAAGTGCAAAACAAAAAAGTGTACTTTCAACACCACTCGTTTAGTGCATGCAAATGCTACAGGATGAGGATGTCAAAGAAAAGTTATAGAGCAGGTAGTCCATTAAAGGGGCATGATGAGACAATTGACTACCATGTTAATACCAAGTTCTATGTGGAACTCTTGGCTACATACAATCAAGGTACCACAAAGGGGTATGGTAACCCACCTTGATGGTAAGAAAATATAAGTCGGTTATAAAATATAATATCAAAGATGCTTTATAGGTGCTAAAAGGGGAGAGGCCCACTTACTTCAGTAAAAAGAGAATGGATTACAAGGATATCTTGCAACAAAGTAAAAAATGATAAGGTAGAGTTTGCCTACATTAAGGACAAGAAGTTGGAGAAGAAATATAGGGTAATTACAATGATAAGTTAAGTGAAGCCTACTAATAAGTTGGAGAAGAAATATAGGGTAATTACAATGATAAGTTAGGTGAAGCCTACTAATAAGTATTATTGCATGGACCTACACAGGCACTATATAGGTTGCTCAACGCCAAAAAAGATGATTGGGCAGAGATGCTCCACAAAGATTTCACTACCTATATGACAAATCATGGACACAAGGTGGAAAATCCTTATTTAATGACAAGAATTCTTAGCCATGTTGTAGACATTCCATTGGTTGAACAACTTATGACCCCTTCTCCTCAACCCAAAAATGATAAAAAGATGCACAAAGATATCAGTACATGCAGAGAAATCCTTGCAAACATAAAGTATTTGTTAAAAAAGATAAGTGCAAGTGAAAAATAGACAAAATTGTAGCAAAGACTCCAAGAGGAGCAAAAGAAGAAGGAAGAACAAGAGGTCAAATCATGAATGAAGCACAAATCTATACAGCCCACCATTGTTCCCACCAACACACAGAAGTAGTGCTAGCTACCATGAAAGAACAAGTAGCCATTTTACCACCCCTCTCATCTTTAGTAGAATTGAAACGATTAGAAACTATTGATGTAGGCACGGATTCACCCCCAAGGGGAACTAAATAAATGCTTGATATGCCCAGTGAACAAGGTGAGGACACATATATGTTAAGAGAGAAGCCTAGTATTTAGAGAAGGGAAAGTGAGTTGCTAAATAAAAGTAAGGCTTTCACGTATGCTGGCCACTAGGCCCATTGTAGAGGTTATGCAAACCCAAGGGGGGAAGCTACTACAATGTGCAACATGCTAACATAGATAATCTATGCAATAATGTCCACATTAATTGCAGTACCTAGCGTGTTGCAAATACACACACGACTGTCACTTTGCCCATGAAGCAAGCCATGACAAAAAGTAGGGCCGCTACCTCTCGAAAGCATGAAAGAGCTGAACTAACCTTGGGTGAGGAAGATGTACACTTGCCAAAGCAGCCACGCTTGGAGAAAACCAAAGAATTCGATAAAGAACCATGCATGCCACTAATTCACTAGTTCCCCTTGATATGATGATGTACATAGAGAAGAAATATGTAATCAAAACATTAACACATGGGATTGAACATTTCCTTTCAAACAAATACATTACATAAGGTTGGTAGTGGATCACAATATTTTAGCAGCCACTATGATGGAAAGGAACTAATGCCTACAAGCTAAAAAAATAATAAATCCACCACAGCCCATTTTTGCACGAATCACTGCCCGCCGTCGCTGAGATTGGATGGGAGGGAAAAATAGAAGAAGAAAAAAATAATTAGCCTTAGGAATGACTATTATTTTCGAGAGCGAGATATACATAAGAAAGCATTCTAATTAAGCATTAAGGAAACCACCAAGTAGCATCATAAGTGTACGATCCCTGTTACTAAGCAATAAATTTTGATTGATTATTTCTGTTCTTTATTTTGAGAAAAGTGTGCAAGTAAAAATAAAAAACCTTTTTTCACATAAATTTTAAGGTCTATGTGCAAAAATAAAAGGGAAGACCCCTAGGTGCACATGTGCACATTAGTATGCACACTTCTTCAGTTAAAAAATAATTAAAAAAAGAAAATAAATAATTAAATCAAGTGTCAATAAGCAATAAAAATATTAGAGTATTTAATCGTAAGGTTAATTAAAGGTAACTTAAATTAATATTCACCACTATGTGTTTGTGTTTACATTAATTGAATTAGTTGGACTAATGATAATTAAATTAGGTTAATTAAAGGTAAATTAAATTAATATTCACCACTATGTGTGTGTGTTCACATTAATTAAATTATTTAGACTAACGATAATTCTTCTAAGGTTTGGAAAACCATGGTTTAGGTAAAAACAAGGTGTATTGGGTAGGTAGGTGGTGGTTTATTTACATGATATATTATTGATGGTTTATGGTAAATGTTCAAAACTAGAGTCATGCACCTTATATTTGTTCACTTTAGATAAAGTACATGCATCTTAGTCAAATGTTTAGTTTAGCCCCTAATTTCTATGGTGTTTTGTTACATGGTAGGTATGGCTTGACCTTAACTCTAGAGTAGCATATGGAGGCTCCTAGTCATACCCTTCCTAGACTAGTATAGCCCCTTTTCTATCCCTTCAATGATGAGAAGAATGTAGAGGAGAAGACGACCTTGAGCTCCTTGCATAAGAAAACATACACACAAGAGAGATGAATGATTAAATTTTCTTCTATTCTATTTTCTTGTTTACAACCACAACATAAAGAGATAGAAGTACATACTATAAGGGAAAGCACTCTCCTACTATAACATATAAAAGCCGATCCATGGTGTGAACTCGACTGCATGAGCTGGTGCTATAACTATGCCATAATTCTAGAACACCAAAGTGACTATCAAACAACCTATCAACCCACGATGACATATACCGATAATCTCACCAACCTTGCCACAATAGTGTAAGTGTAGAAGCTATCACTTGGGCAGGTCATCAATGTCCATAACACTTGTTGAGATCGATATCTCAACACTTTCCCTCAAGCTCAACTCCACACACTTTACTCCAAGTAAGGTCCTAGACTTATTGAGCTTCTCTTTACCTTAATGCCTTCATGAAGATGTCATATACCTGATCCTTTGTGTTCACATATACCAAATTCACAACCTTCTCCCTCATAAAATAATGCACCTGAATTTTTTTCATCCTAGTATGATAGACTAGGCTATTGGCTTGTTGTATGCTTATGATATTATCACAATAAAAGATAATGGACCTATCCACGAGCTCACCCATATTACCAAAGTCGCTTTTGAAACCAAGCTACCTTATAAGCTGCCATAGCAACATCCATGTACTCTAGCTTTGTACTCAACAAGGAAACTATTGATGTTTCTTTACTACTGCAACTTAAGCAACCCTCCCAAAAGAGAACATAAAGCCATTGGTAGATATCCTACCGATCAACATCTATATACCCACGTAGTTGTATATCTCTACTAGTCTATATACCCATGTAGTTGTATATCTCTGCTAGTCTCTGCTAGTCTCATAGAAAAGTCCATAATCAATAGTAGAATTGTATTTGAGAATTTTTCTAGCCATATCCAAGTGTGGTTTCCTGGGGGCCTATATAAATTGACTCACAAGTCCAACATCATAGTTCAAATTTGACCTAGTAATGGTCATGTAGATCAAGCTATCCACTAAGTGCCTATACATAGTGGGGTCCTCCAAAAGCTCACATGCATCTATATAAAACTTAGTGTTCTTCTACAATAACATTGAGAGAGACTTACAGCTTGTCATACTATACTTGGACAACATGTCCAAGTTGAACTACCTCTGCAATAGTAAAATGCAGTTAGGTGATCTCACCACCTCTATATGAAGAAAATATTGCACGCAATTCACCCGTCTTTTATCTCAAACTTCTAATTAATCATGTATGTGAGCATCATTATCACTAATGATAACCGAATCATCCACATAGATAGCTAGCATCATGATCTCTCTATCTATCTTTTTCACATAAAGTTAAAAGTCTACATTGGATATTTGAAATCCAATAGTATTTCCCCTCTCTGAAATAAAAGAAAGATCTAGTTTTACCCTGCTTTGGCCTCGAGAGAGAAAATGTCTAGAGGGAGGTAGTCCAGAATTGAGATATTTTTGGATATAAAAATCCTCCTAGTGTCTAAAATGGTTTCCCCTGAAACAGAAATTCAAAAAGAACTTTCCAATGTGCAATTGAAATTAATTGAAAATAGGTATAAAGGATCTTAGTCTAAGGGTCTAGATTTTTAGAAATTTTTGGATTATGATCCAATTAAGGTTCCTATGGGGCCAATAGAATCAATCCAAGTCTGGGGAGGAGATAAATCCAATTTATAAAAGAAAAATACCCAAAAATGAGTAAATGCCCACATAAGATGAAGAGTTGACTGAGTACAAGGTTTATTAGTAAAAAACTATGAATATTACTTAAAAAATGAGATATTTTGGGTATAATGATACATTTTTGACACCTTGGTAGTAAGGAGAAGGGAGCTCTTCAAGGAGGTGCCTATTTCACATGTGTGGAGGAGTTTTAAACTAAAAAAAATAAGATATTTTAGTAAATGAAAGAAGACAAGGTATTGCAAGACAAGTTGATACCATTTATCAATGCGAGGTAAAGTGTGATTTATGGTCTTTTTCTTAATCTCTAAATGTTTCTCACTTCTCAACTCCTCTCAAGCTTGAGAAGTATTCAATTAAAAGGCTTTTTAATGCAATTGAAGATCTCTAATGGATTTTAGTGATTAAACACATAAAGTTTTCATTTATGCTCAAATTAAAATGTTTTTAAAGCATATCTCTCTCTCCCCCAAAGAATGGTCATTCCTATGACCTATTCTATATTCAATTAATGCTTCTCATGGAGAAATTCTCTATTCACAAATCAAACTCTAGGCTTGTGAAGCTAGAGGTTTAAGAAAATGATTTTTATACTTATATGCTTGAAAAATATGGTAATATTATGGGATAAATCCATAAATTGGATTTAATGCGAAAAGATAGTTATACTATCATAATTATTTTACTATGTCTTATTCTTTTCATAAAAATTAAAAATTGCTAGTAATAGTAGCGGAGCTATGACAAAATTTTTAAGAAATTGATGCATAATTCATTCTTATGCATAATGTGAAAAGAGGACTTCCTATCATATTCTAGGATTTAATATCCTAGGTTAAAGAAATGGTTTTTATCACATTCAATGGAAAACTAATTTTTAAGTTTATGTGTAATTAAGTAATTAAGAAATGAGAAAATTATGATAATTATATTAAATGGTAAAAGAGGAATTCCTATGACATTTGGAATTCAATCATTTATATGGGAAAGAGAAATTCCTAGCATATTGGAATTATTGGATATTTTATTTAAATTCAAAGATGAATTTTAGATAATTTTATTTTATCTATGAGAAATATTTAAATGGTAAAAGAGAAATTTCTATTACATTTGGAATTCAATCATTTAGATGGAAAAAGAGAAATTCCTAGCATATTGGAATTATTGGATATTTTATTTAAATTCAAAGATAAATTTTAGATAAATTTATTTTATCTATGAGAAATATTTAAATGGTAAAAGATTAATTAAGAGAAATTCCTAGCATATTGGAATTTATTGGATATTTTATTTGAATTCAAAGATGAATTTTAGATAAATATATTTTATCTATGAGAAATATTTAAATGGTAAAAGAGGAATTCCTATGACATGTGGAATTCAATCATTTAGATGGAAAAAGAGAAATTCCTAGCATTGGAATTATTAGATATTTTATTTAAATACAAAGGTGACCCTCTAGGATCCTTCGTAGGTGACCTAGCGCTTCACTCATAGGCTGCTTCCTTGGTCCCTCATCCACCGTACCGGAAGCTCACCATTTGAATCGAACTGAGGCTGGTCAAGACCTCGGCCGACCTTGCTATGCGAGACGTCCTCCGTTGACTCTCTGTCAGCTGTTGCAACTTTACCAGCTAGGTCTCCACGACCTCATTCACAAGACAGTCAAAATGCTTCCCCAGTGCATTTTTGACAAAACAGTCATTTAAAAACAGGTCATAAATACAGTTCCTATAATGAACTCTCGTCTTTCACATTGTTCCACATCTATCCACATTACTTAATCCATATCCAATTCATATGTATACCCATATCACATCATTTTCCATCTCATCACATCTTTCCTCATTTATTCTCATCACATCTTTCCTCATTTATTCTCATCACATCTCATCCACTCGCATCAACCCATATTTACATCCCATCACACCTCATTCATTTCACATCTATCTCATTCATTTCACATCTCTTCTCATTCACTTCACATCTCATCTCAATTTACATCACATCTCTTCTCATTCATTTCACATCTCATCTCATTCATTCTTATCCCGATTCACATCACATCACATCTCATTCATTCACTCACATCGACATCGCATCCTTTCACATACACATCCAAATCCATTCTTCCACATATACATCTGCATCCATTTTTCCACATACACATCCACATTCATTCTTCCACATATACATCCACATTCATTCTATTTTCATCTTATCACATCCTATCACATTTCCTACACATCTTATCACATCCATTCACATTCTATCACATCCCATACACCTCTTATCACATCCATTCATATTCTATCACATCCCATATACCTTTTATCATATCCATTCACATTCTATCACATCCCATACACCTCTTATCACATCCATTCATATTCTATCACATCCCATACACCTCTTATCACATCCATTCACATTCTATCACATCCCATACACCTCTTATCACATCCATTCACATTCTATCACATCCCATACACCTCTTATCACATCGATTCACATTCTATCACATCTCATACACATATTATCGCATCCTATTTTCACCTTATCTCATCTATTCACATGCTATTCCCGTTTAATAGCTTTTTCGAGGTTGATCCCGATAATGGGACTTTTTCTAAATTTTTGCCAATTGCTTGGCCTAATTAAAGGTTCTTTTTCTCGACGACTATTTTCATATTCATTCTCAATTTCTCAAATTGAATTATATTCAATATTCCTCTTTTGATTAAAAGGATTCATAGGATTTACAGAAATCAATTCTACCCATATTTTCACTTTTGATAAATAATCATAAATTGAATTATACTAAAAATTCCCCTTCTTCTCATTTAATTTCTTGGATCTCAATTACCATGGGAATTCCTCTTTTTGCATTTAATTAATTGCATTCCAATGTCATAGGTATTCATCATCAAATATTTATCATAAAGTAATTTAATTGCATTTCAATGTCATAGGTATTCCTCTTTTATCATCAAATATTTCTCATAAAGTAATTTCATCTAAAGAAAAACCACAGATCTCTCTCTCTCTCTCTCTCTCTCTCTCTCTCTCTCTCTCTCTCTCTCTCGTGTGTGCTAATTAGTAGAAATAGATGTCTGTTTAATTAATTAATAGAGATGCAGAACTCGGGGGCAACACCTGAGAAGAAAAACCTATGATTTCTCTCTCTCTCTCTCTCTCTCTCTCTCTCTCTCTCTCTCTCTCTCTCTCTCGCACGCTCATTAGTAGAAATAGATGCATGTTTAATTAATTAATAGATGCATGCATGTTTTGTAGGTTGAGAGAGAGCCCCGGCATGAGACTTACCTCTGCAGAGAAAGATAGAGTGAGAGAGGCGGACGCGAGGGCCTACCAAATAAAACCAAGGGGAGGTGCATGCTGCTCTCTCTCTCTCTCTCTCTCTCTCTCTCTCTCTCTCTCTCTCTCTCCCTCGTCTACTAATCTTTGCACACTAATTGATTTATTGATTGTTGCATGTTTTGCAGGTTGTGAGAGGCTTACCTCTGCAGAGGAAGACAGAGCGAGAGAAGAGCGAGAGAGGCAGACGTGAGGTTGAGCGAGAGAGACGATTTCAAAATGACTCTGGCCCACGACTTCAATTGGCTGCGGTTTGCATCCGCCTCCTATAATAGAAGTTGGCGGGTGAGCAGTGAACCCTCCTCTCTGCAGAGTCTGCATTTGCTGTGATGTGGCTACAAACGGGAAGTTGGTGTACTTGGCCCAACATGTTGACATCGCGATGGCTACAAATGGGCATGTGAGGTTGGAGAGAGTGCAAGCGCCGATCAAGCTTTACTGGGCCTGTTGAGATACATGCAGAGGAAAGGTTACGATGCAGGAATTTGCGTGACACAGAGGAGAAGCAGTGCAAGTGGGTTCATGGCTGCTGAGAGATGACTAATGTTCTCTAATTTAGCTTTGTGAGTAGTGAGGTTAATATGCTAATGATTCGCTACATGTACAGCGGCTTGATTTGCTTCTTACATATGTACTGTGTGTAGGTGGGCATCGTTACGTTGATGTGATGGTGGAGGACAAGGCTACGGGGGAGAGAGAGAGGGTGATAGTGGACGTGAGCTTTCGGTGCCATTTTGAGATCACGTGGCCTTTGCTGGCTTACGAGAGCAACTGGTGGCTATGCTATTGAGAACCTTTGTGGGCAGCCCGGCCATACTGCAGAGGGTGGTGCTCATCATGAGCCAGGCGGGGAAAGCGTCACTGGAGAGCCAGGGCATGCCTATAGCCCCTTGGAGGAGGCTCTCCTTCTTATAGGCCAAGCGGTTCTCCCCGCACTCCAGGATCTCCTGCGCAGAAGAAGCCACGCATGTATTAATTAGCTCTACCATACCATCTAATCACAGCAAGTCAGTATTACAAGAGTTGAACTCTAATGCCAAGGGCCACGGCGGCCATCACTGCTTCTGTTTGTCGATGCTAGCTACGGTAGGACTAGGAGAGTGCAGGCCAAAGTAGCAGGAGCCCTTGCATTAGCCATGCCAGGGGTTTCAAAGACTAACATGTTACCTGAACTGCTCACCTCAGCGATAGTTTATAAGAGGGGACAACCCGATTGTGCTCTTGATCCATCAAGTAAGTGAATCAAACTATCTCATGCCCTTCCCTCTCCCACCACATTGAGGAGTTTTGTATACTAAAAAACAAGCCATTATCATGTCTGTAGAATTGACCTTCCACCTTTTGGGGATAAATATAGCTACATGTATACGGAGGGTGAAAATCATACTTCATGTCTTTAGGATTGTTCTTCCACCTTTTGGGGGTAATAGCTACATGTTTATGGAGGTAGGTTCATACTTCATAAAAATTTGTCCTTAATTTCAAATTATGGAGCTCCAAAATGGTTGTTTTTCTTTTAGCAATAGGCTCACACCCTTGTGTATTTACCACCCCTATAAAGAAAAATATATTCAATGATGGAGTTCCAAAATGGTTTCTTTTAGCTCTTTCACCAGAAGTATGTCAATTAATGTGACCAATTAAAGTGAACACCTCACACTTTGTAAACATTTGAGGTGGAGACATGCTTGCAAAGATGCACAAGCAAGTTCCAAATCTAGAGCATTGAAGTTTGGAGAGCCTATTAAAAATGTTGTTAGAAATCGTGCCCAGTTGTGGCTCTTATCTATGGTAAGATGAGTCAAATAAGTTACTTGTTTATATAAATTGTAAAGTGTTGAAATAAGAAAAATATTCATGATTAGGTTAAAAGAATCAAGGATCTTTAGAGAGATAATCATGCAAAGGTGGAATAATCCACGGGCTAGAACTAAGGAGAGTGATTAGGAGGAAATCATGCCAGTGTTGGTGGCGAGGGAATGGAGATTAGTGTGGTTGCATTGGTAGAGGGATTTGAGGGCACAACCCCACCAAAGTATTGATGGGCGTTCACTGTGTGCTCGGGAGTTACTTATATGACATGAATTGGTAGAATTCCTTAGGGCTCATAGCTTGTGGTTTGGGCATGAATGAAAACTCCAGAGAACCCCCGACGGGGATTTATCTAGGCATGTCTAAGGGGCTATAACCTACGGAGTGTCAGCCATCTCACTAAACACATAAACTAGAAGTTAAGCTTGGCGTACACGTATGCATGACAAGGCCTATGCATAGCCAAGCGATGGTCCTTTGGCATAGCATTGGCTATGCATAGCCATGGCCATGTAAATTCTTGGCAATGCATAGGCACACCATGGCGTTTGTCCTTGCATGCCATGAAGGCTGCAACAAGGGCAACCACCATGGCATGCCTATACATAGCCAAGCATACACATGGCCATGGTTATGCATAGGTAAGCCTATGCCAAAGCAAAGCTATGGCTATGGTTATGCATAAGCATAGGCTTTGCTATGCATCACCATGGCCATGTAAATGCTTGCCTATGCATAGGCATGCCATGGTGGTTACCCTTGCAACCACCATGGCATGCCTATGCATAGCCAAGCCTACAGATGGCCATGGCTATGCATAGCAAAGCCTATGCCAAAGCAAAGAATAGACAAAACGCTTGGCTTAGCTTGGCTATGGCTTCATTTGTACCTGCACTTCCTACCCACCTTCCCATCTTGGGGCACTTTGTATGCAAGAATAAAAAAATAATAACAAATAGTTTAGAGATAGGATCCATACAACACTTCAATGTATGCCTATGCATAGCCAAGCTCATACCTGGCCATGGCTATGCATAGCCAAACCTACGTCAAAGAAAAGCATAGGCTATGGCTTTGCATAAGCATAGACTTGGCAATGCATAGCCATGGGCATGTAAATGCTTGGCTATGCATAGGCATGTTGTGGTAGTTGCCCTTGCAACCGTCATGGCATGCCTATGCATAGCCAAGCCCATACCTGGCTGTGGCTATGCATATGCATAGCCATATACATGTAAATGCTTGGCTATCCATAGGCATGCCATTGCAACCGTTATGGCATGCCTATGCATAGCCAAGTCTACACATGGCCATAGCTATGCATAGCCAAGTCTACGCCAAAGCAAAGCATAGACAAGAAGCTTGGCTATGGCTTCATTTGTTCCTGCATTTCCTACCCACCTCCCCATCTTGGGGCACTCTATATGCAAAAATACAAAAATAATAACAAACAAAGATAGGATCCATACCTCAAAGCAAAGGAGCCGGTGTAGAGAAGTAGCCCCCTCCTGCAAGTGCATACAAAAGAAACAAAAAAACAAAGCTAAATTAATGGTTAGAAAGAAGAACATGGCAAAGAAAACATGGACAAAAGGCATAGACCATATTATCTTCAATTAAGAGAAAAAGGAAGTAAGATATAAGCCTGAAAACACACACACACACGCACGCACACACACACACACACACACACACACAAGGTAAAAACCACAGTAAACTCAAAGAAATGAGTGAAAGGCAAGCGAAAAAAAAAGCTTACCGTTGACCTTATATCTTGGCGAATAGAGAGAGATTAAGAAATAACAGCTCGGTGCCACGTTGTGTAATTTTTATAGGCGTCGGTATGAGCGTGAATAATATTTTTTTAAATTATTACCAGCGATCATGCTAATACCCTTACCGACACAACATTTTTCATTCAAACTTTTAAGTTTGAACCTTTTTTGTCGCGCTTCACATTGTAAATTTTAATTTGAATTGGTGATCGACAAATTGGGTCTTGTGTTATAAAAGAGACTCTATTATCCCCAAGAAAAACATCCTAAAACGAACGTGTAAGACTCAAAATTGATAGCATGACACATCACAACAACTCGACACTATCGGCCTACTGACAATTGAAAACTTAGGCGACGTGGCAGACATGGCAGCATGAAACAATGACAACGTGGCACTCGAAAACAATGGTGACATGGAGCCATAAAACATTGAAGTGATGGCAACTTGCACGACGTGGTGGAGATGGCACCACTAAACAATGACAACATGACGCTCTGCCACATTGAGGCATCTACCAATCTTGAGGAGAGATGCATGTGCCCGTGCACACGTTGTAAGTATCAAGTCACTCAAAAATGAAGAATTTGTAACAACCATGCACGTGCGTACGATATATATCTGGTGAAACATCTACAAAATGTACATTTTTGCTCACAAGGATCCTAGTAATGTTGATGATCATGTTACATGGAAATTTATCCGAACAGGACACTACCACATACTATTAACAGGATAGGACACCGAACAAGGAAAAATATATAGGACAATACTCCTTAGGAACCCATCAAACCACCTCAACAATGAGAGGACAAGTTACAAGAGGCTACGATGAATGCGATGTTGGATGCATTTACAGAATGAATGGGCCATGGACCAGAGGATCATGGTGATGAGGACAATAGCATAGTACAACGAAGAGATACAACACATGAAGAAGAGGAATTGTGTAACCTTGCATAATGATACCACTTTATTCTCGAGCTCGGATATCTCAAAACTCTTTAGGTTGTAGGGCATGTGTATGATGTAATTTTTTGGTGTTTATAATGTACATGGTGTTGATTAGGAATACATGTTACATTGGGAGGTTATTAAATGACCAAATCTTGCCTTGGAGGGAAATGAGATGCCAAGCTATCGGTGTAGAGGCTAAACAATTGTTAAGTGCAATTGGCATGGACTACAATTGTATCTATGCTTGCCCCAACGATTGTATCCTTTACCGACATGAATACACACATCTTCAAGAATGTCCAAGTTGTGGGGCACTTAGATACAGACAAGATGTTCAGGGGTAAAAGCTTCCTGCAAAAGTTCTCAAACACTTCCCTATCATACCAAGGATAAAGCACATGTTCAAGTGAAAATCTATAACAAGGTTATAGTGACATCGCATTGGTCTAATAGATTCACCCAATAAAGGGATGCCTTACTAAAGACATCAGAGGCACCATTTACAAGGCTAGCACCTTGGTGCATCGAATCTCCACCAAGGAAATAAGGAGAGATACCTTGCAATCAACCCGTCTAAACTCCTTGGAGGCCATGTGCATGATTGAAAAGTTTCTATCAACAAGAATCTTGACCATTCACATGCACCTCTTAGTTCATGTCATTGATGAGGTTGCAGTTGTAGGAATTGTCCATAGTCATTGGATGTTTATAAAAACTCTAAAGGGATTTTGTTCGCAAAATGAGCTCGTCCAGAGGGTAGTATGGCTAAAGGATGGACTGTACAAGAATCTCTTGTCTATATAATAGAATTTCTCAGTACATCTGAGCTAGAGATGCCTCAACTATGGATCCATGAAGAAGATGAGAGAGTAGTTAGGGAAGTGCCACAAGGAAATGGGCTCGTAAGGGAGATGGACTTGATGTGAAGTGGTTCAAGGTAGTAACAAATGGACCAAATGGAGCCATAAGGAAAGACAAGAGTGGGTTTGTTTAAGTTGGCTCCACAAAGTTTTGGACCGACTAGAGGGATACCTTGTGCTACCAGAACATTGTGAGAGCAAGTCATCTTTAAAGTAGATCCGAAGAATCCAAAGATGGTTGTTTGTAGTCCAAGTTTCTCCTTATAGATTTTTTTTTGAAGGCGAACAATTAGAAGAAGAACCAAAGACTCATAATGATGGAGTTAATATTTTCAAAACTCAAGAGCTAAATGATAGAGTTGATGTTAAAATCCAAGAGCCAATTGTGATTAATATAGTAGAAATGGATACTATGCTTGAGGGACATATTCATCAAGAGCATATGGAAGAAAGGTTATCAAGTTCTAATAGAGATCCAAGTACATCCATCAAAGGGGAGAAAATAGATCCAAGTACATCCATCGAAGGGGAGAAAATAGATGATCTTGATCCTACAGAAGAGCAAGACATTGACCAATCACTTTAAAATTCCTTAAGTGACATTGAAGAGTGAGAGGCCTTTGCACCATAGAAAGAGTGCAGGAATAAACCAATGTCATGGGGCTTTGCCCAACCACGCTTGGGAGCATAAAATAGCTCAACCAAGAAGCCAATATGGCATGAACTAGCTCATAATTTCATGGGAAAGGTGGGTCACTCACCTCGTGAATACTTGTGCTAAGATTCTCGTAGTATGAGACGATGTTGCCATGGAGCCACACTCTAAAGCTCCACTCTGCCACCACTGCCACCGTGCTACCTACTGTCACACTTTAAAAGAAGGTTGACTCTCCTCTCACTCAATCTCTCTCTCACACTACATACACTCACACATACATAATGTGCATGTAACATGTCTATTTGAATTAGGCAAGCAAGACACAAGAGAGCAAGAAAGTAGAGAAGAAGAGCACTCTATTAGTTGCCTAAGAGAACGAGTCATGAGATTTACATTTTAGGTTTTGTAGATGACCTCTAGGGTTTGCCCTCTTGGGTAGCCAAAGTCAAAAGTATGGTCCTCGGGTTCATTTGGCCACTCTAGCTATTTTATGTGCCTTTTATATACAAGCAACCGAGCACAATCGTAAAATATACAAAACAAAGTTTTCAAGTGAATTTCGGACATTCAGGTGCCTGTGGCCCAAAGGTGGTGAAAATGATGTGGTGGCCAGCATCGACACCATAGAGGTCTTTGACAAGGGTTAACATACCCTCTTCGTGATGCAGATTCCATCCTCAAAATATGTCAATGAAGATGTGTGGGACTACACACACTTCTATGCTCATTTCATTCAATCATAGTTTGGCATCTCGTCTTCATAGCATTTTGTAGAGAATGGGCTCACAAAATCATAGGTGTAATAAATCTGATAGGAATAGGAAACCCCCGCTCATGAGGCTCAATAAATGGAGAGAAAGAGGATAGCTCACGAGTGGAAAATGTTGAGATTCAAGCTCGATGTCAGTGTGAGCCAGCTATGCTATATGCTGGCATGTTAGGTAGGAACATGTGTGAGACATAAATGACCGCGTGTCCAGCTGGTCATAGTGTGTGGACATTAGCTAGGGTTAGATGTCTGTGGACACAACTCATAGTGTTGTGTGTATTTTGGATTATGGCATTATGCTTTGTGTGAGAGTGGAGATGGCTTCCCTCTATGGTTAGGGTTTGTAATATACATTAGGGTTTGCTCCTGTGTGTGTGTCTCCTCCCCCTCTACCGTTCTTTCAACATGGTATCAGAGCCTTGTGCTGCTTATTAGGGTTTATGAGTGAGTGAGTGAAGAGGGAGAAGAAGCTGTGAAGAGAAGCTGTGAAGCTTGCCATTGGAGCTGTGAAGCTTGGAGCACACCAACTACTATCAGATCTAAGAGCTTGGCCTACCGGGTAAGGTCTTCTAAACATCCTTGAGCAGATTGCAGGTGATACAGGCAAAAACAAAGCAAATTAGAGCAAATCAAAGCAAAGCAAATTTCTGGTTTTTGGAAGCTTTCCATTAAAGCTTGAAAGCATTGATGTATGGTGTAAATACATGCAAATCTGGCAAAACAAACATGTATCTGACAATGAGAGATGTATTGGCAACTCCTATGCAAGCCCTACTGTGATTTTGGAGCAATTTGAATGCATTTAAATGTGTGAAATTTTTTGGTTTTTGAGCTCTCACAAAACAGAGAAAAGGAGGTGAAGATTTGATGCATTTGGAGCGTGTTGTTGGCTAAAATCAAACCATTGACTGGTTGCACACATACCTAAGTGTGTTGGGCACTTGCAGGACTCATCCATTAGCAACTCAATCACCCAAAGGCCCCTCCAGCAGCGGCGCAACTCCAACAGAGAAACAGGGTAGAAAAGTGCACATTTTGAAGCGAGGAGATCAATTACTAATTGGTTGCTTGATATATTTCACAATTGCTTTAGCAATTGGTTGCTACACACATTGGAGAAGAGGGCTACATGGTTTCTTTGATCAATTATGCTTAATTGAGCTGGGAATGAGCTGATTAAACAGGCTATCCCCACTGGTTGCAGAGAAACAGAGCAATTTTAATTGAGCAATTAATCTTTGGTCTTATACAATTGGACAAATTCCTCTTACATGGAGTTGATGGACACTATTGCTAAGCTAATGAATGCCTGGTTGCTCAATTTGGACAAATATTGAAGAAATTAGAGCCATTTTACTACTGGTTTTTCTGATTTTTTTGGTTTTTCCCAAAACAGAGAAAGGGGTTTTCAAAAATTGATATGTACACATGTCAGATGGTGTTGATATTTAATATTGAGATTGTTAGGTGTTAATACAAGTTGTCCATACTTGATTGCACCACTACATTGTGATTTGGAGCCTTGGAAGGTGCATCAAAACAGGTTATCTCGGACTGCGTGAGCCAGTTCATTTTGGATGCATACAGGTTGATTTTCTACATCAAATTTGAAGATTGTTGGTTACTTTGGAGTATCTGGAACACTCATTGGAGTGTGGTTGAGCTGAGGAAGGCTCATTTACAGATTTGGAAGTGTACGCAAGGTGTTTTTGCATTGAGCAAACATGTCGGATAATCCAGTACAGATTGTTGGTGAAAAGCTGGATAGGAAGAACTTCCAGGCATGGAAGTACAAGATCAAAAGTTTCTTGAAAGGAAAAGGTTTTTGGAATCTCATTACAGACGCTGAGCTAGAGCCTAAGCTACCCTGACAACCTACATAGGAGCAGGTTATTGCTCATAAGCAATGGTCAGAAAGAGCATTTAAAGTGCTGCATTATCTGTCTATATGTATTTCTGATGCTATGCTCATACACATACAGGATGCTGAGAATCCCAAAGATGCATGGGATACTTTGGTAAAGATGTTTGATACAGACACGAGTGCTCGCAAGTCTCAGTTTGCGATAGGAGATACATAATATGAAAAGGAATAAAAGGAGCATCCATGACTATGTGCAAGAAATAAAGAAGTTTGCAGATGCATTGGCAACCATAAATGCCCCCATGCCTGATGATGATTTGGTGGATATTACCTTGCGTGGTCTTGGCAAGAAATACAAATCTTTTGATACATCTATCTCAATGAGGAGTACAGGTTTACTAGACTTTGATGAGTTGGTTTCACTCTTGCTGGTTGAGGAAATCAAACTCAGTGATTCATTTCTGGATGCATCTACTAGCCATGATGATAATGGCAGGAATCAGGCTTTCTATTCTCAGAGAGGTTTTAGAGGCAGGGGGAGATTCACATCACGAGGACGTGGTGGTAATGGTCGTGGATGGCAGGACATGTCATCACAATAGAATTTTCAGCCTTCATATGGTGCTCGAGGTGGTCGTGGATATACACCTCAGAGAGGCAGAGGTAACCCCCGTGGTAGAGGACGTTGGCAAGGCCAACAAAATTCTATGCAAGATGTGGAATGTCATTATTGTGGCAAATATGGTCATATGGCAAGAGATTGTTTCCGCAAACAGAATGATTTGAGAGGGGATAGAGCACAATGTGGTGGTCATTATGGTGGAAATTATGCACAACATGGTGGAAACTATGCATCAAGCAATAATGATGGCACTGCAAATCATTTGTTTGCCATGAAGCATGTTGTGGGATCTATGACGACAAATGCTGAGAATGATGACACATGGTATATGGACTCAGGAGCATCAAACCATATGACATGTCATGGTGAATGGTTTGAGCATATGAAGCCTATGGATGTAAAAGGCTATGTGGAGACAGGTGATGATACCCAGGATGTCATTACACATGTTGGAAGTGTACCATTGGTTATACACAATGGTCAAACAAAGTCTATGTCAGATGTGTTCTATGTGCCTTCTATCACAAAGAGCCTGGCCTCAGTTGGTCAAATGGTGGAACAGGGATTACAGGTTCGTTTCAACGAGCATGGTTGCTTCGTTGAGGACTTCAAACATGGATGCAGAGTCATTGCTAAAGGCAAGAAAGAAGGCAGATTGTTTAAGCTAGATGCTGGAATTCCTGAGCTAAAATCAGCCATGTTCTCCAAAAATAAAAATGTGGTACATGATATTGATATGTGGCATAAGAGGATTGGACATGTCAATATACAGAGATTAAAGAACATGCAAACAAGAGGCATTGTGAGTGGATTGCCTAGATTTAAATATGATGGGAATATGCATGTTTGTGAAGCCTGTCAGTTTGTGAAGCCTGTCAGTTTAGAAAGCAGGCAAGATTGAGGTTTCCTAGAGAAGGAAACATGAGTAGCAGGCCACTTGAGATAGTACATAGTGATGTATGGGGTCTTGCACAAAACCCATCTATCAAAGGCAGTCTATACTATGTGACATTCATAGATGATTTCAGCAGGATGACATGGATATACTTTCTCAGAGAGAAGAGTGAAGTATTGGAAAAGTTCATGGATTTCAAAGCTTTTGCAGAAAAGCAATATGGCTATTGGATTAAATGTTTGAGGACAGATGGAGGTGGTGAATACACCTCAAAGGATTTTGAGCATTTCTTGAGGAAGCATGGAATAAGAAGACAATTGACTTGCAGGTATACACATCAGCAAAATGGTGTGGCTGAGAGAAAGAATAGAGTCATATGTGAAGTGGCTAGGGCGATGCTCAATGAAAAGGGCATGCCAGATTACTATTGGGCAGAAGCATGTGCTACTGCAGTGTATATACTGAACAAAACACCTATAGCAGCCATTCATGGAAGTACGCCAGAGATGCGGCTTACAGGCTATAGGCCAGACATTGGACACCTCAAAGTTTTTGGATGCGGTGAGACACATTATGAGATATGTGAAGACCACTGCACATTATGGTCTACTTTATGAGAGTGGTAAAAGCTTGGACATACATGGCTACACAGATGCTGATTGGGCAGGTAGCTCATATGACAGGAGGTCTACTAGTGGATATGCTTTTACACTTGGAAGTGCCGTGGTGAGTTGGAGTAGCAAGAAGCAACCTACAGTTGCGTTATCCAGTATAGAGGCTGAATACAGAGGTGCAGCCATTGCTACTTGTGAGGCAGTATGGTTAAAGGGTCTCTTGGCAGATTTGGGTGAGCCTATTGATGGCAAAGTTGTCATTCATTGTGACAACATGAGCAGTATACAGTTGGCCAAGAATCCAGTATTTCATGCGAGCACATAGAGGTCCATTATCATTTTGTCAGAGAGAAGGTGCTGGATGGTACAGTTGATCTTCAGTATGTGAAGACTGATGAGCAGGTGGCAGACATCTTTACGAAGCCACTTAGCAGGGAAAAGTTTGAGTACTTCCGTACTATGTTGGGAGTACATGGGATGAGCTTGAGGGGGAGTGTTGAGAGTCTTGATATCCCAAGCTCATCTACATCTTCATCAGCAGTACATCATGAGCTTGAGAGGGGCTGTTGAGATTCAAGCTCGATGTTAGTGTGAGCCAGCTATGCTATGTGCTGGCATGTTAGGTAGGAACATGTGTGAGACATAAATGACCGCGTGTCCAGCTGGTCATAAAGTGTGGACATTAGCTAGGGTTAGATGTGTGTGGACACAACTCATAGTGTTGTGTGTATTTTGGATTATGGCATTATGCTTTGTGTGAGAGTGGAGATGGCTTCCCTCTATGGTTAGGGTTTGCAATATACATTAGGGTTTGCTCCTGTGTGTGTGTCTCCTCCTCCTCTACATCTTCATCGGCAGTACATCATGAGCTTGAGAGGGGCTGTTGAGATTCAAGCTCGATGTTAGTGTGAGCCAGCTATGCTATGTGTTGGCATGTTAGGTAGGAACATGTGTGACATAAATGACCGCGTGTCCAGCTGGTCATAGTGTGTGGACATTAGCTAGGGTTAGATGTGTGTGGACACAACTCATAGTGTTGTGTGTATTTTGGATTATGGCATTATGCTTTGTGTAAGAGTGGAGATGGCTTCCCTCTATGGTTAGGGTTTGCAATATACATTAGGGTTTGCTCCTGTGTGTGTGTCTCCTCCCCCTCTACCGTTCTTTCAACAGAAAAGAGAGTGGAGAGCATGCCAACGCGTAGCCTCTAACATTGGCGGACCACCACCACCCTTACCTCCTCCACATAAGCCGCCTCCATCTCTCCCTACTATTTTTCCCCTTGGTTTTAATGAATCATGTGAGCCTCCCTTTCCTCATTCTCCTCCTCCTCCTAGTGAGAGTGTGAATGCAAGAGCCACCATAGGTAAGCTAGACATACGTCGTCGTGTGTCCAAGATCATTCACAACTTTTTTCAAGATCTCACTTCCTTGTCACAATCTATTGTTCTCACATCCCTTATTGACCATCTTGACCTAGCCGAGTGTAGGGCTATTGCTGGGATTGGTGAGCGTCGAAGAGCGGGTGCTAAGGTTCTTAATAGTGTTTGTTGCTCATATGCATAAAAAAGAGAAATTATTTGGATGCACTGGCTGCTCAATTGTGCTATTGTAGCAGCCATACATAGACCCCACATGGCAGGCTCATTTGCGCTATTGTAGTGGCCATATGTAGACTCCACATGGCAGGCGAGATGAGAGCTCTCATTGTAATTTGTATATTTTGCTGTCTATTTGTAAAGTTCAAATGTGGTCCGATGGTGACCAAACTTTATATATGTGGACCCTACTCTCACTCTTGCAAAGTTTGGTCACTTTCCAAGTACATTTGGTTGCAATGTACATGCCAAAGACCCTATTTCAAGGGGGCTCTCTAAGGCTATAACACATTGAAAATTGGGTCTTTCGTATGCAAATTACAACCAAATGTACTCTGATAGTGACAAAACTTTGGAAGAGTGTATACGTGGACCCCACTCTCACTCTTGCAAAGTTTGGTCTCCATCGGATCACATTGGCTGCAATGTGTGTGCCAAAGGTCCAATTTTGAGGGGGCTCTCTAAGGCCACAACACATTAAAAATTGGGCCTTTGGCATTGCAAAACCAAATGTGCTCCGATGGTAACCAAAGTTTGTAAGAGTGTATATGTAGATCCCACCCTCACTCTTGCAAAGTTTGGTCACCATTGGATCACATTTGGTTGCAATGTGCATACTAAAGGTCCAATTTAGAGGGAGCTCTATAAGGCCACAACACATTGAAAATTGGGCCTTTGGCATGTACATTGCAACCAAATGTCTCTGATAGTAACCAAAATTTATAAGTGTATATATGGACCCTACCCTCACTCTTAAAGTTTTGTCACAATCGGACATAATGTTCTTGCCACAAAGGCCTAATTTAAAGGGGGCTCTCTAAGGCCACAACACATTGAAAATTGGGCCTTTGGCACATGAACATTGCAATCAAAATGAAATAAACAAAACATTGGGTGTGTCTGTATATGTGTGTTTGAATGTATGTGCATTATGTAGGTGTATGTGTGTGTGTGTGTGTGTGTGAATGTTTGTGTGCGTGTGTGCCTTGGAGAGAGGGAGAAATGATTCACTTCTATGTAAATAAAATGGGATGATGCATAAATATAAGAGAATAATACACGGAACAAATCATGAAACTAAAACATAAGGGTGCTAGCCCATCTACTCTAGGCTTAGCCACTAGACAGCAGTAAAAAACATCTTTTAATGACTATAAAAGTAAGTGACCTAGCTCCTCTGGGTTTAGTCATCACTGCCATCACTATCCAAGTTCACCCAATCTAGATCATTATCTTTAAAATGACTTCATTATTGAGGAGCCTCTATAACTCGTTGTGTAATAGAAGAATCCCATCGTGTAGCCTTCACCCTGGGTGCACGTGGTGGTACGCCTGTTCGCACTTCCTTAAGAGCCCTCTGTGCCTCTGTCTCTTGTGATGCTTGCAGTGTTGCCTGTATCTCTATCCAAACATTGAAGTCAGTATGCATGTGTCTCCCACTCCACACACGTGTAACATGCTCAACAGTCATGACTCTATGTCGATACGTCTCGGCAGATGTGCCACCAAGCCTAGCACCGCCAACACGCTCAAGTGTAGTGCACCTACTCTCCTCTAGAACAACCTATAGTTCCTTGAACTCTGTCTTAATCCACTCCAACTTTGTTGGCTCCTCAAAGCTCTCTAGGGGAGGGTCTTGATGCTCGACTTACGAGCAATGGCGAGTAAACCCTCTCGCATTGTGTGAGAGACTGGACACCCTATCTATGGATCAATCTCTATTGTCCCTAGAAAAAGATTGTCAATACCCAAAAATCGATAGGTGACTAGGTTGATGTCATTACAGATTAGGCATCTATCCCTTCCCACCAATTGGAGGGAGATGCAAGAGAGGTGAAAGTGTTATGGCTCATCCAAATCCCCTTTCGAATGTATCCAACAAGAAGATTACTTGTCAAACCGCAAACTGTCGTGGGGATCTTTCCATTGGCCAAGCTCGTAACACTTGAGGTCTCCAAGCTCCATAACTCCTTCAGAAGCAATTACACCGTGCCTCTCGCGAGCATTGTCACACCACTGTATTGCACTATGTGTACTCATCCCTCCTCTTACTTCACTTCACTCACACACTCACTAACATTTATTAGAGGATTAGCAAGAGTAAGACTCTATTGCACAATGGGAGAGCTCTTTGTATTATGAGAGATATTCACTTATATACATGGCCATATAAGTGTTCACACTCACTTAAGCTATGGCTAGCCAGGCACTTTAGGCTCATAAGAGTTACAATGACTACTCTCATAATATATCCATGAAGTACATCACTTGGCACTTCATCCTAATTTGTTACCACACACTGTTGAAGCAGAATTTGCCATAAATACTCCGTCGGACCATTATGGGCACCCGTCCAAGTTATAGATTTGGACACCATTGCTTCATATCTTGAATGTATGACCTTTTGATGTGTCTACCTTGACTCCTTGCTGTAAGATAATGGCGGTAGATCATGTTAACCCTAGAAATGGGTTAACATTCTCTCCTTCCCGATGTCGATCGCATCCTCGTGTCACGTTTGAAGACCTTTGTGTGGGGAGAACGAATAAAATTTGTTGATGACTTTTTATTTTGAGTGACGTTCAATGGTCCTTGTTCCTCCAGAAGGAATAAAAGGGCCTAGTTAGTAAATGAAAAGGTTAGTGATTAGTAGGAATTCCTAACAGGATGGGGAGTTTTATTTAGTAAGAGATGGGGGAGAAGAGAAGGAAGGATCTGGAGGAACATAGACAAAATCATTAGAACAAGATTGTGATTCTTAGTTTCTCATTTGATTCATTGAAGCGACATCCATCATTTGGAGAATTTGGCCGTTGACGATGTCCCTTTTGGTGGTAGCATTGTTGTCAAATGTTATTGAATAGGACCTATTCCTGCATACAACCTCCATGTGCTTTTTATGCATTTATGTATATTTAAGTATTCTATGAAATAGATATACATGAAGTACATTAAATGAGTCAAATAGACTCTTATTAAGCCGCTACTTATTGAAGTAACCACTTGTTTGGCAAGGCATGAAAGAATTATGTTGACTTGCAAGGAGGCTAATGTAGACATTTTCACTAAGGATTAGAGATTAATGTGTCGTGAAGATTCTAGCTTTGTTTGGAGAGGTTTGCAATTTGAAGGAAAAATCTAGGTGATGGGTTGTACCATTGACTAGGCTTTCATCCACCATGCCCCCCCATCTAGAGATGTATTTGGAAAGTTGTTGATGGTGAGGCTTTGGTGCAAATATCCTCTAGTGCATGAGTATGGATATGTACTCATGGAGCAGCTACTACATTCACTTAGCCAAAAGAATAGTAAGCTATTAAGCTTAACAAAAATATATTGGCTAGTGAAGATTGTTGGGAGTTTCTTGTGATATTCCATCATTTTTAGGTAGGCCATTTGTGTGACTCCCTTGTGTTTTTATCTTTATCTTTATCTTTATCTTTTTTTGTTGGTTTTTTAATTTTCTTTTTTTTTGTGTTACATCTTGCGAGCAATAGGTTCTTGTGGGCTACTCTCTTGTTTGAGAGAATCTGTTCTTATGTTTGCCGCGTAGCTTCTGCGCTTATGCTTCTCATCCAGAGGGGTAAAAAGAGCATTATGAGTTTATCCTTGATGCGCTTATAAGTCTCCATTGTAGAGGTGGGAATTGATTCTTAAATTTGTGGCTCAAGTGTTGTCTAGGTGGGAATTGATTCTTAAATTTGTGGCCCAAGTGTTGTCGAGGCACTAGGTATAGCTTCTGGTTGGTTGCCAATGGTGTTGACTGCACACACAAGCTCTTGTGTATGTGTTGTATGCATGAGAGGGGTTGTATGCATGAGAGGGGTTGAGTGGCTTGCTTTTTGTTGCTTGGGCCTCTATTATTTTTGTTTCTTTGGCCTCTATTATTGAAGTTCTTGGAATTGGATTGTTTGAGTAGCATAGCTAAAGCATCCTGGAATGTCAATGGTTTCTCCATTAGCACCTTTTGAAAGATAATTTTCTTTAGGGATGGGTTGGCCCAATGATACCCAAGTGTCTATTGTCACAAGGTTATGGCTTGTTTTTTGAGGGCTAATCAATGCACACTTGCGCTTAAATTATTTCCCACAGGGAAATCTAACCATACTATGATAAAATTCTCAAGAAGAACCATGAATGTTTCAATTTTTGTTTCAGTTTTCGTTTCGATTTCTTATTCCCATTCACTTTCATCCTCTTCTTGGCTTTCAGTTTTTTCAAGAGTGCCCAATGTATGCAATGGTATCTCGGGTCTACTGACCACTTTGACTGAGGCCTGTTTAGAAACTTGTGAATCCTTAAAGTCCTATTCTATGTAGTTTTTGAGATCTTGGTGAAAAGATGCATGCGAGAAGAGAGCTTGAGCTCTTGCAAGCACACACACACTCACAAAAACCTAAAAGAGAACACACAAGGTGAGAGACTGAAAATCTTCTTCTTCTTCACACAACACTCAACACACCATATACAAAGATAAGAGTACACACAATATGAAAAGGTACTCAACCAAATACATACTAGGGTTATTTATAGTGTGAATCCAACTAAATGAGCTGGCGCTATAACTATGCCAATCTTAGAATGACTGTCACACACAGTCTGTCATCCCACTGGCCGCATATCACCCATGATCTCACCAACTATGCCAGTGGTGTAACTGTGGGGCCTATCCCCCCAGGCGGGGTCATCTCAGTGTCCACCGCCTAAGCTCGATATCTCAACACTCCCCCTTGAGCTCAACTCCATTCATGTACACCAAGCGAAGCCCTGAATCTGTGGAGCTTCTCTGTACCCAATGCTTTGGTGAAGATGTCAGCGACCTGATCCTATGTGTTGACATAAACAAGGTCAATGTCTCCTGCCAAAACCTTCTCTCTGACAAAATAGTAGTGGACCTCTATATGCTTTGTGCGAGCATGAAAAACTAGGTTCCTGGCCAACTGTATACTGCTAATGTTGTCACAGAAAATGATAACTTGTCTATCCACTGATAGACCCAAATCTGCAAGTAGTTTTCTCAACCAAGCTACCTCACATGCTGCCATAGCAGTACCTCTGTATACTATGGATAGAGCAACCGTAGGCTGCTTCTTGCTACTCCAAGTCATAGTAGCACTCCCCAAAGAAAACATGAAGCCACTAGTAGATCTTTTATGTGAGATACTACCAGCCCAATCAGCATCTGTGTACCCATGTACACATATCTCTATCCCAGTTTCATAAAATAGTCCACAATGTAAAGTAGACCTCTCACATACCTCAGTATGCATCTCAATGCATCCAAATGCGGCTTTTGATGAGGAACATGCATAAATTGACTCACCAACCCAACAGCATAGCTCAAATCTGGCCTGGTGATCGTCATGTAGATCAAGCTTCCTACTATGCGCCTATACATAGTAGGATCCTCCAAAATCTCTCCTGAATCTGCACTCAACTTGCCATTCTAATCTAATGGCACTGAGATAGGCTTACAGCTTGTCATACCATACTTGGACAACATGTCCAAGCCATACTCTCTCTACAGTAATCCGATACCATGTGGTGACCTAATCACCTCAATGCATAAGAAATATCTGAGCTTCCCCAGATCCTTCATCTCAAACTTCTGTCTAAGCAAGATCTTTACATCAAAGATCTCTGCATCATGGCCGCGTAATGATCAGGTCATCTACATAGATGACAGCAAGCACAACCCCTCTATCACTATGTCTCACATACAGCGAGAAATCTGCATTGGCTACATGGAAGCCAATAGTGACAAGATATTTAGAAATCTTGTCAGACCATGCTCTTGGTGCTTGTTTTAAGCCATACAAGGCTTTCTTCAACCTGCAAACATGCTCGGGGTGACTCACATCCTCATAACCAGGTGGCTGCAACATATACACCTCTTCTTGTAAATCCCCATGCAAGAATGCATTCTTTACATCCATTTGATGTAAAGACCATTGCTTTGATGCAGCCATTGCTATCACAACTCTCATTGTTGCCATCTTGGCAACTGGGCTGAAAGTTTCCTCATAATCAATGCCATATGTCTATGCATATCCTTTGGCTACCAATCTAGCCTTGTACCTGCTTATGCTTCCATCACTATTATGTTTTACTTTGTACACTCACTTGCATCCAATGGCTTTCTTGCCTTCAGGAAACTGCACTAAATCCCAAGTCTCATTTCCATATAGTGCATCCATCTCCTCATCCACCATAACTTTCTCCCAACACACATTTCGAGCAGCCTCATCAATGCATGTGGGCTCTACAACCTGTACAACTTTTGCCATGTATGCATAGTGATGTGCCACATAGCCATCATAGTGATGTGCCACATAACCATCATAGGTAAACCTTTGCACAAGATTCTTCACTCTTCTCGATCTTCGCATCTTTTCATTCATGGCTTCCATAGCCTTCTTTACACCAGGTGTTCTCATATAGCTGGTATCCCAAGATCCTCATCAAGGCTCATCTCTGAGCCACTAGACTCTCCATCAACATCATGAGAATGCCCTGCAGAAATGTCACGCATACTGAGGGGCTCAACCACTTTCTCTTTGCCTTTATATGTGATGTACTAATCACATTTGCAGGACTGGTATTATGACGTAGCCTGCCACTCCATGGTCTATCAACTGAACCACTAGATGAGGCCTCTCCTGGTCCACTCAAAGAATGTGATTGTTGACTTGCATTTTGTGCAACCACATTTCCACTCACATCAGCCCCAATAGCTTCTTTTTCAGCAGCATACCAGCTACTCATCTCATCAAAAACAACATCCCTGCTTACCCTCAACTCACGTGTAGCAGGGTTATAACACCTGTATCCCTTTTGCTCAAGGGAATACCCAATAAACACACATTTTTCAGCTTTTGGATCCAACTTAGTTCTCAGCTCATCTGGCACATGCACATATGCAATGCATCCAAAGACTTTCAGATGAGACAAATCAGGTTTTTTGCTAGTGAACCTCTCCTCTAGAGTTACATCATGTATGGCTGCAGTTGGAGTCCTGTTTATGATGTAAACTGCTGTAGAAACAGCCTTAGCCCAATAGCTATGCGGCATATTCTTCTGTCCCATCAATGCTCGTGCAATCTCAGCAATGTGCTTGTTTTTTTGCTCAGCAACTCCATTTTGCTGCGGAGTGTATCTACATGTAAACTATCTCTGAATACCATTCTTCTTCAAAAATTCAGAGAACTCATTGGAGAAGTACTCTCCCCCTCTATCTGACCTTAGGCACTTTACATATTTATCTGTTTGCTTTTCAACCATAACTCTAAAATTCTATAAATGAGTGAACACCTCACCCTTCTCCTTCATGAAGTATACCCACACTTTCCTTGTGTGGTCTCATCAATAAATGTCACATAGTACCTGTAGCCTCCCATAAACATGGTCTTCGTAGGACCCCATACATCTAAATGCGCAACATCTAGTGTATTTCTGCTCACATTTCTGTCACATGGAAATACATGCTTTGTTTTCTTTCCGAATCGGCATGCTTCACATATTTTCTGCATACTTTCAACTTTAAACTTTGGTAGCCCTGTCACAATTCCTTTTAGTCTGCATAGACTTCATTCTCTGTATATTCACATGTCCAATTATTTTATGCCAAATGTCTGTGTTTGCAACAATTCCTGAACCATTTGCAAACATCGCAGCACTCACTTCAGGCATGTTTACATTCAATGTAAACATTCTGCCCACTCTGTTGCCTTTTGCAACCAACCTGCACTTATCTTTAAAGTCTTCAACATAACAACCCCCATCAGGGTTAAACCGAACCTGCAAACCCTGCTCAATCATCTGGCCAACTAAAACTAGATTCTTTGTTATGTTTAGAACATGAAGTACATCTGCAAGGTACTTCACTTTGCCATCCTGCATAGACAATGGCACATCTCCAACATGGGCAATTGGATGAGCAGTGTCATCCCCTGTTTCCACAAAACCTGGTCTTTCAAGGTTTTTCATCTCCTTGAACCACTCCCCATGACTTGTCATGTGGTTCGAAGCACCTGAATCAACGTACCATACATCATCTTTATGTGCTGCTTCAACATTTTCAGACATGGCATTAACGACATGTTGCATAACAAACCTTTCATTATCCTCATTGTTTATGCTCGAGGATGCATAGTTGTTTTGCTGGAATTTTCCATTTTGCATGTCATCCTGCTTCTTATAACAATCTACCTGCATATGTCCAGGATTATTACAATAAAAGCATCCACGTGTATCATTATACTACCTTTGCCAATTTCCACAACCTCTTTGACTCCCCCTACCTCTGAATTGGCCTCTTTCGCCTGCGTGTTGTGTGTTGTTGTAAATTCTGGGACTGTTGTTGTTGTTGCTACTGGCCATAATTTTGATTACCTGTTCGGTCACCTCCTTGGCCGCGTCCACGGCCTCCTCTACCTCATCCTTTTCTTGAACTTGTGTAGAAGGCCTGTTGCTCTCTCAACTGTTTTTGTTTTGTGAAGATTGTTGGTCTTCACCCAAGCTCTTCTCTTCTATATAATCAACATAGACACCAAATCTGTGAAATTGTGAATGTTTTCCCGAGTCTGAATAGTCGTCTTGAACGCCTTGTATTGTGGCCCAAGACCATGTAATGCAAGGGATTCCACAATACCTTTGATCTTCAATGCATAGTCATTCACAGACATACTCTTTTTCTCCACAGTATGAAGTTCATTCTTCAACTGTATCTTTCCTGCCTTGGTATTCGTTTCATAGAGTTTTACCAAGGTGTCCCATGCCTCCTTGGGGGACTTGGCATCCTGTATGTGCCCAATCATGGTGTCTTGTATATTGATAGAGAGCCAATACATAACTTTTCGGGCTCCTTGGTTCCAATCCTTGAACTCTTTAACATCTACAGTAGTCGGATTGATCTTTGGTATCTCTGGTGCCTCTTCATGCTCACCTTCTATGTAGTCCCAGTAACCCTTTTCCATTAGGAAATTTGTCAACCTGAACCTCCAAGCATGGAAGTTGTTCTTATCAAGCTTCTCAGCAAAACAATGTGGTTTATGCCATCATTTGACATCTTGCCAGACACACAAATTTACCAGAAACAGCACTCTGGTTTGTCCTGCACAAACTGCTGTATTTTTTTGCAGCGGTACTGTACTGCTTCTCTGGCTTGCAACTCAGCTCCCCTTAGCATGAATCAGGCTCTGATACCATGAAAAGATGCAGGGGAGAAGAGAGCTTGAGCTCTTGCAAGCACACACACACTCACAAAACCCTAAAAGAGAACACACAAGGTGAGAGGCTGAAAATCTTCTTCTTCTTCACACAACACTCAACACACCATATACAAAGATAAGAGTACACACAATATGAAAAGGTACTCAACCAAATACATACTAGGGTTCTCTATAGTGTGAACCCAACTAAATGAGCTGGTGCTATAACTATGCCAGTCTCTCTAGAATGGCTGTCACATAGCTTGTCATCCCACTGGCCGCATATCACCCATGATCTCGCAAACCATGCCAGTGGTGTAAGTGTGGGGTCTATCCCCCAGGCGGGTCATCAGTGTCCATAGATGAGCTCGATATCTCAACACTTAGTACAACGCATGGTTGGTTAGCCGTTAAAGGATGGGGAGGGCTGAAGCAATGCTCACCTCACCACACGAGAGAAGAACACTCTCCAAATGAGGATCTAATAAACTACTTAAATTTTGTAATTCATTGAATTCCTCATGCACTTTTTTAATTGCATCATTCATGCAATCAGCCTCTAATGACTCTTCTTGATTTGATGAGTTCATTTCTATAGAGAGTACGTTTTCCTTTTGAAAGGGGAAGTGATACTCCTCCGATTTTTTATATTTTGGTTGCTTTTTAGGTTTGACATTATGAGGTTCAATCACAACCGGTGATCTTGTTTGACACTCACATCAACAATGCTAAGCATGCTCTCTTGAGCTTGCTTTTTGCATTCCGCATATGTTATGTGATCATAATTTTCAATATGGGGTGTTTGGGCGGGTTCTAGTTTCTTGATTAGTCTATGAGGTGCCTTGAGTGACAGGATAAAACTTGTTTCATCCTCACTCAGTGATGTACAAGAACTTGTTTCATCTTCTGAATTTCTTTGGATCGTCAGGTTTTCATTATGTTTGCCCATGGGATGAGAACAAACTTTCTTTCAGGCTTTTGTATCATGTGATGCACATGTGGGTTTTGTGGCTTGAGGGGTGACCTTTGAGGTGGATGCATTCACATCATTGGTAGCTTTTGGGATTAGTTCCTCCATAGGCTTCTTTCTTTTGTCCTTTATTTCAACCTTGGTTTCAATAGTTTGTTAGCTCTTGTTTTTCTTGGGTTTAGAAGGTTTTGCACCCTCTTTTTTTTTTTGGAACATTCTCTTCTACCCATTTTGAAGTGTGTTATTTTGCATTCTTTTTGACTCTTTCTCGTGCCTTGGCTTGCAAGCGTGTAAGTACATTCAAAGGTACCGTGGACAATTACCCATTTTGCACACTTAAGATGTTAAGAGTTGTACTCTGCGAGATAGGTTGCATTGAAGCAACTCGCCTTGGGCAATCTTGGAATATGTGATTGATGCCACACCGTTCACATTGTGTTGCAAAGTGTCACTGTGGGCAGCATGGAAGTATTCCAAACTATGCAGTCTGCAATTGTGTGTGGTCCACGATAATAGAAACATTGAAGTGTTCATTGAACTATTTCTTGAGCAGTTTCTATCCTTTGGATTGTTTCTGCTTGGGGCATGGGAGATTGAGGTTTTGAGGTAATTGTAGGTGAGTAGGGACATTGGGGTGTGCCGTGACCAAAGGTTTTGCAATGTATGCAGTGCAAAAAGATAGGCCTAGGGTATGCACATTGGGGATTGGGATGGATGTAGAGATGGAAATGAACACAAGGCATTTCACTCATCACTTTGAGAGGTATTAAGGATGTTTGGTTTTGAGGGAGCTCATCCTCTCTTAGAGATTCCGGTTCAATGCTTTTAAGCAAGGCTGTGTAGAATTTAGGGAATGATGATTTTTTTAAAAAAGCCTTTGCTTCACTAGGTTTAGATTAGGAACATCTCATATCATGATCATCCTCCATCATGTTGTCATCTAAACGTATTGCTTCTTTACAACATTGATCGAATGTTTTCGGATTGGATACAATGATCAAGTTTGAGTGTGGGCCTATGTAATCCCTCTATCGTTGCCATATCTTGACGTTGCCAATGGATCCTTAATGAGCAACCGCACATGATTTTATTTTTTTGTGCTTTTTAGGTTTTCTTACAGCCCGTTACAATCTTAAGAGACCTAGCGCATCCTTCTTTGGGTCAAATGAGGGACCGTTTGCCTTAATTTTCTTAGGCACTAAGCGCACGTGAACCTTAGAGATATTTTTTCGAAAAAGTGCCGCTAGTGCCTCAAATGGAAGACGAGGTCTCAATAACGTATGTGAATGCCCTCTTAGGATGAACTTTCCTAGAAAAAGTGTATGCTAGTAGCATCCCAGATGGAAGAGTCTCAAAACCTATTTTCCATCATTGTCTCAAGATGATTTTTTTTCGAAACGATTTTTCCTATTTCGCAGCCCGTTTTTTAATGTGTTTCAAAAGGAATTTGAAAAAACATTGTATGAGAGGGTTGTAGTATTTTTGGAGTACAACTTTATCTCTCTAATGTTTTTTGTGATTTTGTCATAGATACTAAAAAAGTAGCCCGAATATGGTGCGCAGTCTTTTACAGGCTATTTTGGGCAATTTTTAGTGCTTAGGCTCATTTTTTGCCTTGATTTTTGGGTCGAATTTTGAGATTGCTGGTCGGAGGCCAAAACGATGGATTTTGCTCTCAGATCGTGAGACCAAATTTGAAGAGCTCGATGCAGGGTTTCCGATGAGAACTCGAACCCGTTCAAATCAGACTCACGGTTTAGGAGATATGAGCCTCTAAATAGGATTATTTTCTATAGCCTTTTTTTTTCACACAAAGGACTTGCTTCTCATGCCATGAAAGTGTTTTTTTTTCATGTAGAGGACCTGTTTCATGTCGTGATTTTTTTTTTCACGCGGAGGACGTGTTTCACGCCATGAAATGCATCTTTCACGATTTTTTTTTTTGGAGTCTAGAGGGAAATTTAAGTTTCCTTTTGTGGAGGGAATATTTTTTGAATTTTAAATTGGGGAGATATGGGCATTTTCCCTAAAAGATAAGTGGGAATAAAAAAAGTAAATACTTTTATGACACCCTCTTACATCCTTCATAAATGACCCCCCAAAATGGACAAGTTGACAACTGGCATCTTTACATTAAATTCTCATTCACCACCCCACTAATGAGTTGTGTAAAAAAGTGCTTAATAATTAATCAGAGATTAATCCTTCTACTATTCTTTTCTCCTTTTGGACTAATTAAAGGCTCTAATTAACCACTCATTCACCACTAATGAGTTGTGTAAAAAAGTGCTTAATAATTAATCAGAGATTAATCCTTCTACTATTCTTTTCTCCTTTTGGACTAATTAAAGACTCTAATTAACCACTAATCACTAATTAATTTACACCATTAAGCACATCATTGGATAGGGCATGAAATTACTAAGGTATGTGCATCAACTAATGTGTGAATTAATCCATAACTAGAGATTAATTAAACTCTTAATTTTAGTCTCTTCTCTTTATGCAAATTAGGCTAAAGAGAGTAAAAAATTCTCTAATTGGTGAAGAAATTGATGCAATTAGATGTTTTTATGCATCTAATTTGGACACCATTGCTTCATATCTTAAATGTATGACGTTTTAGTGTGTCTACCTTGACTTCTTGATGTAAGATAATGGTTGTAGCTCCTGTTAACCCTAGAAATGGGTTAACAGGAAGAAGTGACCACATTCTAGTGTGTATGCACCTTTTGCATTGAGGGGCTAAAAATATACGAGCACACTCCCTCGTGTATAATCTATGGGGCCTATGAAACAAATGGTTTTCGGACCAAGATCTCCGATGAGGCCAAGGATATAAGGCAAGATAAAGTTCATGGACTCCTAGGCTACGAGCAATCTATTGAGACTACTAGAGAAAGTGTTCTGGCCTATGCTCAACTATGCTGCACCTTGTGACCTCCTCATATCTAGCCTCTATCTCTGATCCCCCATTTGTGCTCTAATCTGCTCCATCTCTAACCTTATATGCTCAACCTCTGCAGTCAATCTCTGCACTATGCCTCTGATGATGCTGTCTCAGTAGTAGAATGTGTAGCTATGCGGCACCTTGTGACCTCCTCATATAGCCTATGTCTTTGCTCCCCCATATGTGCTCTCATAACCTCATATGCTCGACCTTTGCAATCTCTTTGCTGTGCCTTTGAAGATGCTGGCTCTGTAGTAGAATATGTAGGTGGTGTCTATATGAAAGAGCAACATGAATAAAATACATAGAAAAAATACAACAAAGGTTGGAGAGTGAAATCATCAAAGGGAGATGATTTGATCGAATGTCGATTGAACACCTCCGACATTGCATTTCGGTGAGTGTTAAAACATTAAAATGTATTTTTGTGAAACAGTTACAACGCTTATTTGATTATTCTCGGAAAATTATCCTAATGATATTTTGGAATCAGATACTATATTGCCAGGCAACATCTGTGCATGTCATTTACTTATAGAAGGTGGCGATGGATCAACAACAACTGGGAAAGCATAGACCAAGATACAAGAGATGGCAGCCACTCTTGCTTGATAGATATAGTTATGATTCGACAGGGTCACCCATCTTTGACATTGGAAGTGGAAGAGAATTGGACTCTCGAATATGTTAGGAAGGAATTAGAAGTAGCTATTCAGAATCCTCCAGATCAATTTTGCTTCAAGCTCGATGGTCGGAAGCTAAGTAAAAGAAGAGAGCATCAGATCATTTGTAAAGATGTTGCAGCCCCACATGAATTGGAGGCACTAGAAGATATATGATGTGACCATGTATACGGTGACAATGTATTTTCCATATGCAATAAACTTATCTATTCAGAACATTGCTTTTGTAATGCTTTATTGTTTAAAACAATGTAATGAAGGCAAGAATTCCCCAATTGAATTTTTATGTACACAAAAAAAGGCTTAAAGTAAGAAAGCAAGCAGTGAAGGAACACAGTAGCAAATTTGATCCTCTGATTTTCAAATGATAAGTGTATTTACATTTGATGTTCTCCCTCCAATACATGTATAGCTGCATATTTACGAACGTACATTTGTTGGAAGAAGGAAAAAACTATTTATGGCTGGAACCCATAGGTATCGGCTTCAGGATGGAGCCAGGGCTCTTCTCCTAAGTATGGAGCCCATGAAAGAGGCTCAGACGGGCCTATCCCCCCTCGTGGATTGGGCGGGATGAAGTCCACTGGCCCGTCTGGAGGCATAACTTCAGCGACCTCGATCAATTTCGCAATCGTTTCCTCCCTAAACGTTTGGACGTCTAGGTCCACGTAGCGAGACATTGATGGAAACTGCCATCACAATTCATCAAGGCATAAATAAGATCAACATGACAATATATAAGAAGATAAACAAGCGCACAAATGCGTATGGGAGCTGAAAATGCTTACATCCTCTGAAGGGAGCTGAAAAATGCTTCGTAGCAGCAACATTGCATTAAGTGCAACCCTCCACCCACAGCTGTAGCCATCTTCTTGTTTGGGGACACTAACCCTACGGATGGTCGATCGATCCAGGGTGTCGATGTCCATGCTGAGGCTCTCGTAAGCTGCCATTAGTTTCCTGACTCCACTGTAAACAGAGACCAATCATTATCCTGATCAATCCGGACTTCTAACTCAAACAATAATATGTATCTTAATGATTTTTACTTACAGCAAAACATTTCCATGGACACCAGATGTCGAATTTGCAAGGTAAATGACATTTTCTTGCACGTCGACTAGTAGAAGACTCCAATGGGAACTGCACAATAGAATTCTATTAGTTTCAATCCAAAGGAAGCACTACATAACTCGTGTACGGTGATTCCTATAAACATCATGCGAGAGAGAGAGAGAGAGAGAGAGAGAGAGAGAGAGAGAGAGAGAGAGAGAGAGAGAGAGAGAGACAAACTCACTTTTCATGATATGCCAAAAAAAATACTCGGGCATCGTACAGCTGGACCTCCCGAAACCAGTTCAGCACATCGAGGTACGGAACTGCCTCTACTACCAACAGTGTTGAGACCAGTGAATCAATCTGGAACACTCGTTGCTGTACATCCTCGGGCAATAGCGAAATAACAAAACTTCACAAGGAAACATATCAAGAGTGAGGCATCAACTTTAAGAGCCAAGAATGAAAAATTGTGGGAGGACAGAGAAAAGCGTATACCTTAAAATACATCGGAGCACTTTGTCGTTGACTTCAGTTTTGGGATCAAACAAAATGTTGATTTCTTCAGCATGAATCGGGAAATAACATCTATGCCCTCTAATATTAAAGGGTACATAGAACTCCGGCAACAAAAATTGCAGCGCCTCCCGATTCATGGCGTGGAGTGCTCGAACATTTTCCCTTTTTGCTTGCAATGCAAGCATTGCAGCTTGATGTTCCCTTTGAGCGCTTGTCATTAAATTTGCCCGAGTCTGATGCTCATGATCTGGACCTCCCTCGGTCACCTCTTCAATTCTCACTTTTTGTACAGGCCGGACATCCAAAATTTGTAACATTCGTTCATCAGTAAACGTAACTGGTCTAAGTGACTTATCGTATCTGAAACGAAGGGCTATAAGGCTGAAAAAATCTTTGTCCATTACTGTCACCCTGTGTGCGTGGGCAGCAAGAACGTAACTATCCAAAAAAAATTCGATCATCCAATCTTCTGTGGCCTCTTGCAAGCAAAACAAGGCCGATGCCTTCCACCTAAACAAAATTCCATTCTGCTCACAAATTCTCCTGGCAAGCCTCTGGAAAGGCAATCTGGGAATAGCAGCTGTCGGGTGCTTCATAAACTTTTTGATTTCTCGCAGGGCTGCCGAATGCTCTGCGAAACGCCTGAGTCTAGGCTGCGTTTTGGACAATCGGGAAGGACTGCTTGATTTTCTTGATCTTGAGGCTTTCAGAACGCCCATCTTCTTCCCAGTAGATGAGGGAGCTGCATTATCAATGGGTCTAGCTGTATGCCTTACACGAGCCATCTGAAAACGCAAGAAAAAGCAGAAAACTTTGCTATTCAGTAGTACACGATTAACAATTCACCATAAAGCGAGAGAGGGGGGCCAAGAAAGCAATATGCACTTCCTCGCGTTATGGTGAATCCATTCACCATAACGAGAGATGAAGGTCCACAGAAACACAATAATTTTTCTCGCATTATGGCGAATTCATTGACAACAATAAGAGGCGGATTATCGTGCATTCTTTGAGCTTCGATCTTGCCATAAAGTGATTTGATTCACTATAACGCGAGACTAAGAGCCAGTCAAATCAAAACAATCCTCCTCGCGTTATAGTGAATCGATCTACTACAACGGGAGGAGGGTTCTCCCGAATCTCTTACCTTTCCGTCTAGCAGTTTGGTGAGTCGATTCACCATAACACATAGAATAGTATTGAGATTCTAATGACTCGTCGTCTGCTTTACGCTGAATCGAATCACCATGACGGAGGGCAAACAGTCGAAGAGAAAACAACGGCAGGGGCAAACAGTCGAAGGAAAAACGAAACAATCAAGTATTATACAAGAAACACAAAACAATCAAGTAATACACTTTCATCACATTCTATGAGTGGGAATGGATGGAGACTGTCGTGTAGGAGGTGATTTAATTGACACCAATAAGAGGTGGATTATCGTGAATCCTTTGCCCTTTGGTCATGCGTTATGGTGAATTCACCATAACGCGAGTCTAAGGGCCAGTCAAAGCAAAACAATCCTCCTCGCGTTATAGTGAATCGATTTTCGCGAATCTCTTACGTTTGCCTTCTCCCTTGGTGATTCGATCCACCATAAGACATGGAGCTTATTGAGATTCTAATGGCCCGTCGTGTGCTTTAAGGTGAATCGAGTCACCACGGCAGAAGGCAAACAGTCGAAGAATAAACAATGGCACAGGGCAAACAGTCGAAGAAAAAACAAAACAAACAAGCAATATACAAGAAACTTACAAAACAATCAAGTATTATACAAAAACTTACATTTCTTGCTTGTGAATGGATGGAGACTGTCGTGCAGGTGTTGGAAAGTCGGCTCAGTACTGTGGCGGTAGTCGGAAGTCAGCTGGAGGCAAGCAGGAGGACGGACAAGGCAAAATCGATAAGAGGACGAAAAGGTGGCGTGATTAACGGCTTTGATTAGTCTTTAGAGCGAACACACGTGCTGGCGGGCTGCCAGGGCGACTAGGCGGCGCTAACGTGTCGTATAGCATTAAAAAGGGCTTTGATTAAACTTTATACCTTGTACACGTGCTAGGTACACGGCGGGATGCCACGTGGCATTCATGGAATGGCGGGTGAAAACGCGGTGCTGACGTGTCGCGTAGCATTAAAAGCGGATTTTGTAGGATACTCATCTCATTTATTGCCTCTTTTGCTAGGTACACGGCGGGATGCCACGTGGCAGTCATGGAATGGCGGTTGAAAACGCGGCGCTGACGTGTTGCGTAGCATTAAAGACGGATTTTCTAGGATACTCATCTCATTTATTGCCTCTCATTTATCCCACCAACGGCCTTCATCTCCATCAACGACTGACTATCTCCTCCAACCCTCCTTCATCAATCATCCTCCTGTATCCAACGTCAAAGACAAACCTCCAACCTCCTTCATCTCCATCTCCTGCGACGATTGTGTACAATTCGTTTTCCTGGTATTTTTATCTCCTTTGTGCTTTTTTCTTCTTTTGTTATTTCGTTGTTTTGGTTTCAGTCGTGGAGAACTTCTTGCTTTGTCTTTTCATCGCGTTAAGGTGAATTGAAAACCTATGACTCCTCGCGTTATGGTGAATTGACTGCGAAGTAGAGTATTTTAATTCGTTCGACACCTCCTCTCTCAGTATGGGTACTGGAGAACTATCTTTATTTTTAGATCAACATAACGTTAGAGGCGTTGCCAAAGGATGATAAAGTCGTCATATTGCGGTGAATCAATTCACCACAAAGCGAGCGAAGGTCCCATAGGAAGCACAATACTCCTCCTCGCATTATGGTGAATCGATTCACCATAACGCGAGAAGAGGTCCTTGACTTAGCTGCAATTTTATTTGCGTTAGGGAAAATAGATTCACTACAACGCGAGGAGGAATACCTGGATTCCTCTGGCATCTCCTCTCGCGTTATGTTGAATCCATTTACATTTTCTTCTTTTGTTATTTCGTTGTTTTGGTTTCAGTCGAGGAGAACTACTTGCTTTGTCTTTTCATCGCGTTAAGGTGAATTGAAAACCTATGACTCCTCGCCTTATGGTGAATTGACTGCGAAGAAGAGTATTTTAATTCGTTTGACACCTCCTCTCTCAGTATGGGTACTGGAGAACTATCTTTATTTTTAATTCACCATAACGTTAGAGGCGTTTCCAAAGGATGATAAAGTCGTCATATTGCGGTGAATCAATTCACCACAACGCGAGCGAAGGTCCCATAGGAAGCACAATACTCCTCCTCGCATTATGGTGAATCGATTCACCATAATGCGAGAAGAGGTCCTTGACTTAGCTGTGATTTTATTTGCGTTAGGGAAAATAGATTCACTACAATGCGAGGAGGAATACCTGCATTCCTCTGGCATCTCCTCTCGCGTTATGTTGAATCCATTTACACCACAGAGATTTGTTGTTTAAGATCGACTGTCTCTTGATTCATTGCCTGCACTAATATTTTCCATGTCTTTTCTACAGACTTGAATTCAGCCATGTCGCAAGTTCAAGTCGAATTTGATGTGGACGAAGAGATCAAAGAAACTCCTGCAACTCTATTATATGACTTCCTGTACAAATGTCGACATCATGATTTGCACCCTGCAATTTCGTTGATGTTCAATAGCGATTTTTCTCTGGAGGAAACATTGTCTAGCCATCATGGATACTTCGAAGAGGCAAAGCAAGAGTTTGACGAGCTCACAAATGAAGAACCAATGATGATTGATCGGAAAAGTCACATTCATTTTAATCTCAAGGTTTCGCCGGATAAGAAGCAGAGGTTAAACAGGGATTGGCACAAGGTGCCATGTGACAAGAAGAGAGCCTTGCTTTGCCCTTTTCACAAAAGAAAGTGCCGCTTGATGGAATACTCCTACGCCTTCTTATGCTTCTTGCACATGAACGTGCAATTAACAGATGAAGAAGGTACAGAGCCGCTTGCAAAAATTGAAAGTGAAGACACGATTTCTCGTCAGGCAAGTCCCACCGCTGAGGATGCTGCTGAAGAGGAGGACACTCCTCATGTCATTGAGGAGTTCAATGTTGAAGAAGAGAGGAAGCTTAGTTCGGTGGTTGATATTGAGGCAGTTAGAGAACAAAACAGTGATGTAGGTCAGCTTGTGATTGAATCAGATGACTCCTCCCCCATTCCAACGCCATTACTCCCCTCCTACCAAGTAGGAGATTCAGAGTATATATTGCTGACAGACATACAACGTGTATTTAACTTAAGGGAAGATCAGTGCATAGCTTTCATAGCCCAGAATCTGGAGGTCGATGACAATTTTGTAGATGATGATGGTATAGACAAGTACCTACTAGTGGATAGCCATATAAAAGACACTGAGTTCCTTTCTGCTGCAGCAACACTAAATATGATCTATGCTGATGCCCTTAGATATGAAGGAAAAGATGCCACAGAGGAAGAGCTACAAGAAGCAAGGGACAGATTGAATATCACCAACATGGGAGGGTGTAGGGATGTGCCAAACAAGTCAGCGGAAAACGTTCCTAGTTCGAGCACTAATTTATGGCAAGACGCCTTGCTTGAAGCAGATGAGAACCAAGAGGTTAGTTTTTTTTTGTTCTGGATTTGGCTTTATCAACTTTGTCCTGAAATGTTTGGTGATGTTGTTTCTGGCTAATGCTCCTTTATTTTTTCAGTTGGAAATATATGAAGACACATTCCTCAAACGTGCTTCAGGCAAGCGTATGGCGGGATTGGGCCACGATTCGACACTAGGAACATATATACACCGCCTAAAATTCCCTCAAATTGTGATATTCCACGCTAGCTACTCGAAGGACAACGCCAGTTTTCCTCTGATGGCGATAAAGACTTTATCCAGGTATTTAGGTGGCTACCACGTAAGGCTGAATGCAAACAAGGCAATACTTCTGGAGCGGCAAGCAGCTGTTCGAATTTTTGGAGAGGGACCTGGAGTATATTCGTTAAGATGTAAATATTATTTAACATATGCTGCTTACGGGTTGGCATGTGGAATCACAGATCCCAATCTGTTGAGTGATTGCGGGAAGAAGCATCTTCTTAGAACAGCAAGACCAATGGTCCCTCTTGTGCCATTAATAGAGGATGAAGAAGATGATGCAGAAACGTCAACAAAAAAGGCTCGGCTGGGGGAAGTCTCTGATCAAGATTAACAAATTTAGATTGTTCCAGTTTCTCAGAAGTTTCGTCATATTTCTCAATACTCTTCTTGTTTACCATTGCAAACTATGAAATGTATATATATTGGAAACATTTATATGGGACATAGATGAAAGCTCTTGTTCTTTTAAAATCTTTCTCAGTTACATCACTGTTTTACAATATATATTTCAATGATCAATTTTCTTCCACACTCTGCCCTGTCTTTGTCGTTGTCTTAGCCATTCAGCATGATTCTGCTTTCCCTGTGAGGAGACATATATTGAACGTCTCCGTTCAGCCTGAACCTTTCTTATTGCACATGACACAGCTGATTCAGCATGTTTGATCTTCACACGAGCCCTCACTTGAATCCGCCTATACCACCACTGACATAGTTGCTTCATGGGATTACTTTTCTTTATTCCTCCTCCATGTTGAGTGGCCCTTTGATAGGCACAACGTGCTTGCCAATGAGATCTTTCCATGCCTTGGGTAGACCAAATCCCAAGGCTTCCAAACTCTTCCGCAAAGAAGGTTCCATGTGCATGCAAAATGTGCTACAAATGCTCAACAACAACAAGACATTTAGTATCGTACAATATTTTTTGAACAACAAAAAATACTCAAAGCTGTAGGTTTTCAAGTAATAACCATGTATTGTGTCAAGTTTGTCGCACCCCATGCCTTTTCATAGCTAGTGTAGAACTCTGTCACAACTGCCTCAAATTTCTCAACATCCCCATCTTCAAACCTTGCTTTTTGCAACAAAGGTGCTAGGCGATCAAGCGCCAACCACGCTTTGGCCTTTGCCACCCTTGCTTGTCCTGAAGAGCCTCGGTCAGGTACAGCTGCATGAAGCTTCCTCCACACCTCAAAATCTGTACCCAGATGACCTCTCTGGGTATGATTAGATAAGAACTTTCTGGCTTTTGCACCTCCAAAACATGGTTTGCTAGGAACATTTCCGGTCTTCCCTGATCTTCTCAAGTCCTTCTCAATCTTCACTTGACCACAATGTAAACCTGCATCTGAAAGCACTTGCTCTATTTTTTTAATAGTTCTTTCACTCTCTACTGCTGGTTTCATATTCCATGAAAATTCGATGTACATGTAGACTAGTTTCTCAATTATTCTAACCAGCGCATGCAAAACACAAATATGAACTCTGATCAAAGGGATAGGAAGAATTGGATCCCAAGTAGGATCCACTCCTGGAGCATCACGATTTGGGGGTTCACGCCTATTACTGATTGCATTTGGGCATTTCCATTCTCTCTCTTTTCCTCCTTTGGAGACACCTCGTTCGGTCATACAATACAGGCAAGGATACTTGGCCATTGCTCCTTGGGAAATACCAAACATGCATTTCAAGGTTTTAAGATCTGCAGCCAGGTGCCATTCAACCTCATATTCACCATATCCTTCTACATAAAGCTTTTCGCCATTCGACTGCTGCTGGATAGTGGAAGGAAGCTCAGTCTGGTTGAAGTACCACTTCAGAATTTCATGGGTCTCTGTTGGAACCTGTTAACAACAACTATTAGATTGTCTACAACATCATAACAAGAGGATAGCAACATAATATTCTTTATTTAAAAATGGATAGCACGTCACCTCAAATGCAGCCAGCCACCAAATCTCATTTTCGGATTGTACACTAAAGTGCTTCTCATCAGCATTACTGATACTTGCATCCAAAGCTCTATTCATTAAAGTAATGCTAACCCTTTCCAGCTTCTGTCCTTTGATCACCTCACTCTCATCAAGTTTCAAAACAAATTTCAGCCTTCCATTGCACTCATGTACACTGATGTCATAAAATTTCACCATAGCCATTTGTAATTTACGAACATCCATGATGAAATTGTTGAACTCTGTAAGCTCTATAATTTTCTGTTCCCCGCTCTTTTTAGTCACTGTCAATGTGCTAGACACGTGACAAGGCTCTCCAACAAGTTCGACCATTCCCAAGTTGAGAATATTTCGAGCTTTGTTTACGTGAAATGGTTTTGGAATGGGAATTACTGTCTTTTTTCCAAGCTTGCAATTGAAACCCTCTTTTACTTTATTAAACAACATCCTGTAAGACTTTGTGCTTATACCAGCCATGTCACATATACCTTGTGCATCTGCAGGCGTGAATGCTTCACTCACCTCTTGCAAGGATTGCTTTGCTATGTCTGATCGAAGTCTTGCAAACTTAGGATGCTGTATTGCTGACTCCATGATGTCTCTTGTCAGAACTTTGCCAAATATATCAGAACCTTGCTCTTTTGGACCCACAACATCTGTTACCATCCTGAAGCAACAACGATAGCTATTTCAGTCCACCATTCATCTAACTATACCACCCCCACACCCAATCCCTCATCTCCAAGAAAGGAACTAAAGATGAAAATGAAAGTGAGTGCTCAAAGAAATTTAAGCTCAAAGAAATTATAGATCCCAATACCTGCAAGCTTTTACACGACGCTTCCATTGGCCACCTCCAACATTGAGTTCTTCCAATGGTTTGATCTTTCTCTTGCGTAATCGAGCACCTAATGGCGTGTCTTTCAAATATTGCAATTTTCTGTTGAACTTTTCAAGTTGTTTTCGAAGGTGTGCATTCTCACTCTCCAATGTGAAATTGTTGATTTCTCGAACTGCCAAAATTTCATTCTTCTCCTTTATAGTGTCCTGCATCTTACAAATAGTCTGCTGCAAATGATCAAACTCTTTTTGTAACCCAGCACAAACTTTTGCCTTGTCCTCGTTTGAAGCTTGCAAAGCTGTTGTGATCGATGCCAAGTAAAAATTCGCACCTTCAAGCATTTTTATCCTGGCATCTCTATCACTCAAATATCTTTCAAAGATACTTTGACATTGGCCAAACAGTCTTTTGCAATACCCAAGCAATATGTATGTTGACGGAATGATTATTGTAATCTATTACTGGATCTTGTTGCTGACAAGCTGGTCCCAATGGAGAGTCTAGAGTGGTACTGTTTTTGTGAAACAAGGGATTAAATGAAAATTTTGAGTTATGAAATCTGTGACCATATCTGTTTTGTCAATGGATTATTTTTATATTAAAGTTTTAAAGAGGAGTGTGTGCGTATCTGTTTTCTAAAGCTAAAGTTAAGAAAGGCATTCAATTATGGGTGGGTGAGTACTTGTTTGGTTCTACCGAAACTTATTGTAATCTGTTTACTGGATCTCGTTGTTGCTGACCTGCTAGTCTCAACGGAGAGTCCAGAGTGATACTGTTTTGTGAGAAACAAGGATTGAAATAAAATTTTGAGTTGTGACATCTGTACCCAGTAATTGTTGTCAATGGATTGTTTTATAAATTAATGTTTAAAGAGGAGTGTGTGAGTATCTGTATTCTAAAGCAAAAGTTAAGAAAGGCTTTCAATTATGGGTGGGTGAGTACTTGTTTGGTTCTACTATTCCAGTGGTTGGGTTGTGGCTAACCCATGGGCCGGATGGGCTAGAATCAGTAGAGTTTTAATAATAAAATTGATTGATAGGATTACGCTTAGAACTCGAGTAATTAATTAAAAGCCTGAAGACTTCTCAAATGAATAGATCAATGGCTGTGCCTAATTCAATTAGGAAAAAAGCGTTGATTCCTTCAAGTTAAGTATGTTATAGTTTCCCTTCTATCTGGTTTATTCAGATGAAGGTTAGATCTGTCTTGACTTCGTTAGAAAAATTTGTTAAGAAATTCAAAATGGTGGAATCGTCCCCGCTTTCCGGGCATGGGAAATTTTCCCGGTTTTAGGTTTCGGAATGACCACTAGCTTAGTCTCGTGCCCGGACATTCAAGGGGGCGAGGCCTCGAGTGGGAAACCCTGCCCCACGCAAGAGGAAGCTACTTCCGCTCTTCTCCCATCCAAGAATCCGGTGTGCAGAGGGGGCAGTGGGATCTCACAGTGGGGGCACCAAAACATGTGTGGCGTAACTGAGTAATGGCCTCTACTACACACCACCAATAGGCACACAAGAAGAAAATCTATAGGGATCAAAACTAGGAGACACCAAGATCCCAGCTCCAAGGACACCAATCAACTCTGCACTTATCCCTCATCCCTCTAGTTGAGTCCTCCAAACACCTCTACACACTCCAAAATTATTAGTTTACTCCTCCGACTATCCTCTCCAGTTAATATAAACCTCTGACACCTTTGATCATTCACCTATGAGCCTAAGCTGACCTCAACTGACTGCCTACTAATGATGACCAAAACAACTCCCAACTAACCCAAACCTGATTGTAAACTGATCCGGAAGGCTCTTGTTGGTTCTAGTAAGAAACCTATCCTCTTGACTCCTCAAAATGTCCTCTTAGCTCCAAAAGAACCCTCCAAGGTCAGCTAACATCAAACCCTACACCCCAAAACCTTATTGAACACCTTCTTGATGCCTTGTTGACACAGCTCACCTTTTGCTGACTACAATCTGAGTCAGAAGTCCAAGGGGACACACCTCCTTACAGAGTCTCTAGACTCTAGCCCTTCCTCCGCTCTGATCCAACCAACCTGTCACACTCTGCGCTGTTCTGTGTGACTTTTAACATCCCACAAGATCTCTAGTCTACAACCTCAACAAAGAAAATAGAACTGCAGGAGTCCACTCCACTGCAATCTGTGACTCACCCTCTTCTCTAGTGATCTCTAGCCACCGCATCTTGGAGAGTCTCACTTCTCCCCTCGTAAACTTCCCAATCTCTTCTTCTTCAAGCTACGTCACCGCCTTTGATTCATCCTTCTAGACTGTAGCGTGTCTAGTTATTTAGATTTCACATGCACCTTCTATTTTCATTAGCGCACCTGCACTTATCCACTTGGTTGCCATGATGTTTTTGCCACGCTGAATTCTTCATACACTATCATGTGTACATTATTTATTCCTATATAGCATGTTGGGATGGGGGTAAGGATTTCCCTCAAAACATGGGATTTTTATTTTATTTTTTGAGAATTGTTTTCTTTATTTACATATTCATCGAGGTACATGCTTAATGTATATGAATGCTATGGTGTATGTATTTAACTCGGTCGAGTTACATATTGGACATCCACATATGCATCTTGTAACTTGCCGAGCTCCATTTGGATGTCCAATAGGTAAATCGACCAATATATGTGGCACCTATGTGGATATCAGCCACATAACTCAATTGAGTTACGTGGATGTCCACCTCGCACCTTGATTGGCCATATGTGGATGTCCATCATGGAACTCGACTGAGTTACACAGTGCCTTATGGATGTCCACCACGTAACTCGATCGAGTTACATGGTCATCGGCATTATCCTAGGTGGTAGGCCTGGTAACTCAGTTGTTGTTACCTCCCAAGCATCTACTAACTAGCCACTTGGGATGATGCAAGATGATTGGATGTATAGCTTGATCGACGGTTTCCGATCCACATGACACGATCCCAAAGTGAGGACCCTTATTGGACCACCACCCTCTTTATCTTGTTTGATATGCAGCTTCTCATTGAACTGCACAATAAAATCAACCTTTCTATTTTTGTGAAGAAGATGCTTGAAATCTTTGAGCACAGTGTCATCCTTTATGGATAAGATTTTTAAAGGGACATGACCCGCAACTCTTTTGTAAATCAGTAGCATTATTCCTAAACCAAATGTTGGACAAAACTAAAGAAAAATCTTAGCAAACAGTCATTAAGGATGGCTTCACAACATGCACTTGGCTAGCTTCTCATTTCATTTGCTATTGACAGATTCAACAATCCTAGGTGCGCCCTCTTTGAAGTCACCATATTAAATCATACAGATGAATGGAACAATCTTGCATGCAATCAAACCTTATCTTGATTTTTGAGACATGCTCTCCAATATGGAATACAAAAGTGTTCAATTCTTCACGTTAAACATCTTATAGATTGTGCAAACCACTGCTTGATTAGTTTCCACTAATGAATTAACACAAAGAAGTATGCTTTAAGGCATCCTTAACTACTTTATAGTTCAAAAAATAGGATCATGTAAACAATAATTCTACATGATGGGCAAAACGTCAACATTTTTAGATGTGCATCATGCATAATGGGTGGGCATAGAGACACTCCATTCCATCATGATAGGGAGTTGCCACATCATCAAGGTCTGCAAATCACTATCATGTACACTTGTGATCAATGCACTAGCCCTTCAAGAAGACTTAACTTATCTCCTTTGACTTGTTAGAAAAATAAAATGGCACCAACCCACGACCATGCCGTGTAGTTATTATTGCAACCAAATGCTTACCCATCTTGGCATGAGTACATGATAACCTTGCCATTCACATCATCAAACTCATCCAAAAAGACCAAAGCCTGCATGTGGTTGTCCAAGTGACAAAACCAAAGAAAAATCGTAGTAAGAGTCATTAAGGGTGACTTCACAACACGCACCTGGCTAGCTTCTCTTTCCATTGCTATGCAAATCTAACTATCCTAGTAGCAATCCCGGGGTGTGTCCTCTTTGAATCCACCATAAGAAACCGCAAAATCAATGGAACAAATTTTCATGCAATCATACCCTAACTTGATTTTGGAGGCATGCTCATATGTGATGGAATATACAAAAGGTGTAAATCTTCAAGTCAAACACCTTATAGAATATGCACTATGCCTCATTAGTTTCCAATAAGTTAAGATAGTATATTTTATAGGAGAGGCATCCTTAACTACATCATGGTTCAAGGAGTAGGAAATGATTATGCAAACACTAATTTAGCATAATGTGCAACTATCGGTATTTTTGGATGTGCATCATGTAGAATAGGTGGACATAGAGCCACTCCATTCCATCATGATGGGGAGGTGCCACATCATCCAATTCTTCAAAGTGACTACTGGATACAAAACTCCTCTTATCAACACACCATCCATTCAAGAAGACTTGACCCAGCACCTTTAACCTAAAATGGCACTAATCCATGACCCTAACATATGTACTTATTGTTGCAACTAGATGCTTACCCATGCTGGGCTAAGTATGTGAGAACCTTACTGTTCACATTATCAAACTTAATATATAAGTCTTTTGACCATCTAAAGAAGAAAATAGCACCAATTCCTCTCTCAAAATTATCATAATCGTGATCTTCTTTATGTAATGTCACTTGTGTTTGAGGGCATGTGATTGGTAGGAGAGGTTGAGATCAAGAAAAGTCAAGCCACCACAAACAATGAAGAGACTTTGTATCTTCTTTTAGCTCCCATATACATCTAAGCTAAAGATCAATCATCTTTAAGAAGTTTTCTTTTCTATATTTTATATTTTAATATTAAGCTCTCTCACTAGTTTATGTCAATGAAGTTTGGAATGCCAACTTGAAACTAGGAGGGATTATAAGGTGAGCATTTTATGTTATTCCTAAATCTTATGTGTTTGAATTCATAACTTTATACAATTACCTTTGGATTATAAATGGCTATATTGAATCTACCACTTCTATTGAGAAGCTACAAAGACTTCTCTAGAACCATACAACTCAATTGTAACTTGTAGCAAACTTGGAAGATGAAATGGATATTTTTCATAGCAGACATTAGCTTGCAAAAGAAAAAAACGATCCTTCCAAAGTCTATAGACTACAATAGACGAAGAGCACAACTGTGTCTAGAGCCGTCTTGCTCAAATTCTATCTTGATAGACAAAGTAATACATAACATGCATCTAGGTACAATCGTTATGGCCAAACATAGTTGTACATATTTCTAGATGATGACAATGGTTTTCATGGGCTTGATCAATCTATGCTTCCTCATATGCACCACAACCAAGTTGTTCTTCAGTTTACAAATGGAGGCATGTGTGCACTAATTACCTCTTGGTTCTCAGTTCAAGACGTCTATCAATCATTCCTTACCCAATCACCTACTACTTCTCATAAAGACATAATCACAGACATTATGGTGGCTGGTTAGGAGCATCACTTCTAGCTTATGGAGAGGTTTTCAGCTTTTGGGGTGCTTGCTATGTGATCGCACCATTTACTATTGCCGTTGGAGGTATTTTTATTGCACAAGATTTACATGCCCTAGTTCACTCTAGCATCACTCTTATGAGATTTTCTCTCTTTATGATTATCTAATTCGTATTGCATCACAGGTTCCATACTATGATATTGTAGAGGATGTGCCCTTATATTGTCAAAGTCACTCTACATTGTCAATAGAGTGTATGCGAATTATTAGAGCACATGATCTTAGTACTTTTCAATGGTTGAGAGAGAAGTACGCATGCCAAAAATAGAGCAACTTGATGATGTGAAGCATGATATTGATGACATGATTGGATTTCTTGATGATTGGTCTCAGAGTGATACAGATGACATTGATACTCATGAAAAATATTTCTAAGAAAGAAGCACTCATAAAGATCTATGAGGGTTCTTCTATGACAAGATTATCTATGACCTTTCTCATCTTGAACCTCCAAGATTGCTAGTCCTAGAGCAATGTATGAGTTTCAGCATTACTAACGTAAGTGAATCATATAAAATAATACATGGATGTTAAGTAATTAGAAGGTATGTTTATTTTTCTCCTAAACATTTGTTGTTGTTAGATTACTTTCTAGTAAGATTCTATCGCTCGATAACACCATCCCAAAAACAAGGAACTAGGCACGAAAGATGATGACAAGTCTTGTACTTCCATGCATGTATCAATGATTTCATTTTGTATTAAGGAGAGCATAAAAACTTCATTCTCTGTCCCAAATGCGGTGCTTCATGTTTTAAGGAGGGAGAAACACTTATTTCTAATAAGGTTTTAAGACATTTTCCATTATCCCCATGAATAGAGTACCTATTTCGAAGCTCGAAGAACTTTATCAAAGCTTATGGATTGGACGGCAAAGAATGTGAGCATGACAAGATCCTATGCATTCCATCTAACCGTGAATATTTCAAGCACATCGATAGAACATGGATAGAATTTAGTCGAGAAACCCATCACTTAAAACTTGGTGTTGGTCTTGATGAAATAATCCATTTTCGCATAGATCAAGTAAGTGGTCAACTTGACCGATGGTGCTGATCAGTTACAACGTACCACCATTCATGTCCATAAAGAAGAAGCATCTAATATTGAGTTTACTAACTCCAGGTATATGCACAAGCAACATGATTTGAAATTGTATCCACCCAATATGTTTATACTTCTTGAAAACTTTGACTTGATACATCACTTCAATGTAGTAAAATGACAAGTCAAAGACATCAGTGTGTACCTAGCACCACTCATCGAAGATCTACAACAACTATGGAAAGGGATAAAAATGCTTGCGATGTCCAAGCCTACATGCAAACGAGGCTTTGAGGTTCATGGAGTTCTAACATGGACTATCTATAGTTATTCTTTAAGTATATGAAATTTAGAGTTACTGTTGAAATATACAAGTGAAAAGGGTGTGTGTGGGAACAAGCTCTTGGATAGAGGCTGTAAAAGAGAAGATGTAATTGTGAAAGAACCTGTGAAAAGGTGAGAAGAATCTACTGGGAGAGAATAATGGGTAGCATGAGGGAATTTAGGAGTGTGGAGTTATTCTGGGAGATAATCAGGGAAAAGAGAAGAGGTGGAGAGAATCAGGCAAAAGGTGGAGATATTCTGGGAGTAAATCATGGAGAAATCAATGGGATTTGATGCTTGATGTAAACACTATAAATTGAGGCATAGCCCTAATGAGAATTTGCTGGTTTTTGAGTATCCATGCCTACATTAATCTATCTGCTAATTATTCACTAATTACATCTTAATCATTTCTTAATCACTTTGTTAATCATGTTGATTCTAGTGTTTGATCCACCATAGCTCATAATTTTGCTCAAATTTCAACATGGTATCAGAGCCATGCCTAGAATCAACCAGATTTATGAGCCCATTAGTGAATTAATCAGGATTAGTAAAATAATTAGCAAAAAAATCAGTTTTTAGTAAGCTTTCACTCTTCCCCTTCACCCCCAGCCAGTGGAGGGTCTCTAGCATCTAGCACACATCAAATTAGGGCAAAAGCTTCTAGCCATAGCTAGCTAAGCTCCTTAGCTTCAAGCCTATATACTCCACGCAGCAAACCGCCGGCGGAAGCAGGAGATTTTCGCAGATTTCTAGGCGCCATTTTTCTGAAGTAGAATGAAGATTGGTCTTTGCTCAGTTCAAATGTCTTCAATTCCTCTTAGCACAAAGGGTAATCAAGCATGCTCTACAAGCTGGTGAAGACAGAATTCAGTTTCATCAAGTCTACAGTGAGATCCAAGCTCTTCATCAAATCTGCAGGTGACTTTGGTAAAACAGAGATTAAGCTTTCATTATTTGGTCAAATCTTGTGTTTCTTGGCTTAATCCTCTACTAGACTCATTGCTATTGATGCCTTTAAAAGCATTTGAGCTCATTTGAAGTGGAAGGCATCAGATCTGAGCTCCCCGCATACTCTGTTTTCTGCACACAAACCAGAGCATTAATTTGCTAATCAGTGATTAATCAGTGCTAATCACTGTACTTTGGTGCAATTGAGGGTTCAAATTAACCATTAGGTATCTGATACAGATCCCTATAACTTCAGATTTCAAATCGGAGTTGGTTTGATACTCCAACCATCCCGTACAAATTGGTTACCCTTAATTTAGTGTAATTTCTGGGAAAATTGTGCTGATAAAATTGTGAAAATCATCATTTTGCATTTAACCCTTGGTTAATGCCTGTAAATCTCACTCAAATTCAAGATTATTCACAGCCAGAGTTGCATTTGGAATGTGCATGAGAATGAATGCTATACGCATTATGTATTGGGCACATTTTATCAGTGTAAAAATGGGAACAGACACTGCCCTTGTCCAGATTAAGGCAAGAGGTAAGACCTCCCGCATAGATTTGGGTTTGCATTGCATAATGACAAAAGATAAACATAAAAAGCCCAAAGGAACTGTCAGCAAAACATTGAAACATGTTGCTCATATGGAGCAAAATGACCTGACGGACGAGCTCATGGCCCCAGCCATGAAAGAAGAAGAATATCTCTTCCCAAGAAGAGGATCCACACCGAGAAGAAGACCTGAAGGAAGACATGGACACGAGAAGAGAAGCTGCCACAAGAAGAGAAGCTGCCCCGAGAAGAGAAGCTGCCCCGAGAAGACTGAAAGAAGAGACGGACGCGTGGAGAGATGCTGCCACGACAAGAAGACTGAAGACAAGAGAAGATGTGAGGCTCCAAAGAGTGAGGAGCCATGTGAAAATCTCTGAGAGAGAGAGAGAGAGAGAACCCACAACCCAATGTAACCTGCCCCAATAAAGTAAAACCACCTCTGAGCCACCGATGATGTAGGCCACGTGGTAGATGTATGTGTGAGCACTTTAGTCAAGGTCGCGGGCACTTATAGTAGCCTTGGACACATAGAGAGAGAGAGAGTGTCAAGGACTATGGAGTTTAGGGACTTGAGGCACTGGTCGCGGACTGTCAAGTAAGAAAGAAACTTGATATAGGGTCCAGGTGTGCTGAGATAACTTGAGGGGAGGAGTAGACACTGGTCGCGACTGCCAAGTAAGGGGAGGCAAACTTGGTATAGGGTCTAGGTGTACTAGGATTATTCACTTGAGGGGAGGTGTTGAAATATACAAGTGAAAAGGGTGTGTGTGGGAACAAGCTCTTGGATAGAGGCTGTAAAAGAGAAGATGTAATTGTGAAAGAACCTGTGAAAAGGTGAGAAGAATCTACTGGGAGAGAATAATGGGTAGCATGAGGGAATTTAGGAGTGTGGAGTTATTCTGGGAGATAATCAGGGAAAAGAGAAGAGGTGGAGAGAATCAGGCAAAAGGTGGAGATATTCTGGGAGTAAATCATGGAGAAATCAATGGGATTTGATGCTTGATGTAAACACTATAAATTGAGGCATAGCCCTAATGAGAATTTGCTGGTTTTTGAGTATCCATGCCTACATTAATCTATCTGCTAATTATTCACTAATTACGTCTTAATCATTTCTTAATCACTTTGTTAATCATGTTGATTCTAGTGTTTGATCCACCATAGCTCATCATTTTGCTCAAATTTCAACAGTTACGTTGTTTGGATTTGAAGTGACCTGAATAACAATTGCACTAAGACTTGGATTGTTTGTAGTTCTATCAATAAAGGGTTACAAGGCATGTCCCACCATGTGAAGATTGGCTACAATCAAAATATATCAAGAATCTTAGCAAGAATATATCTCCAACATTGAAGATTTATGCCGGAAGGACACATATTGCCGATCAAAAAGCAAGACATTTCAATAGAAGGATTGGGAGTGGATTGTGCCCTATACGAATGACTCCTATGGACTGGTATAGAAAATGGATAATTAAGCCTATTATAGATCCAAATACAAATCTCACAAGCAATAAGGAATACAAGGACTATCACAACAAAGGGAAAAAATGACACCTGAGATTTTAATATGGTATAGTTTGGAATATTGGAAAGAATTAAAAATCACACATATTCTTAACCCCATTCATATTTTTAAAAATGTTAGACACTCTCTTTAGAAACATCTTGTGGGTATAAAAGATACAGAGGCTACAAGGGAAGATTTAAAGGAAACAAATCTATAAACCATCTTTACGGCCTATGGTAAGTCCTAAAATAGGAAAGATGACATTATGGGTACTCACAAAGGACGAGATGAGCACAGTCAATAAGATGAGATCGATACATACACCTATAGGTGGTGCATCATTACAAAACGTGTTTACTATAGACGATAATAGTCTTTATGGATTAAAGACACATGATTGGCATAACTTCCTAAAGGTAGGACATGGCTCTATCTTATTCTTGGCATTTGTTAATTTGTAAGGATACTAACGTCAAAGGTGGAATATTTGCAACATATTTTTCCACTTCTAATTGATGGATACTTAACCGAGGGAGTTTGAGATCTCAAATACCGTTTGGGGTCGCTTGCAAAGGTACTGCTCCTTCACAAATGTGTCTAGGATTCTTCTTTGCAATTGACGTTAGTTATCGATTGGTGTTTTATCATTTGTAAGGTGGATCATGTAAAAGGAAATAGACACTTGGGAGATTCCAAAAAAAATGTTGGAGTGCATAGAGCTCCTATGCTTAATGGAAAAAGAGTTACCTACATTCTTTTTTGACATCCAAGTCCATGTGCTTATCCACCTCGTTGAGGAGGTGGTTGTCAACACCACACGATGGATGTTTTGGATTGAAAGAGTCATGGGAGTCTTGAAGGGTTTTGTGCATCAGAGGGAAAGGCCCGAAGGATCTATGGAAGAGGGATGGTTGCATTATGAGTACATGTACTACCTCTCTGAGTACTTACAGCTTGTTGATGAGGAGGCTCCCCTTGTTTGGACGGTAGAAGAATCAAGTAAATTATCAGAAGAGGTGTTATGTGAAAAGGGACTCCCAATATGTCTTGATCATGACAAACGAGTAGATTTAATTATTTTCATGATCTATAATTAAAAATGTATACAATTGGGGGATGCTCCTCTCCTTGCGTTGTTCGTATAGCTACTGATAACAACTACAGTTGGTGTATCTTCTCTCTGGTCACACACAGTCGACTACTATGATGTATAAGAAGCCCTATGATGTGAGGAGACTCTGAGTAGAAGACTAGCATAAAAGCAAAGATAATGTTGGAGAGCTGAAGAACACCAAAGGCTCACGTCAATGTGAGGCAAAGGCAATCCGTGAGGTGGTCAGTGTCAAAGGCTCTTGTTAGTGGGGATGTAGAGAAACTCTAAGGTGGTAGTGGGCATTTGAAGGTAAAGTGGTGCAGGCTCTGGTGACAAGGGTGTTGTGGTACCTGAGGGGTGATGAAGAGCAGAGAGGGTTGTCGTTCTGCACCACTCAGGGCTGCCATCCTGAGTGGTGCAGGCTCTAATGATGAGGGTGCTGCAATACTTAAATGATAGTGAGGAGCAGAGAGGACTATTGTCCTGAGTGGTGTAGGCTCTGGTGAAGAGGGTGCTCCAATATGTGAGGGGTGGTGAAGAGTAGAGAGGGCTGTCATCCCAAGTCGATGTCAAATGAGGAGAGAGGGTTGCCATTGTAACTTTCGAGGTGCCTGGGGTTTCGTAAAAACTTGACCATTAATGCAATTAAACACTGCAATTTACCATAGTATTAACACATATCCATCATCACTTTGCATAAAACATAAAAGTTGGACAAAACATCCACAAATGCTAAAAGAGGAGCTTGCACATGTGATACTGCATAGAGGCTGGAATGGGCTGACCCCCCACTTGGAGTATTTTATTACCCACCAAGGAGAATAATATCATGTACAAGCTTTGAGGGCCCTACTCTCCCCCCATGGGAGATTCCGGATTATCCATATACAAATGCCATTATATAGCCCTACTCTCCCCCCATGGGAGATTCCGGATTATCCATATACAAATGCCATTATATAGCCCAACACAAGGCAACCATAAAATTCAGTTGCTCTCACATAGTTGTAGAAATGCCCAGTCAACAATATAAACCATATACCTCTGTGTGGGTACTTATTCTTTCCTATAAACCATATACCTATACAACAAGTACAATGGTTAGTATAGCTAGTATAGTAGGTACAATGGCTGCCCTGGTATAGTAAGTATAAGGGCTCGTACAACTGGTAAAGTCAATACAGTGTTGGTACAATAGGTACATCAAGAACAAGGGTTGGTACAATAGGTACGGTGGTTGGTACAACCGATACAATGGCTGGTACAATAGGTACAACAAGTATAAGGGTTGGTACAACAAAAAAAACTTGCATAACTGAAATTCCCATGGAGGAATGTTCAGATGGAATTTTTGGTCTAATGGACCATTATTGTGTTAAGAATATGAATGATATGTTCTGAATGAATTGTTATTTGATAATGAGTTCTATATGTTCTTCTTGTAGAAGGGATCTTTATCCCAGGATTCTGTTGGGTTGACCAGACTATAAGGAACCCTAAAATCAATTGGATCTTAAGGAAAAGAGTTTTCCTCCAGCTGCGAGATGAGGACATCTCGTGTTTTTTAAGTGGGGTAGGATGTAAGATTCCTCCCTCCAGTTTTTAAGGTGTAGAGGTGGAAGAACCTCCCCTCCTATTCTTGTAATTATTCCCCTCTCTGAAATAAAAGAAAGATCATGTTTTGGACGGAGAGAGAAAATATCTAGAGAGAGGTAATCCAAAATTGAGATATTTTTGGATATAAAAATCTTACTAGTGTCTAAAATGGTTTCCCCTGAAACAGAAATTCAAAAAGAACTTTCCAATGTACAATTGGAATTAATTGAAAATGTGTATAAAGGACCTTAGCCTAAGGGTCCAGATTTTCAAAAATTTCTGGATTATGGTCCAATTAAGGTTCCTATGGACCAATAGGATTAATCCAAGTGTGGGGATGAGATAAATCCAAAGAATAAAATAAAATACCCAAAAACGAGTAAATGCTTACATAAGATGAAGAGTTAACAGAGTACAAGGTTTATTAGTTAAAAACTATGAGATAGTGACTAAAAAAATGAGATATTTTGGTATAATGATACATTTTTGACACCTTGGTAAGGAGGGGGGAGACTTTAAGGAGGCACCTATTTCACACATATGAAGGAGTTTTTAACTCAAAAAAATTGTGATATTTTTATCTCTCCTAGATCAAACCAAATCAAAAAGGGAGCCAAACTGATCCAAATCTTGTGCAAATTCAGCCAAACTGAAGGTGGAAAATTCTAGAACTTAGTTGGACTCAGTTAGTGGCCTCCCTCACCTATAAATAGACCCTCATTCTTTTGTATTCTCATCTGTGAACTATACTATGCCAGTATTACATTAAAATAATGATATTTTCTATTATCCTTTAAAAATCCTCTACATTTTGGAGAGATTGGCGCTTCTCTCTCTCTTCAACCTTCCTTGGAGCTTTCCTCTCAACACACTAACCAATTGATTGGTCGGGGGCTTCTTCTAAGATAGAGAAGCAAGAAAAAACAAGAGGTAAAGTGTAATTTTATGGTTTTTCTCTACTATTCTCAACCCCTCTCAAGCTTGAGAAGTTTCTAAATTAAGTGTTTATAATGCAAATCAAGCTTTTCTTAAGAGTTTTAATGAATAATTAAGAAAAGTTTACATTTATGCTTAATTAGCATGCTTTTTATGTTTATCTCTCTCTCCCCAAAAGAATGGTCATTCCTATGACCAATTCTCTATTCAATGATGCCTCTCATTAATAAATTCTCAATTCACAAATCAAACTCTAGGCTTGTGAAGCTAGAGGTTAAGAAAGTAGCTTTTTATACTTTTATGGTTCTAAAATTATAATAATCTTATGATTTAAATCCATAAATTGGATTTAAGTTTAGAAGATAGTTATACTATCATAATTGTATTACTAAGTTTACTCTTTTCAAAAATATTGAAAATTATCATTAATAGCCAGCGGAGCTATGGCAAAATTTTTAAGAAATTGATACATAATTCATTCTTATGCATAACGTGAAAAGGGGACTTCCTACCATATTATAGGATTGGTCATCCTATGCTAAAAGAATGATTTTCATCACATTCAATGGAAAACTAATTTTTAAGGTTTATGCATAATTAAATAATTAAAAAAAGAGAAAATTATGATAATTTTATTTAAATGATAAAAGAGGAATTACGATGACATTTGGAATTCAATCATTTAAATGGAAAAAGTGGAATTCTGAGCATATTGAATTAATGGATATTTTTATTAAAATTCAAAGAGAAATTTTAGATAAATTTATTTTATGCATGAGAAATATTTAAATGATAAAAGAGGAATTCCCATAACATTTGGAATTCAATCATTTAAATAGTAAAAGTGGAATTCTTGGCCTATTGAATTAATGGATATTTTTATTAAAAAAAAGAGGAATTTTAGATAAATTTATTTGTTGATAAAAGAGGAATTCCCATGACATTTAGAATTCAATCAATTAAATGTAAAAAGAGGAATTCCCATGATATTTGAGATCCAAGAAATTAAATGGGAAAAAGAGAAAGTTTTAGTATAATTCAATTTATGAATATTTATCAAAAGCGAAGTTTTGAGCATTATTGGAATGATAGGTAGATTTGATTTTTGTAAGTCCCATGAATTCTTTTATTCAAAAGAAGAATATTGAATATAATTCATTTGAGAAATTGAGAAAGAATATGGAAATAGCCATTGAGAAAAAGAACCTTAATCTAGGCCAAGCAATTGGCAAAAATTTAGAAAAAGTCCCATTATCGGTATCGAAGGAAGCTACTAAATGGGAATAAGATGTGAATGGGATGTGATAGGATGAGAACGGATGTGATAAGATGTGAATGGGATGCGCTAGGATGTGATAGGATGTGAATGGGATGTGATAGGATGTGAATGGATGTGATAAGATGTAAATGGGATGCGATAGGATGTGAATGGATGTGATAAGATGTGAATGGGATGTGATAGGATGCCATGTGATGTAAATGAATATGGATGAGATGTGAAGTAAATGGATGTGGATGTGAATGATGAGATGAGAAGGAGATGTGAGGTTATTTGAAAGGATGTGATGTGATGTAAATGGTTGTGGATGTGATAAGATGTTATGTGATATAAATGGATGTGGATGTGGATGTGATAAGATGTGATGTAATGTAAATGGATGTGGATGCGGATGTGGAATGAGATGTGATGTGATGTAAAGGGGATGTGGATGTGAATAGATGTGATGTGGATGTGATGTGATGTAAAGAGATGTGGGTGCGATGTGATGTAAAGGGATGTGGATGTGAATGTGATGAGATGTGAAGTGATAGGTGTGAATGTGAATGAATGGATGGATGTGAATAGTCGTGCATGTGAATGACTGGATGGATGTGGATGAATGAGATGGGATGTGTATGAATGAGATATGATGTGGATAGATGTGGATGTGATGTAATGTGGATAGAATGTATGTGATGGGATGGTGATGAGAATGAATATGATGGATATGAATGGATGTGATGTGATGGATGTGATATAAATGAATGTGAATGGATGTGATGTGATGGATGTGAATGGATGTGATGTGAATCGGGATAGATGTGAATGGATGAGATGTGATGTGAAATGGGATAGATGTGATGTGATGTGATGTGAATCGGGATAGATGTGAATGGATGAAATGTGATGTGAAATGGATGTGATGTGAATCCGGATAAATGTGAATGGATGAGAGAAGTGATGTGAAATGGATGTGATGTGATGCGAATCGGGATAGATGAGAATGGATGAGATGTGATGTGAAATGGGTATGATATGACGTGATGTGAATTGGGATAGATGTGAATGGATGAGATGTGATGTGAAATGGATATGATGTAACGTGATGTGAATCCGGATAAATGTGAATGGAGGAAAAGTGATGTGAAATGGATGTGATGTGATGTGAATGAGGATAGATGTGAATGGATGAGATGTGATGTGAAATGGATGTGGTGTGATGTGATGTGATGCGAATCGGGATAGATGTGAATGGATGAGATGTGATGTGAAATGGATGTGATGTGAATCAAGATAGATGTGAATGGATGAGATGTGATGTGAAATGGATGTGATGTGAATCGAGATAGATGTGAATGGATGAGATGTGATGTGAAATGGATGTGATGTGAATGGAGGAGATGTGATGTGAAATGGACGTGATGTGATGTGATGTGAATCGAGATAGATGTGAATGGATGAGATGTGATGTGAAATGGATGTGATGTGAATCGGGGTAGATGTGAATGGATGAGATGTGATGTGAAATAAATGTGATGTGATGTGGATCGGGGTAGATATGAATGGATGAGATGTGAATGAATGTAATGCGATGAGATGTAGACATGGGTAGATGCAAATGGATGAGATGTGATAAGGATAAATATGGATAGATGTGATGAGATGGAATATGATGAGAATGGATGAAGGAAGATGGGATGGAATATGATGTGATTGGGTGAGAATGGATGAAGGACGATGGGAATACATATAATTGGACGTGGATTAAGAAATGTAGATTGATGTGAAACAATGTGGAAAGACGAGAGTTCGTTTTTATAGAAACTGTGACCTGTTTTAAAATGATTGTTTTATGTCAAGAATGTTGGGGAAGCATTTTGACCATCTTGTGAATGAGGTCGTGGGGTGGAGACCAAAGTGATAAAGTTGCAACAGCTGAAGACGTCTCGCGTAGCAAGGTCGGCCGAGGTCTTGACCAGCCTCGGTTCGATTTAAATGGTGAGCTTTCGGTACGCTAGATGAGGGACCAAGGAAGCGGCCTATGAGTGAAGCGCTAGGTGACCTGGGAAGGATCCTAGAGGGTGCTAACCATACACTGCTCGGGCTCTAGGTCGCCGAAGATACCCACGCGTGCATCGAGGAAGAAAATGAACAAAGTGTTAGAGATGTTTTCTGAACTCGGGCATGGATCTAGTTGATTGACCTTGCTGGTCCTCAACGGATGAGTCCATGGCTCTTTTATATGGATCTGTTGTTTGATCTTGCTGATCTTCAACGGAGAGTCCATCTGGATTTTTATAAGTGAATATATTTCCGGGTACTATGAGCTAGGAACTATTGAAAAGGCCCCTGAGAGTGGACACGTGGTGAGCGTTTTGGTTGCCAATGATGCCATAGGTACACCGATGAAGGAATGATTGGAAATTAGAATTCAACCAGATATTTTGGAGGATTATGATCAGTGATATTATGGTTTCATTAAAAGATTGTTTTAAAGACAGCCGAATCTGTGAAAAAGGCAATTTCATATTGGGTGTGTAAGTGGTGTGACTATCTTGAAGTTTGCATGAAGTGCCGGCTAGGGGGGTTGGGAACTCTTTTCCTCCCTGGTACCCGGGAAAAAACATAACCAAATTCCTAAATAGATCCTATCACTATAGTGGTTGGGCGGTTGGCTAACCCATGGGACTGGATGCTGGACCGATGGATCCCTAAAATGAGACCCAATTCTGTTATGGTATGATAGATGAAGTAAATCCTGGATAGTCCTTTACAGAAAAGAATCAACGGCTATGCCTCGCGATGAGGAAAAAAGCGTTGGTCTCTATGATCCAAGTGCAAGTATTTTCCTTGATCTGACCATGTGACTTACGGGCTCGGTCGGATCAGTTCGGTTAGTTAAGGCTCTTGACTACGTTAGAATAAAAATATCCATGGAGGAATTGCCCGTGCTTTCTGGGCAAGGGAAGTTTTTCCAAGTTCGGTTTTGGAAGAACTGAGGGATTAGTCTCTTGTCCGGATATCCGTGGGCGAGGCCCCAAGTGAGGCTCTGCCCTGTGCAAGAAGTGCTACTTCCATTGCTACCACCCCCGAATTCGTTGCGTGGAGGAGGCAGGGATCTTTCAGCAATAATACGCAACCTTGTTTGAAAGACTAAGTAGATAAACATATGTGTTAATTATCACAAGTAGGGAACCCGAAACAATAATAGACCAACACTTCAAGTGCTGAACATGGGCACATAAAGCGAACTCCATTTCTGAGGATAAATTTTGTGAATCCATAAATCCTTAGTCCAAGCTGTGTATTGTTCATGTTTCTGACATATAATTGCTTCCATAAGCAAATGTCACGTGCACCCTGCACTGGGGTACACAGTCACACAGTGGCATGATCATCAGTGCAACATTTGTATAGAAGTAGCACCTTTTTTAGGAATATTTGTCATACATCATGACTCCATTGTGAGCCCTCAGTTAAGGGATAGTCAAGCACAAGCTACATAGGTCAGTCTCTGTGAGCCTTAGAGGTCAATCAAGTCCTCTTAACCCATGTGGAGAATCCATCATACAAGTGCATGTAGATGCCAGCCATAGCCATAGATGCACGATTAGGAATTTTTAGATTCATTTCATATAGAAGGGGCCACCCCAATGTGGGCTGGCCTTGCAAAGTGTATCCAAATCCTTGCCATACACCTAGGGCAGTTAGCCAACCCTTTGGTGGGATTAGGTTATCGTCGACCAGGCTTGTTGGCCAAGCTGTGACTAGGTCGGCCAGGCCAGACAACCAGTTGGACCAGCAGCACAGCTGATAGGTGTAAATCAGCCTTATGTTGTGCTCGGTATTTCTATAGCTATGTGCTAGCTAAATTTTATGGTTGTGTTGGGCTATGTTATGGCGTTTGTATATGGATAATCCGGCATCTCCTGTGGGGAGAGCAAGGCCCTCAAATCCATTGTTAAGCAAGGAAGGAAGCGGTACTACACGGGGTATTTTTGGTAGTTTTCTGGAAGTTCTGGTAGAGAACTGTTTCTACTTGAAATCAAGTTACGTGCAACAGTGCATTTTGGAAGAGGAGACCGGGTTTGCACGTGTATTGCTGATACTGGGTGTATGTACATGTACTCTGGTCACATTTGGTGACACATAGGCTATGCTGAAGTACCGCCTGCTGTAGCAGTTATAGGAGATACTATTGTAATACAGGTTGTTTACAAAAGTTATATGTTTGCAGGCTACTTGATTGCTGCAGGAAAACATGTCTAACGAAATTAATTAGATTGTTAGTAAGAATATGGATAAGAATAACTTCCATGCTTGGAAGTTCAAAATGACCAATTTCCTAATGGGTAAAGGATTTTGGGACTATGTAGAAGGAGACAATGAGGAGCCTCCAAAGTTATCTGAGGAGAATGCCACTTCTGAAAGATATAAAGGCATTCAAGGATTGAAATCAGGGTGCAAGAAAAGTCATGTACTGGCTTTCAATTAGTGTTATAGACACTATGATAGGACACATACAGGATGCAAATACCCTAGCAGTTGCATGGCAGAATCTGGTTTAGATGTTCTGGACTAACACAAAGGCAAGGAAGTTGCAGTTAAAGCAAGAGTTGCATACTGTGGAAAAGAAAACATGTCCATCAATGATTATGCCTTAAAGATCAAGGACATTGTTGAATCCCTTGGGTCTATCAATGTATCAGTGGGAGGATGATGATTTGGTGAGTGTCTGTCTGAATGGGCTTGGCAAAGAGTACAAGCCATTCAAGACCTCCATTCCAGTTAGGGAGAATATTCCTAACTTTCAGGACTTGATATCTATGCTGATCATAGAAGAAAAAGATTTAGGTGAGGATTCTTCTTCACAAAGCAAGAACACATTGGAATAGGCCTTCTACTCTGATTTAGGTAGTAGAAGTGAGGCCAGGGTGGTGGCCGACAAGGAAATCAAAATTTTGGACAACAACAGTCCAATAATTCACAGTAGCAATCATACACAGGTGGAAGAGGCCAATCTAGAGGTAGGGGGAGCCAAAGAGGCCGAGGTGGTTGGCAAAGAAATCAAAATGCAAATAGCATAGAGTGCTATTAGTATGGCAAACCAAGACACATGGCAAAAGATTGCTACAAAAAGCAAAATGAGGTTAAAAGTGAGAAGTTGTAGCAAGGCAACTATGCATCATCTAGCAAACCTAGAGGTGATGACAGAAGTGAGCAACTGTTTGTGATGCAGCATATGCTTAGTTCCATAACAGGGGATGTGTCAGAATCTGAAGATATATGGTATGTGGATTCTTGCGCCTCTAACCACATGACCAGTCATGTGGTTTATAGAAATGACCACATGACCAGTCTAACCACTGAGCATGACCACATGACCAGTCTAACCACTGAGCATGACCAGTCATGCTCAGTGGTTTATAGAAATATGTAAAAAATGGAAAAACTAGGTTATGTAGAAACAGGTGATGATACTGTGTATCCCATTGTCTATGGAGGATGGCAAAATGAAGTAATTGGGGACTGATGTACTTCATGTTCCGAATATTACAAAGAACCTAGTTTTTCTGTTGGACAGATGGTTGAGCAGGGTCTACAAGTGAGGTTTAATCCTTAAGGATGTTTTGTGGAAGACTTCAAAAGTAAGTGTCGCTTGGTTGTAAAGGGTAACAAAAATGACAGGATGTTTACTTTGAATGTGAACATGCCTGAGATAAAGGGCCTCATGCTTAAGGCCTTATGCATAGTGCTTTATGCATAAGCCTTATACATAGCTTTATGCATAAGGCCTCATGCATGCTTTATGCATAAGGCCTCATGCATAGTTTTATGCTTAAGGCCTCATGCTTAAGGCCTCATGCTTAAGGCCTTATGCATAAGTCTTATGCATAAAGCATTATGCTTAAATCTCTATTATGCATAAGGCCTCATGCATAAAGCATTATGCTTAAAGCTTTATGCATATGGCCTCAGGCATGCTTTATGCAAAACTTTAGCATAACTTAATCATAAAGCTTAATCTATGCATGCTTTATGCATAAACTTTAGCTTAACTTAATCATAAAGCTTAATCTATGCATTAAGCTCTACGCATAGAGATCTATGCATAGATTAAGCTCTATGCATAGCCCTCTATGCATGCATTAAGCTCTATGCATAGAGCTTTATGCATGCATAGAGCTTAATCTATGCATGCATTAAGATCTATGCATTCATGCTTAAGGCCTCATGCATAGTTTTATGCACAAGGCTCATGCTTAAGGCCTCATGCATAGCTTTATGCATAAGGCCTCATGCATAGCTTTAAGACCTCATGCGTAGCTTTATGCATAAGGCCTCATGCATAGCTTTATGCTTAAGGCCTTATGCATAGTGCTTTATGCATAAGGCCTCATGCTTAAGGCCTTATGCAGCAAGCACCCCTTTACCATGCATAGCTTTATGCTTAAGGCCTTATGCATAGTGCTTTATGCATAAGGCCTCATGCTTAAGGCCTTATGTAGCAAGCACCCCTTTACCATCAGGTTCGCCGCCCCCATAGCCCAACAGAGTCCCTTGCCAGGCACTTTACCCTTACTAGGCACTTCACTTGCCTTTAAATTCACCCCTTATCCGTCAGTCCCAGTTACTGCTACAGCATCTCCTACTCAGGAGATGTGACACCTCACAGTCATCATGGCTCTCATGAAAGTGGCAGCCATCATCGTAGGGAGGGTAGTCGTGGAGATAGTGGTGGTCGTACCTCACGCCCGCACTAGCACTGAGTGGAGGTAGAGGAGATAGAGGATGCCTAGGGCAGTGCTTTGGGGGTGGGGATAGTTCTTCAGAGTCACCACCACATCATGTGGTGATATATCATATTATGATATCACAGATGTGGGCGGCATAGTTTTGATGACTCTCGTGGGAAGGAAGTGGTAAACTACTTGCGCCAAGTAGTTTTTGCACAAGGAGTTTTTGCGCCAAGTAGCTTTATACATTTTAGGTAGTAAAAAGGAAGAGCCTAATGGATGATTGCATTAAAGCTGTCCACAAGAAGTATCCTAATCCTCAACCAAAGGTTTAACAGTAGATGGATGCAACACAAAATCAAAGATATACTTAAGAATAAGAGGTCTCTAGTAAAAAGGTTTAACAGTAGATGGATGCAACACAAAAATCAAAGATATACTTAAGAATAGGAGTTTTTGCGCCAAGTAGCTTTATACATTTTAGGTAGTAAAAAGGAAGAGCCTAATGGATGATTGCATTAAAGCTGTCCACAAGAAGTATCCTAATCCTCAACCAAAGGTTTAACAGTAGATGGATGCAACACAAAATCAAAGATATACTTAAGAATAGGAGGTCTCTAGTAAGGAGACATGCAAAGGAGGAGAAATCCGGAATAGATGCCGATCAAAATGGACATGGCAAGCCAACTATTGCTGATAGGGGTGAGTGGAAGAAAGCCAAGAGAAGGAGCTCCTAGAAGGAGTAGTGAACCAGCAACAAAGAGAAGCACCGACGAATACAAATGGAGCGATTATGGATCGTCACACTTCGGATCTGGAGGTTGTGCACCATGGGAGGCCAAGTTTGTATGTATAGTGCAACTTCATGTCTTTTCTTTGTATTCTCTCTATTTGTAGGTAATACTTTTTATTTTTATTTACAAAACATGTTTCGACCTTTATAATACTTTCTATTTTTATTTATATATATCTTGACTTTGTGTAGGCACAAGGTGGATAAGATGACTTGGAGAGTGATGACTCCTCCGAGTAGTTTTCCTTGTAGTTTTTCTTCATGTATAGTTTTGGTTTATGCAACTATGTTTTTTTTTCAAGCCTCATGTGGCTACAATCATGTATGGACAATTTCTTGGATATAAGATGAAATTTTTCATCTTCTTTATGTATCTATGTTTTTATTTAAGCCTTATGTGGCTACGATCATGTATGGGGAAATTTTAAGATATATAATATAATTTTTTATCTTCTTTAATCAATATTCGAAGTGTGTTCACAAATCTTTTTGTGCATATCTATCTTTAATTTAAGTTTTTATGTTGATATCTTTGCTGATCTTAATTCCTCTATTTACAAGTAAGCAAAACCTTAAACCAGAGAGCTGCCTATTCAAAAAATACAGCTGCATGTGTAGAAAATGCAACTGCATGTGTAAAAAATGCAGCTGTACAGGCAGCTCTCTGGAATTTTTTAATTCCAAAGTGCATCTATAACAAAGCTATAGGGGCGTCTATTTAGGAGTCTATATACGCGTCTATTTAGGAATCTATATGTGCATCTATTTAGGCATCTATATGTGCGTCTATATCAGTATAGACACGCTTATAGACGCCAATATAGATGCCTAAATAGACATGTGTCTATAGACGCGATTTTAGATGCTGCAATCGCAATTTTAGACACGATTATAGACGTGCCCATAACATTTAAAGAACGTTGTCAAAACGCGTATATAATTTCTTTTCCTTGTAGTATCCCATGTTGCATTTAAATCCAATGCTACTATCTCCTCATTCATGGCATCTTCCAATTTTCTTAGTTCCAAGTGCGTGTACAAAATAAGTGGGCTCCAAATCCTGTATTGCTTTAACCATGTAAGCATAATGATGGGCTATATATCCATCATGCCAATAGGGTACCTAACCCTTGTAGACGTGCATATGCGTGGATCACTGCCAAGTGTCCTCAAAATAGCCCTCGTTCTCCTTACACCAGGAGTAACCACGGATGGGATGGCAAGCTTCTCATCATCACGGCTCTCTTCATAGAGCGGCTAGAGTCACCATCCACATATGAGTAACTTGTTGATAGATCAGGCACAAAAGGTTGATCTACCTTTTCCTTCCCTTTGCGTGATACATGTTTACCTACATCTATCCTATATTTACTTGACCATGGGTTAGCATTGGATCCACTGCTAGAGGACTCTCTAGGTCGACTAAGCACCTGTGAGATTGATATTCTATATGTAATGCAACATTAGCACTTCTTACATCTACATCTTTTGTTGCCTTCACTATTGTGGTGAATACCACCTACTTATCTTGTCAAATGCAACATCTCTGCTTACTCGCATCTCACGAGTGGTAGGGTTATAATATCTTTAATGTTTCTGCTCCATAAGTACTTCTTTTTACCATCTTGTATAGACAATTGCACTTTACCAACATTTGCAATGGGATGCGCAGTATCATCACACCTGTTTATACATAACCTTGTTTTTTTATTTTTTGCATGTCTCTAAACTACTCAACATGACTGGTCCTATGGTTAGAGGCGCTACAATCCACATACCATGTATCTTGAGATCTTGACACATCTCCTGTTATAGAACTGAGCATGTGCTGCATCACAAACAACTTCTCACTTCTGTCATCACCTGCCTATCTACTAGATGATGCATAGTTGCCTTACTGCAACTTTCCACTTTTAATGTCATTCTGATTTTTATAGCAGTCCTTTGCGATGTGCCTTGGTTTGCCACAATAATAACACTCTATGCTATTTGCCCTTCTGATTTCTTTGCCAACCACCTTGACCTCCTTGGCTCCCCCTGCCTCTAGATTGGCCTCTTCCAATTGTGTATGACTGTTGCTTGAATCATTGGACTGTTGTCCAGAATTATGATTTCCTTGTCGGCCACCACCTTGGCCTCGACCCCGACCTCTAGCTTTGCCTCTACCTGAATTGGATTAGAAGGCTTGTTCTGATGTGTTCTTACTTTATGAACGAAGAGTCCTTACCTAAATCCTTTTCTTCTATGATTAGCATAGACACCAAGTCTCAAAATTTGAGAATATTCTCCCTGACTGCAATGGAGGTCTTGAATGGCTTGTACTCTTTGCTAAGCCCATTCAAACAAACACTTACTATTAAAATATGCAATTTAATGGGTGTGTGCAGCGAGAACAAGCCCTTAGCTAGAGATTGTAAAAGGGAGTCAGTAATTGAGTGGGTAGTAGTGAAAAGGTGAGAAGAATCTATTGGATGAGAGAATCAAGGGTAGCATGAATGAATATATGGTTGTGGAAAGATTCTAGGAAAAGGTGCCCCCCATATGTAGGGGAGGTGGCACAAACAAATCAAGGAGAAATCAGTGGAGTGGGTGCTTGGCACCTTGTGGATGTAAAATTTATAAATTGAGGCATTTTTTAAGCCTAATCACCTTGCTAATCATGGATTAAGGATTAATCCTTTTTTAAGTCTTTTTTCAAGTAATCTCTTGCACCCCCATTTGGTGGAAGGGCTTGATCTCTCTCCAATATTTAAATTACCTAAAATTTCCCTAGCCACATCTAGGTAGCATCCCCACGCATTGGCCTGCCACAACAATTCTTCAAACCGCCGATGCTGCATGCTGCCGATTTTTGCTAATTTGTAGGCACCTCTTTTCTAGAGCAAATCGTAGATCTACACTTCCACAGGTGGAATTAACCTAATTCCTCTCACAGTCCCAAGGGTTTTCAAGGGTCCTCTACACGCCTATCATCTCATATTTGTGCAGCTCATCAAGGAGAAGTGGCATCAAGCTCTGGATCAAATCTGCAAGTGACTTTGGTAAAACAGAGATTAAGCATTCAATATTTGGTCAAATCTTATGTTTTTGGGCTGGATCCTCTACTAGACTAATTGCTATTGATTCCCTTGAAAGGAGTTGAGCTCATTTGAACTCTAAGGCAGCAGATCTAGCCTCCCTATACACTCTATTTTTTGCACACAAAATAGGAGATTAATCTCACTAATTAGTGAGATCAATAAGCACTAATCATTGTTATTTGGTGTAATTGATGGTTCAAACTTACCATTGGGTATCTGATACAGATCTCTATCAGTTTAGATTGCAATTTGAAGTTGGTTTGATGTCCCAACCATCTAGTACAAAACCAGCTATCCTTGGCTGCTTTATGCAATTTTTTGGTGTATTCATACTTGTAAACTTGTTGTAATCATCATTAAACACCAAATTGGAGTTGTAAAAGGGTAGACACTGTCCTTGAATCTTGAATTGGATCAAGAGGTAAGACCCCCTTCACATCATCATGAGCATTGCACAAGAAGTGACTAAATTCAACGGGGAGCAATTCCATACATGGCAAACAAAAACCATGTATTTGCTCATGAGGAAGAATCTATGGGGGCTAGTTGAATGGAAGAGATGAACGTCCATAGGAGAATGGGGAGAATGGAAGAGCAAAAATGAGAAAGCATTAGGACTTATTTCACTTAGCTTAAATGATGAAATCATTCACCACATTGCAGGGATAGAATAAGCTAAAGATGCATGGGATGAACTTAACAAATTATTTGGCACTCAAGCAAAGACTCAAGCAAAGAATTCAAAGATAAATCTGCTAATGCAATTCTACAAACTTGACATGAAGGAAAGTGAACCTCTAACCACACACTTGAACAAATATAAAAGCATCAGACAACAACTTATAGCTATTGGAAAGAAAGTAGAAGATGATGAGGCACTAGCAGTGCTTCTAAAGAGTGTGGACAAGGGAGAGTATGAGAACATTGTGGCAACCTTAAAGAATGTACCAGATTGAAGTTGCATGAGATAGAAGGAGCTCTACTAGAGCAAGAGAACAGGGTCAAAGAGAAGACAGAATTGGGCCCAACAACAACTGGAGAGGAGAAAGCACTTTACACCCGAGGGCCTCGCACGAGGACAAGGACGAAGAAGAGGCAGGGGTGGAGAAAGAACCTTCACACACTTGTCAACTATGGGAAGCCAAGACACATGGCTAGAGACTACTATAGCAAACCAAATGAAGAAGGATCGGGATCGGCAGACTTCATGGAGACTCGTAAGGTAGAGGAGTCAGAATATCTTCTCTAAGAGAGAAAGAGAGAAACCCAACCCAATGTAACCTGCCCCAATAGAGAAAAACCACCTCTTTGAGCCACCGATGATGTAGGCCATGTGGTAGATGTATGTGTGAGCACTTTAGTCAAAGTTATGGGCACTTGTAGTAGCCTTGGACAAATAGAGAGAGAGTGTCAAGGACTATGATTTAGGGACTTGAGGCACTGATCATAGGCTACCAAGTAAGAGGGAAACTTGGTATAGGGTCCAGGTGTGCTAGAATTATTCGCTTGAGGGGAGGTGTTAAAATATGCAAGTGAATGGGTGTGTGCGGGAACAAGCCCTTAGTTAGAGATTGTAAAATGGAGTCAGTAATTGAGTAGGTAGCAGTGGTGAAAAGGTGAGAAGAATCTACTAGAGATGAGAGAATCAAGGGTAGCATGAGTGAATATAGGGGTGTGGAAAGATTCTAGGAAAAGGTGTCCCTAGATGTAGGGGGAGGTGGCACAAATCAAGGAGAAATCAGTGGAGTGGGTGCTTGGCACCTTGTGGATGTAAAAGCTATAAATTGAGACATTGGCCTAATGAGAATTTGCTGGTTTTTGAGTATCCATGCCTACATTATACTATTAGATTAATCATGCACTAATATTATCTTAATCACTTTCTAATTACTTACTAATCATGCACTAATATTATCTTAATCACTTTCTAATTACTTACTAATCATGTTGATTCTTGCATTTGATCCACCATAGCTCATCACATTGCTGCAAATTCAACACTTACCAAGTCATCATCTTCCACCGATACGTTGATAGACCCGAGAGATTTAACAATGCCCTTGATCTTTAAAGCATACTCATTGATAGACATGCTTTTGTTTTCCATAGTATGCAACTCTTGTTTTAGCTACAATTTCCTTAACTTTGTGTTGGTTTAGAACATTTGCACCAAGTTCTGCCACGCAATTCCTGAAGTGTTAGTATCCTATATGTGTCCTATCATCATGTCTGTGACACTAATTGAAAGCCAGTACATGACTTTCCTTGCACCTTGGTTCCAATACTTGAATGCATTTATGCCTGCTGGAGTGGCATTCTCTTCAGACAACTCAAGAGGCTCCTCATTGTCTCCTTTGTTGACATAGTCGCAAAATCCTTTACCCATAAGGAGATTGGTTATTCGGAACTTCCAGGCATGGAATTGTTCTTGTCGAGCTTGTCACTGACAATCTGATTGATTATGTTACCAAACATGTTTTCCTGCAAAACAATCAAAAAACTGCAACAGATAACTTGTGTATGTAATACACTAGTAACTTTTGTGCTGCCAACAGTACTTGAGCACAACCTGTAGATCACCAGATTTGACCAAAGTACATGTACATACGCCCAATGTCAAAAATACATGTGCAAACACTGTTTGCACTCCCAAAATGCACTGCTACACTGTAATAACCCGATTTCGACCGGAGACAATTCTTAACCAGAACTTCCCAAAACTGTCAAAAACACCTTACAATGATAGAATGTGGACCGAGATGCGATTCTGGCCACAAGATGTTAGTAAAAAGTACTACATGGCACACAAGCATCTCTCCGAGCCTGCAAGATAGCCCCTCAATCGAAGATGTGTAGCTCTCGGAGCTACCAAGGGTTTTGTACCTAAACCAAGAAGGGAAAGAGATAATGATGCTCTTACCCATGTACTGCTTCCTTCCTTGCTTTTTCTTGCCGCTTGCTTGCCTCCTCAGCTCTCACATAACTCGGAGATCTAATGTCACGTAGGCTGTAACGCCTGACCGACGGCAGATCGGATGGCCATGTCCGGGGTTCAGTGGGAGAGGACGCCCATGCGGAGTCATGGGCGGCCAGGCTAGTGTGGACAGCAGGCCACACACTATATAGCCTAGGGGATGAGGGGCAATCCTCATTCTTCCTCTATGGCTGGGTGGTGAGCCAGAGGCCGTCCCCTCCTGTGGTAATGCCCGTAGCAGCGTTACGGATATCTAACACTGGTATCAGAGCGTGATTTGATGGGGTCATCAGAGTCCACGCGTGACCGGGGGACCGGACTCGATGGTTTTCAACCATTCATCTTCTCACCCTTATCTCCACAATGGAGTGTGTGGAGGGAGGCAGCCAAGACAGAATGGAAGGGAAGAACTCTCTCTCTCTCTCTCTCTCTCTCTCTCTCTCCGTCACACACAACAAACGAAACGCAGGTAAGCTATTTCTTTTTTTTCCTTTCGAAATTGAAATTGTCTGCCCAAAGATAATCTCGATAAGGTCGCCACTATGTGGAAGGGGGGGCGCAGACCAACCCCACGAAAGCATGTTGAAACACACTACCGTGTGTGGGGGTGGGGGGCGAAGACCAGCCCCACGGCAATGGCCAGCAAACAGTGTGTGTGTTAAGGGGGGCGAAGAGCAGCCCCACTGCGAAGATCAGCCCCACCAGCCCACGGCCGCGTTGAAGAGCCTGGGGGGGCGAAGCAATTTTTTTCGTTCGGTGTGGGGGGGCGAAGAGCAGCCCCACTACGAAGATCAGCCCCACCAGCCCATGGCCGCATTGAAGAGGAAGCTCCGTCGTGTGCCGTGCTCGTTTGAGGGGGTGGCGAAGAGCCTGGGGCGGCCAGCCCAGTGGGCGGCCAGGTAGGCGGCCAACCTTGGTGGCCAGCCCAGCCGACGGGGGCGGCTAGGCCAGTGCTTAGGCCAGCCAACCAGCAACGCGGCAACGGCCAGCCAAACGGCCACCTAAAAAAACCAGCCAGCGAACTGCCAACAGATTTTTTTTTTCATATTTTCATTATTCATTTTTTGATTAAAAATTGAAAGTAAATTCACACGGATCCTCTCTCTCGGCTCGGCTCTGGGGAGGGATAATCCCGGCAAGGGGATAATTCGATGTTTCTGTTGTGTATTTCTAGTTTATTGCATGGTCACATTGCAAGTAAATGAAAATGTCTGCCTGTCCCAGTGTGTCCCCACCCACTAGTCCGGTAGGTTTTTTAGGACTTCTCTCCTCGGTCTTCGCGGGCCTTACCCCGACCGAGTTGGCTGGCCGTAGACGCCAAGCCGTCTCCCGTTCGAAGGGGCACTCTCCGGGCACGTCTCGTGACCCACAGGCGCCTTCCACGTCTCGTGACCCTGCCCTTGACCTTGGCATGCCCGTAGAGGCTGCCGACCTGGCTGACCCCGCTCCGGCCGATGAGCTGGATTATATGGACACTGACGTCGCCGAGGGGGACGATGACCTCTTGACAGACCACGACTTTGACCAGTACCTTACTGACCCTGCCGACATCCTCACGAAGACGGAGCGCTCTAGTGGGATGTTTAGATATGTTAACACGCAATTGACGACCTTACAGAGGGTCCAGGATGACGTTGTCACGATGCTGCAGGGCATCTCCACACGCCTAGACGTGTTGTCTGCTATTTCGACATCTTCTCCTCTTCCTCGTGATAGATGCCCGCCTGCGACATGCGTGAGCACAGCCTCACTCGTGGTCCCGGGAGGACAGGCCGTAGTGCCCCGGCGTTACTTAAAGATTTTAAGTTGCCTAGTTTTGGCGGCGAGGAACGAGAGCGTAACAAGGATTCTGTTAATATGTTCTTAGCGAAATGGTCGGACATTCATGAGCTGCGTAAGCAGCCTAGTCATGTGCAGCCCGTAGAGGTTAGTTTCTTATTGTGTCTGGCAAGGCATACAAGTGGTAGATGAGTCTTACCACTCGCCCTACCACTTGGGCAGCTTTCGAAACAATGTTTTGAAAGGAGTTTTTGCTAGGCAATGAAGAAGAGAGAAGTTGGGATGCGTGGGACAAGTGTTCGATAGAACACAAGACCCTCACCCAGTACATCTCTGGCTACAGAGAGTTCATACTCAAGTTGAAGGGAATCGATGCATTCCAAACATTGAGGGGCTTTAAACGAGGCCTAACAAATGATTATCTTGAGTATGTAGAGCCCTTGCAGCCTAAGGACCTCTCTCATGCCATCAAGTATGCGCAAATCTATGATGACATCAAGCATCGTGGTGCGCGAGATGGGGCAGGGAGATCAGTGGATAAAGGAAAAAAGGGGTCAAGTTTAAAAGGGTTTCCGTAGTGAAAAAAGAGGGGAGAGGACGGAGGGGAGTGAGGAGGTCGTTGGTACCAAGACCCTTTAAGAAAAAACGAAGTTCTGAAACCCACAAAAAGAATTCTATTTTCGTAGCTGAAACTGAAAGTAATGTTTGCATAAAACATGGAAAACAAAGCCTTGGAAGAGACCCACTATTTTTTGAAAACCTTGTTTGGCATGCATGTGATGATGAAACAACAAAGTCCAAGGCAAAAGACTCTAAAAACAAAGTACGTAGATGCTTTGAAAAGTTTATTGCAGGAATTTCAAGATGTCTTTCCTATAGAGCTTCCAGATGGTTTACCACCATCAAGGGAAGTAGACCATGGCATCGAAGTTATGCCTGGGTCCAAACCAATAAGCAAGCCTGCTTATAGGTTGAGCCACTCCGAGGCACAGGAGGTGGAAAAGCAGTTGACCGAATATTTAGAGAAAGGGTTTATTCGCCCTAATTTGAGTCCTTGGGCATCACCGATTCTTCTGGTAAAGAAGAAAGACGGTTCTATGTGCATGTGCATAGATTATCAGGCTCTTAATCAAGTCACGATTAAGAATAAGTACCCTATGCCACGTATGGACGAGTTGTTTGATCAACTCTATGGGTCGAAATATTTCTCTAAGATAGACCTGAGATCTGGGTATCATCAGGTTAGAATTAAGGTCGAGGATGTTGCGAAGACAGCATTCAGAACACGATTTGGTCACTTTGAGTTTTTGGTTATGCCGTTTGGGCTAACCAATGCTCCAGCGACTTTTATGACGCTGATGGACAGTGTTTTATGTCCATACTTAGGAAAATTCGTAGTAGTTTTCCTAGATGATATTCTTGTGTACAGCAAAACGCGTAAAGAACACTTGGCACATTTGCGATTAGTGTTCCATTGCGACAACACAAGCTATTTGCGAAGGAGAGCAAATGTGAATTTTTTGAAAGAGAAATTCACTATTTGGGCCACATTATATCCGCCCATGGTACACGGATGGAACCTGAGAAAGTGGAAGCTATTCTCAAGTGGCTAGCCCCGAAAAATCTCGAAGAACTGCAGATTTTTCTTGGCATGTCGGGGTTTTACCGACAGTATGTAAAGGACTACGCGAAGATCGCAGTCCCGTTGTGACGGATTAATTGCACACAAAAACAAAGAATATATGTTGGGAGGGAAACCAACAAAAGAAGCTTAGAAAAACTTAAGGTAGCCATAGCAGCTGCACCTGTTTTGACTATAGTTGACCCTACTGAGCCGTTTGTCTTGGAGACAGATGTTAGTGGTGAGGCCATTGGAGCCGTGCTTTTGCAAAGGGAGAGCAAGAAATTAGATAGGGCTCAGCGTAACTACTCGGCTTATGAGCGGGAGTTACTGGCCATCATACATGCACTTAAAAAGTGGAGACACTATTTATATGGTGCCACTTTTGAAGTACATATGGATCACGAAAGCCTGACATGGCTTTCGAGTCAAAACAAGTTGAAAGGTCAGAAAACTCGGTGAACGGAGCTCCTACAGGAGTTTGACCTTCAGACTCGCTACCAAAGGAGTAAATATAATGTTGTGGCGGATGCGCTCAGTCGCATGCCACAAATTAATGAGTTAAGCTTTACAGTTTTCAAGAATGAGTTCTTGGAATCACCCCGTGGCTTGTGTGAGCATGATCCTGTCTTTACAGAGGTCTGGCGCGCTGTACGCGTACGCACTTTGTCATAGCTGCACCCACCTTCCTCGCTGGCACGTAATGCTAGTACGGAGAGACTGGCCGTAGGTGCGGCGGGTAGCAAGGCGAGAGTTAGTCCGGAGAGGCTAGCCGAGTCTTCGGGGTATAGTTTTGAGCTAGAGAGCTCAGACGTAGGCCCTTCATCACCTTTGTTTTTCGACACGGTTTCAAAGGATGATGCTAAACTTCGTCAGGGGGAGAAGTATGCTAACTACAAGGGTAGGGTGTGTGTACCAACTATTGGTGACTTTCGAGCATGCATTCTTAGAGAAAGTCATGATAGTCCAAGTGCTGGTCATCCCGAGATACAAAAGACCTATGCACTAGTCAAACGACAATTTTATTGGCCTAGTTTGTTCAAGGACGTCCAGACTTATGTGCTGCAATGCAATAAGTGTCAGATCAATAAGCATGAAAGACTAAAGGTTGGGGGCTTGCTCCATCCTTTAAGCATTCCTCAAGAGAAATGGAAAAGCATTTCCATGGATTTCATCACCGGTTTACCCACGACAAGTCGAGGGAATGACTCGGTCTAGGTGGTGGTGGATAGGTTAACCAAGATGGCAAAATTTATTGCCACCAAGAAATTGGTTAAAACGCCAGAGTTGGCAAAACTCTTTATTGAACATCTCTACAAGCTATATGGCTTGCCCGCAGATATATTGTCGGATAGAGATAGAAAGTTCAACAGTCATTTTTGGAGGGAAGAAATCCCACATGAAATGCGTCTAATGAGTGTTGGGTATTTCAATCCTAAAATATCTATCAAAAATATGGAGTGCAAATTTCATGTCACTGATGTAGGGGCACTCCAAGGCCGATATTATTGGAAAAGTGTGGATTGATGCTACTCACTACCAGATCAATTAGCGCAAAGAAATAGCCACCATCATGGAAATCAACAGAAACAAGGCCACTATTCTCTTGTGTCCCCAACAAGAGGAAATCATACACGAATCCTCATCCCCGATTGCGCTTCCCCCCCCTCATGCCCCATCCTCATCACCGGAAGTCTCTCCTATTCCCACACTCCATAAGTCACCAAAATCGATCGATCGGCCACTGTCGACACCATCCACCAATGACAATCAAGCCTCCGTCAACATTGCCCCTCAACTCTAAAACATCGACCACCCACACTACAAGCACCTCGACCTTATATCTTTATCATGACAATCAATGGTGGGTGCCAAAGATCTTTGGCGCCAAGAAGGTAATGTCTCCATAATCTTAATGCATGAACAATGGCTAATAATTCGCAGACTTATGGCATTTAACTATGAAGAGACATTCAGCCCAATTGCAAGAATGGCAACCGTGAGAGTTGTCATTACTATGGCTGCAAAGCAAAGGGTTGGTCTTTACATCAAATGGATGTAAAGAATGCCTTCTTGCATGGTGATTTGCAAGAAGAAGTTTACATGATGCGGCCACTAGGTTATGAGAGTGCTGCACACCCAGATTTGTGTGCAGGTTATGCAAAGCCTTGTATGGCATGAGAAAAGGCACTCAAGCAACCATGAGAAAAGGCATCTAAGTGGATTTTATGGCAATCGATTCCACAAATGTTTGGCAGACAGAGAGCTCATAGAGAGGGACACATTTGTGCTACCTCACCATTGTGAACAAGTAGGTTCTAATCATAAGATTTTATTATATCATCCTTATGCATGTTTAATTTACACTCGATGTGTTTCTTCTTATAAGGTTGTGTTTCACGTGGATATAAACGACAAGAAACGGTGGTATGTCATACAAGTCACTCCTCATTCAAAGAGTATTTTTCAAGGTTGTGTTTCACGTGGATATAAATGACAAGAAATGGTGGTATGTCATACAAGTCACTCCTCATTCAAAGAGTATTTTTCAAGATAGGGATGTTAAAGAGCCCATGGACGAAGTGCCAATCGAAAGTGGACATGTGGAGGGTCAAGTACAAGATGAAGAACACGAGATACCACCAACTACTCAAGATGAAGGTGTCCCTATTCAAAATAATGAGAAAGGAATTGAATCTGAGCATAATGTTGATGATGTTGGATTCCACTCCTAGTGGGATAGATCTTTATGTGATCTTGCAATGGGACATATGGATCTTGAGATCGACTAATTAGCATGTATGGATTTGATGCAAGATGCAACACAGATGTTTGGCCAAGCTCACCCCAATTCATTAATCAATTTCTCAATTTGCCAATCTTGATTTAGTCCATATTTAATTGTATTGTAATAAATTTACTGCTTCTTCTTTTGTGATATTGGGATCACATTTTGTGCTTCTTTTTTGTGATATTGGGATCACATTTTGTGCTTCTTCTTTTGTGGTATTGATATATTTTGAGTTCTCGAGAGAATACTCTCTGGAATATCTACATTTTTTTTCCAGTACGTGGCTATACTCACGGCTATGCACACTACGCATCTATAGCCGCATACTGAAATTGTGTGTGCCCTATACACTTGCCCGGGTCTCCTCTCTCTACTCTCTCTCCTCTAGCCATGGTGATGCTCCCCATCTCTTGTAGTGTAGATAAGGAATGTTTCAACGAGAAAACCAAAATCAAAATATATTTTTATTGGGGGGGGGGGATGCACAATTAGCACTATAAATCCTATAGTTGGATAGTAGGATCAATTAGCATTATAAATCTTACAGTTGGATAGTTGGATAGTTGGATGCACAATTAGCATTTTAAATGCTATAGCTGGAATATAGTAGGATCTTTTCTTTTAAAAGTTTTTTGTTCTTCTGGAGCACATATTTAGATTTAGACCTCGTAGACTTCATAATAAGTATTTGGTCACACATATCTTTCACACATATGTCAACATAATTTCTTTTTCTTTCTTACTTCTTGTGCATAGTATACATAGTGCCACAAAACTATGTAGACATAAAATATATGAAGAAAATTGTGAGAAATAAGATTCCACCCCTTAATGTTTGATTCTTAATTATTTTATGTTTTTTTATAATCTTTTGATTTTTTAATGATTTTATGCTTACACATGACCTGCTTACTAGTAAATGTAATATTTATTTGGAGAGGGGAAGGTACTAAACAAGTGGAACCACTCATGGGCATGCATAAGCATAACTATGAGGTTTGTAATAGGCAAACATGATAAAAAAGCATTGCTTGGATAACTGTGTAGCTTGAATCATGATGTCACATTCAAAATTCTATGGTGTAATAGGAAAACATGATAAAAAAACATTGCTTAGTTAAAAATATTTTCATATTGGGTGTTAAATATGTACAACGGTGTAGCTCGAATCTATGATGTCACATTCAAAATTCTATATTACATAATAAAACGAAACACATTTAAAATAATAATGCATTGTAGATTGAATAATAATGGAGACACAGCCTAGTGGTAAGGTGTTGAAGTCCCATGCAGGTGGTGTTGGGTTCAAAACGAGCTGGTTGTTGACAGTTGCACGAAAGCACACACGCACACGAGCACAAAAGATCCCCCAAAAAAAGGAGTTATTATAGTGCTTATGATTCCCTTGTTATCAACATCATAGAACTGACTCTATTGTATTGAAGCATATATTACTATCAAGAAAACAACCTTATCGATCACAAATCAGTTCCCATTCCTCATCTTCTGGGACAAAGAACCCCAACCAAAAGCACTTAAGAGGTAAACCCTTTGGGGGTTTGCTATCTCTTCAAATACGAAGGAATCTGTATGTCGTTGCAAGTGCTTTGTATAAAGGTATGAATATTATTATAAATATATATTATTGTTCAAAGAAAACCTCATCGATAGGGTGACTTGTAATAATTCATAGCCATTTTTTCGGCCTCCGTCACACTTTATTGTAGAAAGTAATAGTACTGATTAATAATTCATGTAGATATTACCACAGTACGTTAAGCACTCTCGAAGAATGTTATCTCGCACTCCATGGCTTTAAGGAAGAGGTTAAGAGCCTTGTGGTAGTCGAGTCTTCCAGCACAGTGATAATAGTCGATTGCGGCGACTAATGTGTTCACACTTCTACCTTCCTCAATGTTCTGGTCGATCCAGTACTGGTAGAGGTTTGTTTTGGCCGGGTGTTGCTTCTCCTGGCACTGCTTGGCGAGGTAAGGCCAGAGCTTTAAGCAAGGGTACATCGCAAGGAGCATGTACTCCGGCGTATCGCTCTGGAACGTTTCCGTGAGGAGCTGGAGGTACTGACGGACGGCATTCCCAAGGTAGATGCCGTAATAATTCTGGTCATGCTTGATCTGCCACCAGTCGAGCAAACCCTTGGCCTCCCTGCTGAAGCTTTTCTGTATCATCGTGGAAACTACTCTCAGGAAGATGTCTGCCTTGGGGTGCTCCTGCAGCTTCTCCCACAAGGACGCCGCCTCTGCACAGTACACAGCATCTTGCACCGTGTACTTACCGTAGAACTTGGGGCTCAGGATCCCCTCGGAGACTCCCTTGATGAACTTGCTCGAAAGGGCCTTTTGCTTCAGTTTCTCGGCCTCGGTGCTGTTCCACAGCTTCTCTGCGAGGCTGCTGGCGTCGTCGGAGCCAGGCGCAGGCGCAGCCGCAGGTGCCTGCGAGAGCTCACGTGACGGCCACGCGCCATGCTGCAGGACTGTCGTCGTCATGGGCACGAGCGTCACTTCGCTGTCACGCACGACCCACCCTCAGCGGCTCTCCCTCGATGGTCACCCCACGCTCACCTGCTCACCCTCACATCTACGTGCTGCACCAGCCTCCAGAGTCTACATATACATGTGTATCAGGCGGTGCGACGCAGAATCAATTCCCGGCATCTCTCGTTGCACAGCTGCACTGCGGCTACGATCATTATCATGGACGTTGGAAGGTTAATTATTTGAAATTCTATGCCCACTAACCATAATTATTGTACCTTTGTGGGTTATACTTTATTTCCACTAGCCTTGATCACTACAAGGTCGGCACCCTGTTTTCCTTACCTGATTTTTTCGTTGGTTCCCCATGTAGAAATGAAGACGAAATGTGTACCTACCTACCTGGATTCGTTGGTTTCCCGACCGCAACGCTGACTACCACTCACTAAACCACTACGTAAATGTCCCATCAAGGAATGCTCGAAATTTTAAATTTCCCATAAAAAATTACAGTAAAATACAAAAAAAAACTTGCTATATTTCACCAAACCCCCCAATTTTGAAGGGAAAGGGAAATTAAACATGGTTCTCACATAACCTGATTTGTAGTCTAATTTTTCGAGTTATACATCCCGCCATTTGTATGATTTCTATGATTTTCAAGTTTGAATCCCAGGTAAATCTTTTTTTGGACCAATATATATATATATATATATATATCCAAAAAGAAAACACCTTTACATCTTCACATTTCTTTTTTTGGACCAATATATATATATATATATATATATCCAAAAAGAAAACACCTTTACATCTTCACATTCAGACCCAGTTCCAAATACAAAACTCTTACTACATCTCCATGTTTAGTAACCCACAAATTAAAAACCATCTGTCATCTTCCAATACAAAAGAGGACTGCCCCCAAGAGATCTAAAAACCTAGCTGAATACATGCCTTAATCATAGCTTCAGTTGTGCAACCTCTGGGAGACTGCTTTTCCAAAACTTCTCCTTTCTTGGTCCAAATTTTTACTACTGGTCTGGTTGCATTGCCTTTAATTTTAAGGGTTGAAAAAAACCTCTTTTTCGAGCACTGTACAAAACCTCCTTTCCTATCTACTTCGTAATAATCTTGTATGTAGATCTCATATAAGTGTTCATAAAATCACGGATCTTTCTCATTGCTAAAAGAGCATACCCCTAGAAAAGCTCGGGTATAGTGTAATTGTACCTTCAAAAATAAAAAATAAATACCTTCAAATTCCCTACTGTCCGTAAGCTTTTTTCACTACCCTTCCCATTAACCTTGTCCCTCCAAGGACTTTCACAAAAGCATACTCCCTTCCTTATTTGTCTGCTCCCATCCGAATTTTTTTCTAACTATATGTGAAAACCTTGCATCATGATCGAACTGATCAAAGACTTGCACAAAAAAAAACTCTAACTATAAATCTTGGGTTCACTACTTGCATGGCTCCCTCTAATGTGGGTTATTGAGAATTAAATAGTTAGCACGCTCCTTTCCTTATATCTACATAGTAATAAAGAACCATGCAAAAGCAATGGGGTTAATCCAAGTGTTTGAATAAGAAAAATGCAAGAATAAATGAAAACCCACCAAAAATGAGTAAATTCCCTATGGGCCTACATTTTTTCGAATGGCTCGTAAACTTTTAGAGTATCTGAATTACATACTTCTTTCCGTCTCCAACAATGGAATTTCTAGGCTTAACACTAGTTCGGTACCACAAAGGATATAAAAGTGTCATTTTAAGCCAATGAGGTGATAGCGCAAGTGGTAGGGATGTTTCACTAGGACCTCCTTGTTTGACTGTACCAAGAGGTTCTCAGATCGAAACCTCGTATGGTGCATCCTCAACGGCATCGTCTACATGTGGATAAAAGACCCTAACATTTTCATTTTAAAGGGGTTTTAAAAGACTCTAACATTTTCATTTTACATTTCATGACACTTTTCTAATATAGAAGCTTCATATAAATATCAGTAGGAAGTTAGGAAAATAAGTTTTTAATTGAATTTAGGTATATTCATGCTAGAAGAATGAGTATATAAAGTGATAGAGGCCTCAAAATGTATCCCTATAAGCACACATTTTTCATAAGAATTTAAAAAAAAACTTCAAGAAAAAAAAACTCTATATCATGTGTATACTAAGTATACTTATGATCCCTACTTCTTATGATAGGGTAAATCATTTAAGTCACTTCTATATGTAAGATAATTTATTTTTCTAATAAAAAATCCCTCCTCTAACCTCGTTCCACTCACACATAAACTCACTAGCATGCATTAGAAAAGGTGATTAGAGAGATGATTAGCACAAGAGCAAGATATTATTGTACAACGAGAGAATATATTATATTATGAGGGAGAGTGATTTATATATAAGGCCATAAGTATTCACACACACTAAAACTGTTGCCAATTGATGGCACCCAATGAAAAGATATCGGGAAGAAGGGAGTTTGAGCTCTTACAAGGACACACACACACACATACACACACACACACTCACACACACACACCTCACACTCACACTCACACACACACACACACACACACACACACACACACACACACAAACAAACAAACCCTAGAAGAGAACACACAAGGTGAGAGGCTGAAAAACTGTTCTTCTTCTTCTTCAACAAAAGAGGTCTACAAAAGAGATAAAGTGACTAACACACATATTAGAGTATATACAAGTGGTCCATAATGTGAACACCCTAAAGTGGAGTGGGTAGGTGTGGACTAGTTGGTGTGGTCTAGCTGTAGACTCTCTGACAAAGATATATCAGTGGCAGTTACCAAACCTACTAGTGATGTAAATGTAGAACGGTCGTGTAGGCACCTCGTGAACGTGTCAGCTCATGTTGAGGTTGGCATCTCAACACTCCCTCTTAAGCTCAACTCTAGCTCGTAAACTCTAAGTATATCTCAAAATCTACAGAGCTTCTCAGCTCCCAAGGCCTTCGTGAAGATGTCAATGATCTAATCCTATGTATTAAGGCCAAGTCGATGTCACCTACCAAGACTCTCTCCCTGATAAAGTGATAGTGTACCTCAATGTGTTTCGTCTACATGGAAAACTAGGTTCTTAGCCAATTGTATACTGCTAAGATTGTCACAATATATGATAACCTTTCTCTCCACATGCAAAGTCGATGTCGCCTGCTAAGACTCTCTCCCTGAGATAAAGTGATAGTGTACCTCAATGTGTTTCGTCTGCATGGAAAACTAGGTTCTTAGCCAATTGTATACTACTAAGATTGTCACAATATATGATAACCTTTCTCTCCACATGCAACCCCAAATCAACAAGTAGCTTTGCGTAACCAATCTACCTCACACGCTGCCATTGCAGCTCCTCTATACTCTGTCGCTACACTCGACAAGGAAATTGTGGGCTACTTCTTACTGCTCCATGTTAGTAGCACTTCCCAATCAAAACATAAATCCACTGGTAGATCTCCTGACTGAGATGCTACTTGCCCAATCCGCATTTGTGTACCCATATCACTCCAATGGTACACCTGCTACATAAAACAATGCATAATCAACAGTGGCCCTCAAATACCGAAGTGTGTATCACACACTGTCAAGATGTGGTTTGCACAGAACATGTATAAACTGGCTCTCTAAGCCAATAGTGTAACTCAAATCTGCCCTGCTGATCTCGTGACATAGAGATCAAACTCCCCACAATCTTCGTGTACATAGTGGGGTCCTCCAACACATAACCTGCATCCACACTAAGCATGCCATTTTGATCTAATGAAACCAAGATTGGCTTACAAACACTAGGAGAAGGATGGGCTCTATAGGGACCCTTTTATTTGGCAGTTTAAGGATTTAACCATTTTGGATTTAAAAACTAATCCAAGATTCCTTCCTAAAGTAAAATTGGGTAAAACGGTTATATTATTTTTTGAATTCAAATTTTTTGCTAAAAATGAATTTGAAATCTAGTGGGAGAAACCATATCATGTAACATATCTATGGGAAGCTCTCGACGAGTAGAGTCCATATCTACAATTGCCGACAAATTTTGAGCTTGTATGTAGAAGTTATGGAAGTCTGAAAATTGAAAAACTTTTCCTCCTCTTTTTAAGCGAGAAAAACTACACAAAGCATCTTTAAAGGAATATTTTTCCCTCTCTTACAAACCCAACATTTTTGTACACATGGCATCCACCTATTAGCCTATTTCCTAATCACACTTTAATCCCCATGGCAATTTAAAGGGCCCCCATAGACCCCATCCTTCAAACCTAATGCTAGCCAAATACCATCACGTGTGCGAATGACCTCAATGTCCAAAAAGTAGTGCAGATCTCCCAAATACTTCATGTCAAACTTCCTTTTGAGAAGACTTTTCACATGCTCAATCTCTTCCAAGTTGTCACCCCCAACAATAAGATCATCTATATAGATGGTGATGATCACAATACCCTTATCACTCTTGCATACATACAAAAAGTGATTTGCATCTACCATATAAAAACCAATAGTGACAAGATACTCAGCAATCTTGTCATACCGCCATGCTTGTGGAGCTTGCTTGAGCCTATACAAGGCCTTAGGAAGCTTACATACATACTCTAGGTCAAGGGATTTCACTGACGTAAACGAGAACATGTGAACATGTTAATAACATATGTTAATAACACAAAAAATCTTGTGATCACATGTTATATTCACAAAGCTTTCACAAGGGCCTAAAAAAATTATCTTTGTCAGGCATAAAAAATCTTCTTAGGTGGCCACTGACCTGCTATTATGTGAAGATGGTAACATGAGAACATGCGAATAGCTTATTCCCATGTGTAGCCAAGCTTTTAAGGGGTTCCCAAATGGCAAGTGACCTGTTATTTTGTGAACGGTAACATGAGAACATGTGAATAACTTGTTCACATGTGTTATTATCACAAAAAATCTTGTGATCACGTGAATATTAAATCCCTGTAGACTGGGTGACCAGGCTTTTCTCTATGATGGTTTGGCCAAGTGACCAAGATTCTCTTGTCTGTACTTTGAATCTCAATATATAGGAGCGTCTTTAGGGTGTTTTCCTTATCAAATGATAGGATAATCTACAATATAGCATAGGCGCCCATTACATAAGTGTGCGGACATAGTTGTCATATAAGAAATGTGTTAACCAATATGTGGTTAACATTCTCCCCTTCCTAAAGTCGATCGTATCCTCCTACTTGTCTTGTAAGATTCCTCCCTCCATCTTTTGAGGTATACAGGTGTAAGAACCTTCCCTTCTGATCTTATAATTATTCCCCTCTCTAAAATAAAAGAAAGATCCTGTTTTACCCTGTTTTGGCCTGGAGAGAGAAAATGTCTAGAGGGATGTAATTCAAAATTGAGATATTTTTTGATATAAAAATCCTCCTAGTGTCTAAAATGGTTTCCCTTGATATAGAAATTCAAAAAGAACTTTCCAATGTGCAATTGGAATTAATTGAAAATAGGTATAAAGGACCTTAGCCTAAGGGTCCAGATTTTTAGAATTTTTTTGATTATGGTCCAATTAAGGTTCCTATGGGCCATTTGGATCAATCCAAGTGTAGGGAGGAGATAAATTGAAGAATAAAAGAAAAACCCCCCAAAAATGAGTAAATGCTCACATAAGATGAAGAGTGGACTAAGGACCAAAGAAAAGAATAAAAAAACTGAATTTTGACACCTCAGTGTGGGGATCTCCCCTCATGAATTAGGCACCTTTTTCTTATCATTACCCCCAATTTTTATCAATAAAATGAGATATTTCCATCTCTCCTCTCTCCTATTTCAAAACTAGATCCAAAAGGTAAGCTGAACTGACCCAAAAATGGTCAAAAATTGACCAAACTGATCTGGAAAATTCTAGAATCAATTTGCTTGGTTAGAGGCTCACTTTCTCCTATAAATAGAAGCCTCCCCCTTTGTAAAAGCTTAATGGTGTATATGCACTGTTACTCTACTGTCCTGAGCTATCTACATTGAATTTTTTAGTACTTCAATTGTTTTTGGCCTAATCCTCTCCAAAGTGAATTGGTGGCAACTCTTGCTTCAAACAAGAGTAAAACCCTTAATCCCTCAAGCCAAAGGAGAGCTTACAAGCTCCATGTAAGCTAATTTTCTTACTTGTTTACGAATTTTTAATGAAAAATCTATGGTTTTCTTGATTTTTATGTTTTGCATATGTTTGAATTAAATTCAAATGCTATGCCTTTGATAAAAAGGCCACCCCCTTCTCTTCTTTACATTTCAACTTTTCTCAGTCCTAGAAAGATGAACTAAGTGATTAATTAAACTCTTCTTATTGTTTACTCTCTTAAATTTAGAAAATTATGTAGATTAGAGTTCTATAATTCTAAATTGGGTTAATTAAGTTAAATAAAGAAAGATAAAAATGAGAAATGGTCATCCATACAAAGAAGGTTATGGCAAAATTTTTCAAAATTTTGTGAAAAAAAAAGTTTATTTTTATGTTATTCCAAAAGAGTAATTCCCACCATTTTTGCATCTAAAAGAAATATTCTAATTACTCCATGTACATATTCACTTATGAATATGCATGGATATCACCAATATTAATTATTAAAATTGATTTCTATGCATAGAAAGATGCAAAAAGAAGTTTTTTTATTACAAAAGTGTTATTCTTATTAAATTTTATTTCTATGCATAGAAAGATGCATAAAAGAATTTTTTTATTACAAAAGTGTTATTCTTATTAAATTTGATTTTAATGCATAGAAACATGCATAAAGGAATTTTTTTTACAAAGTATTATTCTTATTAAATTTGATTTCTATGCATAGAAAGATGCATAAAGGAAATTTTTTTATTACAAAAGTGTTATTCTTATTAAATTTGATTTTTATGCATAGAAAGATGCATAAAGAAATTTTTTATTATAAAAGTGTTATTCTTATTAAATTTGATTTCTATGCATAGAAAGATGCAAAAAGGAATTTTTTTTATTACAAAAGTCTTATTCTTATTAAATTTGATTTCTATGCATAGAAAAGTTCATAAAAGAATTTTTTTATTACAAAAGTGTTATTCTTTTTTAATTTGATTTTTATGCATAGAAAGATGCATAAAGGAATTTTTTTATTATAAAAGTGTTATTCTTATTAAATTTGATTTTTATGCATAAAGGAATTTTTTTATTATAAAAGTGTTATTCTTATTAAATTTAATATCTATGCATAGAAAGATGCATAAAGGGATTTTTTTTTAAATTACAAAAGTGTTATTCTTATTAAAATTAATTTTTATGCATAGAAAGATGCATAAAGGAATGTTATTCTTATTAAATTTGATTTTTATGCATAGAAAGATGCATAAAGAAATTTTTATTATTATAAAAGTGTTATTCTTATTAAATTTGATTTCTATGCATAGAAAGATGCATAAAGGAATTTTTTTTATTACAAAAGTGTTATTCTTATTGAATTTGATTTCTTTGCATAGAAAGATGCCTAAAAGAATTTTTTTATTACAAAAGTGTTATTCTTATTAAATTTGATTTCTTTGCATAGAAAGATGCCTAAAAGAATTTTTTAATTACAAAAGTGTTATTCTTATTAAATTTAATTTCTATGCATAGAAAGATGCATAAAAGATTTTTTTAATTACAAAAGTGTTATTCTTATTAAATTTGATTTCTATGCATAGAAAGATGCATAAAGGATTTTTTTTTTACAAAAGTGTTATTCTTATTAAATTTGATTTCTATGCATCGAAAGATGCATAAAAGAATTTTTTTATTACAAAAGTGTTATTCTTATTAAATTTGATTTTTTATGCATAGAAAGATGTATAAAGGAATTTTTTTATTACAAAAGTGTTATTCTTATTTAATTTGATTTCTATGCATAGAAAGATGCATAAAAGAATTTCTTTTTATTACAAAAGTGTTATTCTTATTAAATTTTATTTTTACGCATAGAAAGATGCATAAAGGAATTTTTTTATTATAAAAGTGTTATTCTAATTAAATTTGATTTTATGCATAAATAGATGCATAAAAGGATTTTTATTGTATGTAAAAGTGTTATTCCCATTGAAGTTGATTTTTATGCATAAATATATGCATAAAGAATTATTATATCAAAATTAGAATTCTCTTAAATTCTATGTTTAAATTCTATGAGTATTTGATAAATGAATAATTAAATACTCTAAGAGATAAATTTCTATCGTTTTATATTCACACGAATTGTGAGAAGAAAATTCAATCTATCGAGATCAAAATATTCAGATAAATGATTAATTTATTCCTCATTGGAATTCATATCTAATTCAGATAAATGATTGGAATTCATATCTAATTTAGAAATCAGTTAAGTGAATATTCAAAGAAAGAAATTTAGTAAAATAGTAATTGAATTATCAAACCTTTTCGAGAAAGATAGTTCAGGAAAAATCTTATCCGACTCAAACCTTGAATCAGACTATGACCAAGACCAAACTCTTTCGTCAGTTTTGAGGAAAGGTATGACCAGTTTAGAAAAATACACTCAAAACTCCTGCCAAATCTGAAACTAAGTTTGAGACCCTTTGAATTGATCTGTGGATCAAGGTTATAGAATTCGATGAATTCTGGCATGAAATTCAGAATTCCGATCAAGGAGTTTTGGGGATACTGATTCAAAAAATACTCTTGTATCTAAAAGAAAATCAAACTGAAAACTTGCATAGAAACCCTGTTTTCTTAAAGGACTGTCTTACGCCAGAATGGATGGATGAAATGTGATTTGAATAGATGTGATAAGACTCTCATGTGAATCAGATAGATGTGAATGAATGGATGAGATGTAATGTGATGGGAAACGGGATGTGAATGAATGGATGAGATGTGATCTCATGTGAATCGGGATGTAAGTGAATGATATGGGATGTGAATGGATGATATGTGATGAAAGTGGATGTGAATGTGTATGTGAAGAATGGATGTGGATGTATGTGAAAGAATGGATGTGGATGTGTATGTGAAAGAATGGATGTGAATGTGTTTGTGAAGAATGGATGTGGATATGTATGTGAAAGAATGGATGTGGATGTGGATGTGGATGTGGATGTGAAAGAATGGATGTGGATGTATGTGAAAGAATGGATGTGGATGTGGATGTGTATGTGAAAGAATGGATGTGGATGTGTATGTGAGAGAATGGATGTGGATGTATGTGAAAGAATGGATGTGGATGTGTATGTGAAATAATGTGATGTGATGTGACATGAATATATGTGGATGTGAAGTGATAGATATGAATGTATAGATAGATGTTGGTAGTCCTACATGTGAACCATTGGATGGATGTGGATGAATGAGATGAGATGTGTATGAATGAGATGATGTGGATAGATGTGATGTGATGTGATGTGATGTGATGTGGATAGAATGTATATGATGGGATGGTAATGTGAATGAATGAGATGTGATGCGATGTGAATCGGGATGTGAATGAATGAGATGTGATGTGAAATGGATGTCATGTAAATTGGAATAGATATGAATGGATGATATGTGATGTGAATGAGATGTGATGTGATGAGATGTGGATTTGGGTAGATGCGAGTGGATGAGATCTGATGAGGATAAATGAGGAAAGATGTGATGAGATGAAAATGATGTGATTGGATAAGAATGGGAATACCTATGAAATGGATGTGGATTAAATACTATGGGTTGATGTGGAACAATGTGGAAAGACGAGAGTTCGTTATAGAAACTGTATTTAGTATGACCTATTTTTAAATGACTGTTTTATGTCAAGAATGCTGGGGAAGCACTTTGACTGTCTTGTGAATGAGGTCGTGGAGACCTAGCGGATAAAGTTGCAACAGTTGACGGAGAGTCAATGGAGGACGTCTCACGTAGCAAGGTCAGCCGAGGTCTTGACCAGCCTCGGTTCCATTTAAATGGTGAGCTTCCGGTACGTTGGATGAGGGACCAAGGAAGCGGCCTACGAGTGAAGCACTAGGTGACCTGCGAAGGATCCTAGAGGGTGCTGACCATACGGTGCTCGGGCGCTGGGTCGCCGAAGATACCCACACGTGCGTCGAGGAAGATGTTCGAAAAAGGAGTAAGAGTTGTTTTCTGAATTTGGGCATGGATCTGGTTGATTGACCTTGCTGGTCCTCACAACAGATGAGTCCATGGCTCTTTTATATGGATATGTTGGTTGATCTTGCTGATCTTCAACTGAGATTCCATTTTGATTTTTATAAGTGAAAATATTGCCGGTTACTATGAGCTAGGAACTATCGAAAAGGCCCCTGAGTGGACAGGTGGTAAGCGTTTTGGTTGCCAATGATGCCATAGGTACACCGATGAAGAAAAAATTAGAAATTAGGATTCAACTGGATATTTTGGAGGATTATGATCAGTGATACTATAGTTTCATTATAAGATTGTTTTAAAGATAGCTGAATCTGTAAAAAAGACAGTTTCATATTGGGTGTGTAAGTGGTGTGACTAGTTTTAAGTTTGCATGAATATCTGGCTAGGGGGCCTGGGAACTCTTTTCCCTGGTACCCGGGACAAAACCTAACCAAATTCTTAAATGGATCCCATCACTACGATGGTTGGGCAGTTGGCTAGGCTAGACTAAAGGATCCCTAAAATGAGACTCAATTCTGTTATGGGTACGATAGATGAAGTAAATCCCGGATAAAAATTGTTCTATGGAGAAGAATCAACGGCTGTGTCTCTCAATGAGGAAAAAAGCATTGGTCTCTATGATCCAAGTGCAAGTCTTTTCCTTGATCTGACTATGGGACTTACGGGTTCAGTTAGATCAGTTCAGTTAGTTAAGACTCTTGACTACGTTAGAGTAAAAATATCCTGGAGGAATCGCCCGTGCTTTCCGGGCGATGGAAGTTTTTCCGGGTTCGGTTTTGGAAGAACCGAGGGATTAGTGGATCAACCGAGAAGCCAAAAATGTCAAAAATTTATGAAGTAACAGTAAAAAGTTGGAAATGTGTGATGAAATTCATACAAATTGATATTCAGACTGAAATTCATAAATTAGTAATTGGGTCTTCAGATGGAAGTATCGCATTTGCATGGAATCCCTGACTTGCTTGAGGCCTAGACATGATGGTATTTACCTTATAATTCTAAGGACTGTGACTACCCGTATATACCGAGAGTATAACTGCAGCTCTTTGCTGGCAGTATATACGAGTAAATCTAAGACCTTGAAATTATAAGCAAAAATGCTATCCAGATGATGACTTCGAATGTGGTTGATTTGATTTTAAAACTCTGGTTGAGAACTGATGAGCTGATTTGGATTTTGATTGAAAAATGATGATTCCTGAATTTTGGTTGAAAAGCGATAAGCTGAGCAAAACCACAATGAGGATGAATGGGACGAGTCCCTGTGAGATGATGTTCGTAACTGGAATGACGATAATGACTTCAGCAAATCACAATAAGATTAGTGGATTGTGCTGACAGATTGCTACTATTAACACTTGACCCAATGGATCAAGTTAAGGGATGACAAATTAAAAATCTGTATAATTGAAATTCCCATGGAGGACTGTTCAGATGGAAATTTTGGTCTAATGGACCATTATTGTGTTCAGATGGAAATTTCGGTCTAGTGGACCATTATTGTGTTAAGGATATAACTTATATGATCTGAATACATTGTTATCTGATGATGAGTTCTATATAAGGGATCTTTATCCTAGGATTCTATTGGGTTCACAAGACTATAAGGAACCCCGGAATCAGTTGGATCTTAAGGGAAAGAGTTGTCCTCTAGTTTGCGAGATGAGGACATCTCGCGTTTTTTAAGTGGGGTAGGATGTTGGATTTCTCCCTCCAGCTTTTGAGGTGTACAGGTGTAAGAACCTTCTCTTCTGATCTTATAATTATTTCCCTCTCTGAAATAAAAGAAAGATCTTGTTTTACCCTGTTTTTGCCTAGAGAGAGAAAATGTCTAGAGAGAGGTAATTCAAATTTGAGATATTTTTGGATATAAAAATCCTCCTAGTGTCTAAAATGGTTTCCCCTAAAACAGAAATTCAAAAAGAACTTTCCAATGTGCAATTGGAATTAATTGAAAATAGGTATAAAGGACCTTAGCCTAAGGGTCCAGGTATAAAGGACCTTAGCCTAAGGGTCCAGATTTAAAAAAAAAATTAGATTATGGTCCAATTAAGGTTTCTATCCAATTGGATCAATCCAAGTGTAGGGAGGAGATAAATTGAAGAATAAAAAAAAAACCCCCCCAAAAATGAGTAAATGCTCACATAAGATGAAGAGTGGACTAAGGACCAAAGAAAAGAATAAAAAAATTGAATTTTGACACCTAAGGGTGGGGATCTCCCCTCATGAAGTAGGCGCCTTTTTCTCATCATTACCCCCAATTTTTAATCAATAAAATGAGATATTTTCATCTCTCCTATTTCAAAACTAGATCCAAAAAGTAAGCTGAGCTGACCCAAAAACGATCAAAATTTGACCAAACTGATCTGGAAAATTCTAGAATTAGTTTTCTTGGTTAGCGGCTCACTTTTTCCTATAAATAGAAGCCTCCCCCTTTGTAAAAGCTTAATGGTGTTTATGCACTATTGCTCTACTCTTGTCCTGAGCCATCTACATTGAATTTTTTAATAATTCAATTGTTTTTGGCCTAATCCTCTCCAAAGTGAATTGGTGGCCACTCTTGTTTCAAACAAGAGTAGAACCCTCAATCCCTCAAGCCAAAGGAGAGCTTACAAGCTCCATGTAAGCTAATTTTCTTACTTGTTTACGAATTTTTAATGAAAAATCTATGGTTTTCTTGATTTTTTATGTTTTGCAGATGTTTGAATTAAATTCAAATGCTATGCCTTTGATAAAAAGACCACCCCTTCTCTTCTTTACATTCTAACCTTTCTCAATACTAGAAAGATTAACTAAGTGATTAATTAAACTCTTCTTATTGTTTATTCTCTTAAATTTAGAAAATTGTGTAGATTAGAGTTCTATAATTCTAAATTGGGTTAATTAAGTTAAATAAAGAAAGATAAAAATGAGAAATGGTCAGCCATATAAAGGAGGTTATGGCAAAAATTTTCAGAATTTCGTGAAAAAGAAAGTTTGTTTTTATGTTATTCCAAAAGAGTAATTCCCACCATTTTTGCATCTAAAAGAAATATTCTAATTACTCCATGTACATATTCACCTATGAATATGCATGGATATCACTGATATTAATTATTAAAATTGATTTCTATGCATAGAAAGATGCATAAAGGATTTTTTTAATTACAAAAGTGTTATTCTTATTAAATTTGATTTCTATGCATAGAAAGATGTATAAAAGATTTTTTTAATTACAAAAGTGTTATTCTTATTAAATTTAATTTTTTATGCATAGAAAGATGCATAAAGATATTTTTTTTTACAAAGTGTTATTCTTATTAAATTTGATTTCTATGCATAGAAAGATGCATAAAAGGTTTTTTTTAATTACAAAAGAGTTATTCTTATTAAATTTTATTTCTATGCATAGAAAGATGCATAAAGGAATTTTTTTAATTACAAAAGTGTTATTCTTATTAAATTTGATTTTTATGCATAGAAAGATGCATAAAAGATTTTTTTTTATTACAAAAGTGTTATTCTTATTAAATCTGATTTTTCTGCATAGAAAGATGCATAAAAGAATTTTTTTATTACAAAAGTGTTATTCTTATTAAATTTGATATACATAGAAAGATGCATAAAAGATTTTCTTTTTATTACAAAAGTGTTATTCTTATTAAATTTGATTTTTTATGCATAGAAAGATGCATAAAAGAATTTTTTCTATCACAAAAGTGTTATTCTTATTAAATTTGATTTCTATGCATAGGAAGATGCATAAAAGATTTTTTTTTATTACAAAAGTGTTAGTCTTATTAAATTCGCTTCGCAACAAAATGGAGTTACTGAGTGGAAAAACAGGCACATTGCAGAGATGGCATGAGCATTGATGATAGAGAAGAACATGCCGCCTATAGGGCTGAAGCTCTTTCCACAGTAGTTCATATCATGAACAGGACTCCTATTGCAGCCATACATGATGTAATGCCAAAGGAGAAGTTTACTAGCAAAGAAACCTAATTTGTCTCACTTAAAAGTTTTTGGATGTATTGCATATGTGCATGTGCCAGATGAGTTATGTACTAAGCTAGATCCAAAGGAAGAAAAATGTGTGTTTATTGGGTATTCCCTTGAGTAAAAGGGATATAGATGTTATAATCTTGCTGCATGTTGTTAACCACATATTGGTTAACACATTCTTATGACAACTATGTTCGCACACTTATATAATGGGGGCACGTGTGCTATATTGTAAATCTCATCATTTGATAAGGGAAACGCCCTAAAGACACTCCCACGTATTGATCTTCAAAGGACAGACAAGAGGATCTTGGTCAGTTGGCCAAACCATAGAGAAAAGCCTTGCAACTATGTTTTGGGCGCCTCGGGTCACTTACTCTTCGGGCGACCTAGTGAGGAAAGGCTTGGAACTATAAAAGTCAATTTCTCTTGTTTGTAACTCATTCTCTCATTTGTGCAATATAAGTGAAGTGTTCTCTTCTCTCCCTCTCTCTTGCAACTCTAATCGAGCATGTGTGGTGTGCTTAGGGTTAGGATTTGGGAGTGATTAGTGATAATCTCTTGCTTCCCTCTCTCTCTCTCTCTCTCTCTCTCTCTCTCTCTCGCTCTCTCTCTCTCTCTCTCTCTCTCTCTCTCTCAAGTGATTAGGCTAACCAACGCGATCCTCTTCCATGGATATCCCACACGATCTTTGCAAGAGAGCTTGCATCACTCGTTGGATTAGAGCAACCACCTCAATGTGACAATGAGTGTGGGAGAACGACGGTGACGAGTGACTACGGTGGAGCTCTTGAGCCATGCTCGAGCTCGCTGGATAGGCAACTTCCCATGACACATTAGGGTAGGTTATCCTTAACATCCTTGGTGCCGTTGCTGGGGAGAGCCATCCGCTACTTGTCTATGCCATCTTTGATTCGAATCCGATGGAGCCTCCATAGCTCGGTGCTAGGTAGGCTCTTTGGCATGCAATTTTTTGTTTTTTTGTTGTATTTTGATGCTTTTCTTGGTTGTTTTTGATGTTTTTGTTAAGATTCATGTATAGATTTGTGTTTAGAGTAGGATTATTACTTGTTTGAGTGACAAAACTTGAGATTTTGGTGATTAGAGATTCTAATCTCAAGAGGGTTTTTGTTTAAACGTAGACTCTTTTTGTTAATTTTTAGCCTAATCTTGAGTGGATTAATCAGTGACTTAATTAGTGAAATTATTTTGGGATAATCACATGTTTGGATTAGCATAAACATTGCTAATCCACCTATCAAATCCTTATGCTCAAACTCTTCACTAATTAGGAGTAACTTGAGGGCAAAGAAGAGGGGAGTGATTAGCAATGGAATTAAAAGAATTAATCTTTAGTTAAGCTAGAGTACCTCTAAATTAGTCAAAATCCACTAATTTAGAGGTAGCCTCTAACTTTAGCCCTTTCCACCTACCTAGCATTATTGAGGGAGTCTTAGTTGTCTCCCACTCACTTCCCTCCTCCAATTTGAAATTGAAATTGAAATTCTAAATTTCAAATCTCAAATTCAAATTCAAATTCTACTTGCCACGGCTATTTCATATTTGCCACGACCGTACCAACCTAAAGCCATGGGCATTAAAAAAATCAAAAAAAAATCTATATGGCCGTTCCACACTTGCTACGGCCATACCAACCTAAAGCCACATGCGTATGCTTGTAAGCGTATGACCGTACCAAACCCAAAAAAAACTCAAATTTTTAAAACTCCGTATGGCCATTCCACGCTTGCCACCAGGACCGTACAAACCTTAAGCCATGGGCGTACACTTGTAAGCGTATAGCCGTATCTAAACTTTTTTTTTTTCATATTAAAAGAAAAAATCTAAACGACCGTCCACCCTTGCTACTAAAGCCACGGGCGTACACTTATAAGCTTACAACTGTACCAAACCCAAAAAAAACTTTTTTTTCCAAAAAAAACATAAAATGTTTTTTAAAAATTTCGTACGACCGTTCCACACTTGGCACGGCCGCATACCCAACCTAAAGCCATGGGTGTACACTTGTAAGCCTACGGCCACACATAAATAAAAAAAACATTTTTTTTCAAAAAAATATTTTTTTAAAAATTTCAAACGACCATTCCACACTTGCCACGACCATTCCACACTTGCCACGACCGTTCCACACTAAAGCCACGGGCGTACGCTTGTAGGCGTACAACCGTACCAAACAAAAAAAAATAAAATTTTTAAAATTTCATATGACCGTTCTATCTTGCTACAGCCATACCAACCTAAAGCCATGGACGTATGCTTGTAAGCGTATGATAGTACCAAATTTTTTTTCCAAAATTTTAAAAAAGAAAAAGAAAAATAAAAAAAAATTCAAACATCACACTTACCAAGGCCTTTCCATACTAAAGTCACAGGTGTACGCTTTTAAGTGTATGGCTATACCAAACCCCAAAAAAAAAAATCAAACGGCCGTTCCACACTTGCCACGGTCGTTCCATACTAAAGCCACAGGCGTACGCTTGTAAGCGTACAGCTGTACAAAATCCTTTTTTTTTAATAAAAATAAAAATAAATCTTCAAAATTCCAAATGTTCATTCCACACTTGCCCATGGTCGTTCCATACTAAAGCCATGGGCATACGCTTGCTCTACGCTTGTAAACGTACGGTCGTACCAAACAAATTTTTTTTTAAATTTTTTTAATTAAATTCCAAATGACCGTTCCACACTTACCATGGCCGTTTCGTACTAAAGCCATGGGTGTATGCTTGTAAACATATAGCCGTATAGCAAACCAAAACAAAAACTTTTATTTTCTTTAAAAAAAATTAAAATTTTAAAATCTTTAGAGGTACTTTTGGTCTACCTCCCCCTGACTCACTAGAGTCATTTTACATGTATAAAACACCTCAAAAGACCACTTTTAACCTTAAGGGTGCATTCATGCGTAGAGCAAAAGTGAGCTAAAACTCCTATTTCTGTCCTGTGCACGCACCGTTGAAGCTTTTTTAAGCTTCCCCACACACCATGGACACCTTTCGGTCATGGTTGTATGCACCCAATGCCTCCATTCCATTCGGTGGCACCCCGATCTCAATTGCACATTCACATGTGGTCACCATGCTACACATGTTTGGCCGGGAGGGCGAAGAAATCTTTGAAGAGTCCTCATCTAGTGGGGCTCCTCCATACATGCACCCTGGCGTGGATAGATGCCCCGAGCACATTCACGTACCCTCTTCTCTACCCACCACAGATCTATTCCCACCCCACCCTTATACCACCTCCCCTTCCACAATTTGCCATTCTGAGCTTAGCACAAGCTCTAGGAAGGGGAGTGTCACAATACTTGTACCCACAAACATCACATACAAAACCTATGTGGGAAAAAATTTCAAACTTCTGCCAAAATTCCATGAACTTGGAGACCCTGTATTCCACATCAAGGTCTTTAACCAAATCTGTCAGGCATTTGAAATTTTCAACGATGCAACCAAAGTCAATCTCCTTGGACTCAGCCTTAAAGGCAAGGCTGTGCAATGGTTCTAATCCTTGGACCCTCGGCACAAAAGCGCTTTCAAAGTGGTGAGAGAGGCCTTCATTTATCGAATTTGCACCCTACGGGCCCAAATGGAGCGCCGTCATCCAACTATTCTTCCAATTGGAACAAAAACCTAAGGAAACATTACGTGACTACATCGCTCACATCAAGTACCTTGATTTGCGTTGCGAAGAGAGGGAAAAATTGACAGATAAGCAATTAAATGGTATGTTTCCTCTTGGGCTTGCACAATCCAAGGCTTCACGACCACCTGTTGGTCAAGGACCCCTTCACCTTCTTTGATCATGCTTGCAAATGGGCGATCTTTCTTGATGACAACATATGCGAGAAAGCTATTCCATGCAATTGGCGACCGTGCAATAACAACCCAAAGCTCATTTGTAATGGCACCGCCCCAAACCAACTACTCACATAACGTGCCACCATACCCCTCTCCACCACTACCAATCTTTCCATCCCAACCATTGTCTTTCTAGGCACACCCTATTTCTCATGGAATGATTCCAACTAGGTCCATTGCTAAAGTTGTGGAGCACATGCACTCTGCCATCCCCGAGGCACCCCTAACGGCTCATCTCCCTTTGGCGGCGCATCACATGGACCCTAAACCACTTGTTCACACTATAGGTGCACCCGCATGGACTGCATAGAGTGGCAAAATGCCCTCAAAAGAAACATTTGCCAATGCAACCACAATGTCATGGATGTGGAATATCGACCATTACTATATGGATTGCCCTTTGCAATTTGTTTCTCATTCTACAATCGAAGGCATGCCATCCCTTAATGCGTTGAGCGTTCAACATGGGAAGTCATTCACTATCCCATTGAATGGCGTCACACGGTTGTAGGCCAAGCTAAACAAGGCCACATCCCAAAAGAAACAACGCTCTACGCCCGTTGGCCACGGAGACGATCAGGTTAGCATCCATACGGGCTCAACAAAGTCCACATCATTCTCCTACGAGAGAGATGATCGTGCCGAATTGCCACTCCCCCATACAGCCCACCAAATAGGATAAATGACTGGCCACTTATCCCAGACTCACCAAATAGGATAAACGACTGGCCACTTATCCCAATGCCATCCTTGAGAAGCAACGTCTTCAAGAGTCCCAAGTAGCACTGGTCGAGCAATACTAGGCTCAACTTGAACCGCCACCTATTTTTGTAACCTTTGACCCAGTGCCTAAGTGTGTGTCGTCCCCCATCGAACCTGAACTTTCACACCAGGTAAGGTAGGAGTCTCTGCAAACGCTCAAGGCCAAGGATGATTTGTTCGCCACCACCAACATGATGTTGACAAACAACGATTTTGTCCCTCATCTCATCCTCTAATGCTTATTCCACAAATGGCCAAGCCCAAATCCCGCGTTCACATCGAACAACTCAATGCGAATAGTGACATAGAGTTTGATAGTGACTCACGAGGTCCGCACACCAAATTTACAGAGGTATTTTATCCTCCTACTGCAACCAACTCTCCACCTCCACACCTGTCAAATAAGGACCAAATTGAGCTTCCATATACTATTGTTGGTCCACCCTATGATCAAGGCCCCGTCTCTCAAGATGCCTACTCATTAACGCGACTTGGCTGGCCTCTCTGCCTTCCTTTCCTCCCAAATCCACAGGCCCATTGGAACCTTGTTAAAAGGTAGTCCAAATTTATGGAATGACCTTTGGGATTGGATGGAACACAAACTGCTGGCTTCTGTGGAGGAGGAAGCCCCATCATCTAGACCTACTTCATCACCACTACTCATAACCCAAAGGCACACCAATAATTCGCGGCAATGCACTGGGACAATACTTTGAAGGTGATGACACACATGCAACATTGCCCATTTCCTATAATTGCTCAAGACTTTGTGAACACCGCCAAGAGCAATGATCTCTTAGTTTGCGACGCTTGTCTTCAAGCCCTTGATGACACGCGGGCACCATGCACGGTCGCTTCTTTCAATAGTGATGAAGTCAACCACGATTGGCTTAAAATCCTTGTTACACTTGACACTCTCCCAGGTCACAAATGCGGCACACAATTTGTGCTCCCAAACGGCCAGACCCTTCATGAACCCTACAAAGCCATTTCCTCGCTTAACACCCTAAGTGTAAGTGTAGCTCCACAACCTGAAACAACCACCCTTCTCGGGTATGGATAGATTTTCCCTTTGGTAAAAACATGCAAAGAAAACATTTCTTGGTGTCTCATAATCAGCCATAATATTTTGCCATGGGAAACATGGGTCTCTCTAGGCAAACCATCTCTTAAAACTTCCCATGCCAAAGTTCAATTGCCTAGTGGTGGAAAATGCATACAAAACCTGGGGTCTTTTACACAAATTGTCCATACTGTATCTAACCCATTATCTTGTAAGTTCTATGTGGTTCCCATAGGCGAGATAAAACAAGCAGTCATCCTCGAAGGAAGCTGGGTCTAGAAAGCTACAAGTACAATCAGCTTCGCTGACAACACACCTACCCTTAAGCTCCCCCAGGAGGGCAAGGTAACAATGATCCTTTGGGACAAGGGAGTGCATCGAGTCTAATTCTCTTCCCCCACCAACTGCTTCCACAAAGGCTATTCTCATGTTGAAATATACAAGTGAATAGAGTGTGTGCGGGAACAAGCCCTTGGCTAGAGGCTATAAAAGAGAATCTGTAAAAGAGAATCTGTAAATGTGAGAGAACCTGTGAAAAGGTGAGAAGAATCTACTGGGTGAGAATAAAGGGTAGCATGAGGAGATTTAGGAGATGTGGAGATATTCTGGGAGAGGTGGAGAGAATCAAGCAAAAGAGGTGGAGTGAATCAAGGAGAAATCAGTGGGATTAGATGCTTGGATGTAAACCCTATAAATTGAGGCATTGGCCTAATGAGAATTTGCTGGTTTTTGATTATCCATGCCTACATTAAGCTATTAGTTAATTGCTCACTAATCACATCTTAATTATCATCTAATCTCTTTGTTAATGATGTTGATTCTAGCATTTGATCCACCATAGCTCATCACATTGCAGTAATTTTAACATGATATGAGAGCCTAGAATCCATCAAGTTTATGAGCCCATTATCTAACTAATTAGGATTAGTAGATGATTAGAAAATAATCACTTTTTTAGTTATTTTCAAGTAGCCCACTGTACCCCCAGCCAGTGGGTGGAGGGGCTTGATCTCCCTCGAGGAGCAACATTAGCTCAAGCCCTTCTAGGCATGCATAGCTATCTCACCTCTGCTGCTCCAACCAAGCAAATCAGCACGCCAAACCGCCTACGACAGCTCCAGATTTTTGCAAATTTGCAGGCATCCTTTTTCTGAGGAGAAATTAAAATTTTTGCTTCATCAAATGCAATGGCTCTAATTCCTCTTGGCCCTAGGGGTTTTTAAGGGTGCTCTACAAGAAGCTGGTGAAGTCAGAATTTGATTTGATCAAGCCTACAGTGAGATCCAAGCTCTTCATCAAATCTATAGGTGACTTTGGTAAAATAGAGATTAAGCATTCAATGTTTGGTCAAATCTTGTGTTTCTTGGCTTAATCCTCTACTAGACTAATTTCTATTGATGGCCTTGAAAGCATTTGAGCTCATTTGAACTCTAAGGCCTCAAATCTAGGCTCCCTGCATACTCTGTTTTTTGCACACAAAATAGAGGATTAATTTGCTAATCAATGATTAATCAGTGCTAATCACTATTTTTTGGTGCAATTGAGGGTTCAAATTAACCATTAGGTATCTGATACAAATCCTTATAACTTCATATTGTAATTCAGAGATGGATTGATACTCCAACAATTCCGTACAAATTGGTTGCCCTTGATTTAATGTAATTTCTGGTGATTTTATAATGATAAATCTGTTTTGTAATCATCTCCTAAACACCAAATTGAGTTGTAAAAGAGTAGACACTGCCCTTGAATCTTGAAATTGGATAAAGAGGCAAGGACCCCTTCACATTATCATGAGTACGGCATAAGAAATAGCCAAATTTAATGGGGAGAGCAGTTTTATACATGGCAGACAAAAACCATGTATCTGCTCATGAGGAAACATTTATGGGGGCTAGTTGAGGGAAGAGATGAATGCCCAGAGGTGAGAGGGGAAAATGAGTGGAAGAGCAGGAATGAAAAAGAATTGGGACTTATCGCACTCAGTTTAAATGATGAAATCATTCATCACATCATAGGGATACAATGGGCAAAAGATGCATGGGATGAACTCAATAAATTATTTGGCACACAAGCTAAAAATTCAAAGATAAATCTGTTAATGCAATTCTACAAATTGGATATGAAGGAAAGTGAACTTTTAATCACACACTTGAACATATATAAAAGCATTAAGCAACAACTAGCAGCTATTGGCAAAAAGGTAGAAGATGATGAGGCATTAGCAGTGCTTCTGAAGAGTGTGGACAAAGGTGAATATGAAAACATTGTAGCAACACTAAAGAATGTACCTGAATTGAAGCTACACGAGATAGAAGGAGCTCTACTAGAGCAAGAGACTAGAGGCAAAGAGAAGAAATGGCTCGACTCAACAGCAGGAGAAGAAAAAGCATTCTTCACCCGAGGAGGATTCTCTCGAGGACGAGGACGAGGAAGAGGCAGAGTAGGAGGAAGGACCTTCACTTGCCACAACTGTGGAAAGCCAGGACACATGGCAAGAGACTGCTACAGCAGTAAACCCAATGGAGAAGGAACGACATCGGCAAACTTCATGGAGGCTCTTAAGGAAGTGGAGTCAGATCATCTTTTCTGAAGAGAGAGAGAGAGAGAGAGAGAGAGAGAGAGAGAGAGAGAGAGAGAGAGAGAGAGAGATGTTGGAATTAGGGTTGCAGGAATGCACACACAACTTCAAGAAGATGAGGAAGCTTGAGCACAACACAGTAGTGTATTATGAGTGCCAAAAATGAAAGATAACAAGCCCTAGAAGATAATGGGCGTATATACAATGCACGGGGGAAAAAACCTCCTAGTGAGGGAAAAAGTGCCCCGGCGGTCCTAAGTGTGTTCACACACATCACTACTATAATATGGTAACAAATCCCCCCTGGAGTGATGCGGTGAACAAGAGCTAGCACTCATGTATAGGGAAGTGTCTAGCTATGTGGACGAATCCACAAAAGGGAGTAAGCCCAAAGCTTTGCGAAAAGCTTCGAACTTCTCACGAGGCAGAGCCTTTGTGAAAAGGTCTGCAAGGTTATCCTGTGTTGGCACATAAGCCAAACTGATCTCTCCTGCAGAGAGTCTCTCCCTGACATAATGGTAGTGCACCTCAATGTGCTTCGTACGAGCATGGAACACTGGGTTCCGCGCAACTGCCAATGCGCTCTGACTGTCAGTGAAGATGGTGGTGGCAGATGGCTGCCCAACACCCAAATCAGCCATAAGGCGTCTGAGCCACACACACTCAACCGTAGCTGTGAAAGCTGCCCTGTACTCAGCTTCACAACTAGAAGTGGCCACAGTAGGCTGCTTCTTGCTCAACCATGATATGCATGAGCTTCCAAGCATGAAGCAAAAACCACTCGTGGACACGCGTGTGTCATAACAACCAGCCCAGTCAGAATCTGAAAAAACATGTAAATCTGGCGGCAATGATCCCCCCTTGGGATAAAACAACCCAAGATGCCGAGTACCACTCAAATAGCGAAAGATACGCTTCACTGCCTGCCAATGGTTAATGCCTGGACTATGCATAAATCTCCTCACCTGTGAGACTGCAAACTGAATGTCTGGCCTCGTAATGCATACATAAATGAGGCAACCAACAGCTGTCTGATAGAGTGTGACATCAAAGTGATCTCCAGCATCATGAAGACTCAACTTCAAACCTGTCTCCATTGGAGTAGCAATAGGCTTGCAGTCTTCAAGGCCAAATCTCCGCAACAATGTTTCAATATACTTTGTCTGACACAAAGCAATACCTCCATCACACTGCTTAAATTGTATCCCCAAATAATGATGCAAATGCCCCAAATCTGACATCTCAAAAGAGGCATTCAAATCAGCCTTAAAATCAGCAATATGACTCTCATTTGGTCCTGTGAGCAGCATGTCATCGACATAGAGAGCAATGATTAGATGTACACCATCCACACGTTTAACATACAAAGTGCTTTCTGTTGGACTATTCTGAAACCCATGTGCAGTCAAATATGCATGTATTTTTTCATACCAAGCTCGTGGAGCTTGCTTTAAACCATATAAAGCCTTTTTTAACCTGCACACTTTGTTTTCCTGCCCTCTTTGAACAAAACCACGAGGCTGCGATACATACACCTCCTCATGCAAATCTCCATTTAAGAACGCAGTCTTTATGTCCAGCTGATGTACATTCCAACCATTATGAGCTGCTAATGCACAGATGCTACGAACAGTGGTCATACGACATGTGGGAGCAAAAGTCTCATCAAAATCAATGCCCTTCTCTTGAGCATAACCTTTTGCAACAAGCCTAGCCTTATGGCGATCCACTGTGCCATCAGGCTTACGCTTCAATTTGTATACCCACTTAGTGCCAATGGCCTTCTTGCCAGGGGGCAAGTCACATAAAGACCATGTACTATTCTTCATAATAGCATCGTATTCTGCTTGCATAGCAGCCATCCAATTTTCTGAACTTTGTGCCTCATCAAATGAAACAGGCTCACTTTCATCGCACATACTAGAAACAGCCAATGCATAACAATCTGACGCATAAGAGGCACCATGAGAGCCAGAACGAGTGCGACTAGACAAAGGGGCATCCAACTTGCTGTCACGCAAAGTCTGCACCAGCCATCTAGGCATGTTCCTAGAGCCCTCAATCTCTTGTCTCTCATCCTCAAGTGCATCATGCACATCTGCATCAGATATAGGCTGATCTGTGCCATCATTTAAAACCTGCATAGGCTGAAAAACTGCCTCATGAGGTATTGCACTTGACTGTGCACCACTGAAAAGAGGCAACAATGTATCATAGACATCACGTGAGCTGATATCTGTCTCCTTAGTACATGAAACCAAGGGCTGAACTGCATCTTCCACAAATACAACATCACGGCTAACCAAAATGCGCTTTGTCTGTGGATGATACAAACGATAGCCTTTGCTCTCAGCACTATATCCAACAAAAATACATTTGACAGCTTTGTCATCCAATTTTCTGCGATGTTGCACAGGCACTAATGCATATGCCAGGCAACCAAAAACACGTAAATGGCCAACAGATGGCTTGCGGCTATGCCAAGCCTCATATGGAGTGACAACCTGTAATGCTTTGGTGGGACACCTGTTTAGTACATAAGTGGCACACATGACAGCCTCAAGCCAAAAACCATGTGGTAGACTTTGACTCTTAACCATACATCTTGCCATTTCCATGAGAGACCTGTTTTTTCTCTCAGCCACACCATTTTGCTGTGGTGTATACGGCACTGTACATTGGTGTTTTATCCCACGCTCAGCCAGAAATGCATTAAATTCTAAAGACATATACTCCCCCCCTCGATCTGAACGGAGGGTGCCCATCTTACTTTCTGACACATTTTCAGCCATAACCAAAAACTGTTTGAAGCACAAAAACACTTCGGACTTTGCCTAAGGTGATTAGGACCATGGGCATACCTTTTTCCCTCGCCCATGCACAACACCTCTGCAAATCTCACTGCGCTCTGTCCTATGCGCACACACCGCATAAAGCTTCATTATCGAGACAACCATCCAGGTACATATCTAGATGGGGGGGACCATGGTGGGCGTAAGCTTGGTCCATGGTATGACCCATCGCCTACATCTTCTCAATCACCCCTACTGCACCCGAATAACTACGCTTCATGTCTTATCAATCCTACCCAAAACTTCTTCTTTGGCTCAACACCTATGGATCCTCGGCATCAACTACCACTCTTATCAACACATGATCCTAGAGCTCCAATGACAGAAGAAGAAAAAGCATAAAATGAAAAAGAGAGAACAACACAACCTGATGACTTAACATCCACGGGAGCCAAGATACCCATCACGTTGTCTTGACAAAGATTCTTGAGCTTCCTGAACATCGCCATCGACATACAAAACCTCATAGCGCAAGAAATCTCCATGTGTGTTACCTCAAAGATGGAAACTGTGAGAGCTGTGATTGAGATAGCTACAATTAAAGGCTAGTTTTTACATCATCAGATGGATGTAAAAAATGCGTTCTTACATGGTGACTTGCAAGAAGAAGTGTATATGGATCAGCCACCTGGTTTTAAGGATACAAGTCACCTAGAGTATGTATGTAAGCTTCGTAAGGCCTTGTATGGGCTGAAGCAAGATCCACGAGCATGGCATGACAAGATTGCTGAGTATCTTGTCGCTATTGGTTTTTATATGATGGCAGATGTAGATCACTCTTTGTATGTACGCAAGAGTGATAAGAGTATTGTGATCATCACCATATATGTAGATGATCTTATTGTTGGGGGTGACAACTTGGAAGAGATTGAGCATGTGAAGTCTTCTCAAAAGAAAGTTTGACATGAAGGATTCGGGAGATTTACGCTACTTTTTGGGCATTGAGGTCATTCGCACACCTGATGGTATTTTGCTCTCACAGAGATAGTATGTATTGGACATGTTGTCCAAGTATGGGATGGCTAGTTGTAAGCCAATCTTGGTGCCATTAGATCAAAATGGCAAGCTTAGTGTGGATGCAATTTATGTGTTGGAGGACCCCACTATATCATCAGGAAGATTGTGGGGAGTTTGATCTCTGTCGTCATGATCATTAGGCCAGATTTGAGTTACACTGTTGGCTTAGAGAGCCAGTTTATGCAAGTTCCGCGCAAACCACATCTTGAAAGTGTGCAATGCACACTTTGGTATTTGAGGGCCACTATTGATTGTACATCGTTTTATGCAGCAAGTGTACCATTGGAGCTATATGGATACATAGATCCAGATTGGGTAGGTAGCATCTCAGACAGGAGATCTACCAGTGGATTTATGTTTTCATTGGGGAGTGCTCCTAACATGGAGCAGCAAGAAGCATCCCACAATTGCCTTGTTAAGTACAGAGGCAGAGTATAAAGGAGCTGCGGTGGTAGTGTGTGAGGTAGATTGGTTATGCAAGCTATTGTTGCTGATTTGGGGTTGCATGTGGAGAGAAAGGTTATCATATATTGTGACAATTTTAGCAATATATAATTGGCCAGGAACCCACTTTTTGATGCAGATGAAACACATTGAGGTACACTACCACTTTATCACGAAGAGAGTCTTGGGAGAGGCGACATCGACTTGGCCTACATCAGCACATAGAATCAGGTCACTGACATCTTCACACACGAAGGCCTTGGGAGCTGAGAAGCTCCGCAAATTTCAGGATATGCTTAGATTTCATCACGAGCTAGAGTTGAGCTTGAGGGGGAGCGTTGAGATGTCAAGCTCAACATGAGCTGACACTCACCAGGCACTTGCGTGACCGTTAGACATTTACATCACTGGCATTTGCGTGACCGTTAGACATTTACATCACTGGCCGGTTTGGTAGCTGGCACTGACATATCTTTGTCAGAGATTCTACAGCTAGACTACACTGACTGGTCCACATCTACCCACTCCACTTTAGGGTGTTCACATTATGGACTCCACATCAGGGCCACGCTGTATCCCCCTCGGCATATTTGACTAGCACATCTCCATCGTCCACATATTTTGAACGAGAAATTAACATCAAATCGCGACCATTCATTGTTCGAGGTAATGGGATACAATCTCCACCGTCCCTGTATCTCGATCGAGATACTGAGATCAAATCTCCACCGTCCAAATATCTCGATCGAGATATGTAGATGCAATCTCCACCGTCCAAATATCTTGATCGAGATACGTAAACGCAATCTCTACCGTTTATTCACGTACGTTGGAAGATGCAATCTCAGCCGTTTAAATATCTCGATCGAGGTATATGATGAATCTTGACCATCGAGATACCTTGTCGTGGTAATGACTTTAAATCGTGGCCGTCCATGTACCTCGAACGAGATAGTAATATCAAATCCCAGCCGTCGATCCTTCACCAACCCTAAAATTAAGTGTGTATCTTGGTCGTATGTTGCACTAACCCTAATATCGAGAGCGTTAATCTTGCAAACCCTAAAGTGCATGATGTTACCGAACCTCGATCGAGGTTATAAAACCGGAAAACTTTTTTTTTGCCTCATTGTCACAAGTCGTTTTCACTCTCCTTGCTCTCTTGATTTGGATTAGCATTAGTGAGCCCATTAGCATTGTTTTATAGCTTCATTAGTGCTACTTAGCACTAAGCATTAGACCCTTCACATTAGACCTTTGTGTTTGGCTTAGGTTTTAGCATGGAGTCACACGAGGAGGGCCACGAGGAGGGCCGCTCATCTATTGCGGACCTCATCGCGGAGATAGACCGTGAGTTAGCGGCTATCCGTAGGAGTGCTAGAGACACACCGTCTACATTACATATCGTGGCAGACTTGGAGGCGATGCTTTCGTCCCTTCGTAGCCTTCACGATATTGTTTATGTAGATGAGTGGATAGCCCGCCACCATCGCACTGCTCCTGTGTCACATGGCCTGACATATCGTCAGGTCTGTGATCTTGCTCCTATTAGGGATGGAGCCTACCTAGATCTTTTCCTCGATAGTCGTGGGATGAGGCCTGGGGGCGGGCAAGCCCCTTACTATTTTGCGGTGTTCACATCCTCGTATGGCGGCACATATCTATAGTCGATATGTTGCCGCATATGGGAGGATGCCGAACAACCGCCAGATTCCCATATACTTCGCAAAGCAGTTATATGCGGAGTTTGTCTTAGGGGAGGAGGTGGATTACACCAGCCATCGTCTGGGTGGTGGTGCTTGGCCGAGGCCGTCTCCAGGACCAGGGTAGGCGGCCTCCACCAGCCCTTCGTGTAGCACCTACCACAGATCCTTCATTTGTGCCATTGTCGACAGTAGAGGCTCTTGGCACCCAGGTCGGCATTGACGTACGGAGTACCACGGAGAGCATCCAGCACGTGGTGCGCCTGTTCTCACGATCTATACCGATGAGAGATGTCGAGGTATTTACATATATATTACGTCTTAAGTTTTTTTGGTCATTTATCTACATGTTTATATGTACTTTTCTATATTTTTACATGAGCAGCATGGTTGATTGTGTCACGTAGGGTCCCACACCTACCACTGAGAGACTCACTCAGGAGTTGGTAGAGGCGAGAGCGGAGATTGACCGCCTCAGAGCTGCATTACAGACGGCAGAGGCAGCTACTGCAGAGGCACAGCATCTGAGAGAGTCCGACATCCAGCAGGTAGGTTTCTCTTGCATGTAAAAGAGTTATAATTAAGGTCCTAAGTTATAAATTTCTTTAAGTAATACCTAATGAGAGACTAATCAATTATTTTAATGCTTTACTTTTTTGCGTAGGCTCGGACCGAGGTAGAGAGCTCTAGAGCTGAGGCACAGAATCATCAGATTATGGAGCAGATTGCCCAGCATAGGGCAGAGCAGTTGATGCTGCATGTTCGAGAGTTTCGCAGATCCTCGGGACGTGACAGTGCCTTACCTACCTTTATATCCACGGCCTGTCTCACAGAGGTTTTTCGACGACCTCTCCCGCAGGATGCACCACCCTTCCTACGTGATGCGTGCTGCGCTTTATGTATCGAGGACATTGATAGTACAGGTGGATATGCCCTGGGATGTGGACATTTTTTCCACTTGTCTTGCATCACCCAGGAGCTAGTACGGTTCTCAGCATGCCCCTCCTATCGTGCACGCGTCGACCTAGCGACGTACAGAGTTTTGGGCATCGATGATCTTCACCCAGGCCTCGTTCGAGTAGATGCTAGGACTGGCAGGCCTATTGATTTTACATCAGCTATTGACTTGGGACTCGACGCCTTCGACGATAGAGCCCAGGAGCCTGAGGTGCCTCCAGAGATTGAGTGGAGCTCACATGAGTTTGATGCATACCAGAGAGTCCTACATGAGAGCCAGATCACAGCATATGAGCGCGTGGGTGGTGCTGGTCCTAGTGGCACCTCGGGTGATGGTGCTAGCAGCAGTGCTGCTTCTCATGAGCAGCGTGTCCTTACAGCAGAGGAGCTTACACGAGCAGAGTGGCAGACACGTACCATTGCAGATTATAGATTTTGGGTTTACAGAGATAGAGGCATCTTGCATTAGCACGACGTAGAGAGAGAGAGGGGGCCATAGCAGCTTTTGGGACTCGTGAGCTCCCGAGTACACCGGCACCAGCTCACGATCCTGCCTTTGAGGCAGACCTCCCCGTTGACATTCGACGACCCCCGCAACCGGCACAGCCTCCTCGACGTGCACAGCAGCCTCGACGCGCACGTCGACCGGCAGTTAGAGATGACGATTTTGATTGGGTTGCCGTTGATAGTGACTAAACTCAGACTAGCTGGGTTAGCTCACTTACATTGTACTTAGATTTTTGGGCAGTGACTAACCTCAGACTAGCTGGGGTAGCTCATTTTCATTCTGATGTACTTATTTGATGTTTATATTATTATGAGTTTTTTCATTATTGAGTATCATTACATTTTAGTTGATGTTCTTGATTTTATTATATTTTTTAACACTTTGGCTATCATATTGTTTGTTGAAAATCTCCATGCCATCGTACCCAAACATGCTCTGATGGGGACCAAACTTTGCAAGCATGGGGGGGGGACCCACCCCCACACGCTTGCAAAGTTTGGTCACAATCAGAGCATGTTTGGATTGGTAATTAGCGCCCAGTGCGAGTTTTTGAAGTCTCTTGGTGCTTAAGAGGCCATGGAAAATCCGGGCCTTCCCCATACCATCGTACCCAAACATGCTCCGATGGGGACCAAACTTTGCAAGCATGGGGGGGGACCCACCCCCACATGCTTGCAAAGTTTGGTCACAATCAGAGCATGTTTGGATTGGTAATTAGCGCCCAGTCCGGATTTTTCAAGTCTCTTGGTGCTTAAGAGGCCATGGAAAATCCGGGCCTTCCCCATACCATCGTACCCAAACATGCTCCGATAGGGACCAAACTTTGCAAGCATGTGGGGGTGGGTCCCCCCCACATGCTTGCAAAGTTTCCTCACAATCAGAGCATGTTTGGATTGGTAATTAGCGCCTAGTGCGGGTTTTTGAAGTCTCTTGGTGCTTAAGAGGCCATGGAAAATCCGGGCCTTCCCCATACCATTGTACCCAAACATGCTCCGATGGGGACCAAACTTTGCAAGCATGTGGGGGTGGGTCCCCCCCACATGCTGCAAAGTTTGGTCACAATCAGAGCATGTTTGGATTGGTAATTAGCGCCCAGTCCGGATTTTTCAAGTCTCTTGGTGCTTAAGAGGCCATGGAAAATCCGGGCCTTCCCCATACTGGTCATCGTACCCAAACATGCTCCGATAGGGACCAAACTTTGCAAGCATGTGGGGGTGGGTCCCCCCCACATGCTTGCAAAGTTTCGTCACAATCAGAGCATGTTTGGATTGGTAATTGGCGCCCAGTGCGGGTTTTTGAAGTCTCTTGGTGCTTAAGAGGCCATGGAAAATCCGGGCCTTTCCCTTACCATCGTACCCAAACATGCTCTGATGGGGACCAAACATTGCAAGCATGTGGGGGTGGGTCCCCCCCACATGCTTGCAAAGTTTGGTCACAATCAGAACATGCTTGGATTGGTAATTAGCGCCCAGTGCGGGTTTTTGAAGTCTCTTGGTGCTTAAGAGGCCATGGAAAATCCGGGCCTTCTCCATACCATCGTACCCAAACATGCTCCGATGGGGACCAAACTTTGCAAGCATGTGGGGGTGGGTCCCTCCCACATGCTTGCAAAGTTTGGTCACAATCAGAGCATGTTTGGATTGGTAATTAGCGCCCAGTCCAGATTTTTCAAGTCTCTTGGTGCTTAAGAGGCCATGGAAAATCGGGGCCTTCCCCATACCATCGTACCCAAACATGCTCGGATAGGGACCAAACTTTGCAAGCATGTGGGGGTGGGTCCCCCCACATGCTTGCAAAGTTTGGTCACAATCAGAGCATGTTTGGATTGGTAATTAGCACCCAGTGCAGGTTTTTGAAGTCTCTTGGTGCTTAAGAGGCCATGGAAAATCCGGGCCTTTCCCTTACCATCGTACCCAAACATGCTCCGATGGGGACCAAACTTTGCAAGCATGTGGGGGTGGGTCCCCCCCACATGCTTGCAAAGTTTGGTCACAGTCAGAGCATGTTTGGATTGGTAATTAGCGCCCAGTGCGGGTTTTTGAAGTCTCTTGGTGCTTAAGAGGCCATGGAAAATCCGGGCCTTCCCCATACCATCGTACCCAAACATGCTCCGATGGGGACCAAACTTTGCAAGCATGGGGGGGGACCCACCTTCACATCCTTGCAAAGTTTGGTCACAATCAGAGCATGTTTGGATTAGTAATTAGCGCCCAGTTCGGGTTTTTGAAGTCTCTTGGTGCTTAAGAGGCCATGGAAAATCCGGGCCTTCCCCATACCATCGTACCCAAACATGCTCCGATGGGGACCAAACTTTGCAAGCATGGGGGGGGACCCACCCCCACATGCTTGCAAAGTTTGGTCACAATCAGAGCATGTTTGGATTGGTAATTAGCGCCCAGTCCGGATTTTTCAAGTCTCTTGGTGCTTAAGAGGCCATGGAAAATCCGGGCCTTCCCCATACCATCGTACCCAAACATGCTCCAATGGGGACCAAACTTTGCAAGCATGTGGGGGTGGGTCCCCTCCACATGCTTGCAAAGTTTGGTCACAATCAAAGCATGTTTGGATTGGTAATTAGCGCCCAGTCCCGATTTTTCAAGTCTCTTGGTGCTTAAGAGGCCATGGAAAATCCGGGTCTTCCCCATACCATCGTACCCAAACATGCTCCGATAGGGACCAAACTTTGCAAGCATGTGGGGGTGGGTCCCCCCCACATGCTTGCAAAGTTTAGTCACAATCAGAGCATGGTTGGATTGGTAATTGGCGCCCAGTGCGGGTTTTTGAAGTCTCTTGGTGCTTAAGAGGCCATGGAAAATCCGGGCCTTCCCCATACCATTGTACACAAACATGCTCCGATAGGGACCAAACTTTGCAAGCATGTGGGGGTGGGTCCCCCCCACATGCTTGCAAAGTTTGATCACAATCAGAGCATGTTTGGATTGGTAATTAGCGCCCAGTGCAGGTTTTTGAAGTCTCTTGGTGCTTAAGAGGCCATGGAAAATCCGGGCCTTTCCCTTACCATCGTACCCAAACATGCTCCGATGGGGACCAAACTTTGCAAGCATGTGGGGGTGGGTCCCCCCCACATGCTTGCAAAGTTTCGTCACAATCAGAGCATGTTTGGATTGGTAAATAGCGCCCAGTGCGGGTTTTTGAAGTCTCTTGGTGCTTAAGAGGCCATGGAAAATCCGGGCCTTCCCCATACCATCGTACCCAAACATGCTTAGATAGGGACCAAACTTTGCAAGCATGTGGGGGTGGGTCACCCCGACATGCTTGCAAAGTTTGGTCCCTATCGGAGCATGTTTGGGTACGATGGTATGGGGAAGGCCCGGATTTTCCATGGCCTCTTAAGCACCAAGAGACTTGAAAAATCCGGACCTTCCCCATACCATCGTACCCAAACATGCTCTGATTGTGACCAAACTTTGCAAGCATGTGGGGGTGGGTCCCCCCCCCTTGCTTGCAAAGTTTGGTCCCCATCAGAGCATGTTTGGGTACGATGGCATGGAGATTTTCAACAAACAATATGATAGCCAAAGTGTTAAAAAATATAATAAAATCAAGAACATCAACTAAAATGTAATGATACTCAATAATGAGAAAACTCATAATGATATAAACATCAAATAAGTACATCAGAATGAAAATGAGCTACTCCAGCTAGTCTGAGGTTAGTCACTGCCCAAAAATCTAAGTACAATGTAAGTGAGCTAACCCAGCTAGTCTGAGTTTAGTCACTATCAAGATAGAGATCTAGTCTGAGTTTAGTCACTATCAAGATAGAGATCTAGTCAGCAGCACCCTCTCTAGCTCTCAACTGCTCTAGAATGCTCTCATGGTCATCCACTCGAAGCCGAAAACGAGGGTGAGAACTGTGTTTTCGGCTCTGTACTCGAACAAGAGTGAGCCTGGTAGCAACCACTAGATGAGAGAACTGAAATGCCTCTAACTCCCACTTCCACTGCTGGAACTCAAGACTCCGATGAAGTTGAATCTGCTGGTAGAACCGGCCTGCCACAATCATGCTATGGGCGTCATAAGAAAACCCATGATCATCCACTGTATCCTGGTCAAGCATGCACTTTGGCCTAGTGCAACTCATCAGATAGTAGTCTACTCCCTCACTATTTCCCTCACTGGCAATAACAGCAAATACATCACCCTCCTGTAGCAAATATGTCAGGTCATCATAACTGACCATGAACGCAGGACCTGTGTGCTCATCAGACACCACTGGATGTGAAGGATGCTCGGGGGAGAGGAATGTCTGTATCCATGCATCTGCCCATCCTCTCGAGGCACAATGTGACCAATCGCCATCCATACATGCTCCACAGAAGCATGCAAACCGTCGTGTGTAAATCGTGGGGGCCGCCATGCACGTGCTCCTGATGGAATGTAAGCCCAAGGTGCCAGGTATTGTGTCACAATCATGGGAGGCTCTACGATCAATCATGCCACCATCCACATGCCAAAAAAATCTCCTGACAATCCGAGCATCACGTTTGGGGTACGATGATGCTGCACTCCCACACAGGAGCACCACTCGACTACGTGGCCCGCATCTCTGAACCGCTGAGCATCCTGTCGCAGCTGATGATGCCTCAAGGCACGTTTCACACACGCGCCTGCACCATCATGCTCTCCCTTCCCGTGACCAGTCTCAAAGAATGACCAAATCACTGGGATACTAGACTGCACATGCCACCTATAAATCCATAAAAGATAGTCTTAGTTATTGTTTTCTTTAAGATGTTCTAGTGAATTTAGTTTAATTGTAAATGTAAGAAAGCCATAAGTACTACCTGTAGAGCCAATAGAATTGACGTGATGACTTGAACTGTGCGCCACAACCATCCGACCAAACCCATCGCTGGACATGTCTGATCCCACAATCTCCTAAAAAATCGTCATGGAGACGAAAACAGTGTTGCACAAAATGTGCATCATGTGAACGATCATCACTGATATAGAAATGATACTCTCGAATAATGACACGGGTCTCGGGGGTACTCGCTATCCCATCTACATGAGCCTCTGCATGTCGATAGCTAATGTGGACCAAAATAGCAACCTGGTGAGGTAAGCAATACATACATTTAGGACACAAAAAATCAATTAAGTAATGTAGCTCAAACATAAAACAAATATTACAAAATATAACCATTACTTGCTCTGAGAAGTAATACTCAGATTGTATCTCCTGAAAAGGTGTGAAAGTGTAGTTCTCTGCAAAATCAATCATCACAGAGACGACCACACCAATAGGAAACTCTGCTAGGCATGCTCGGAACTGACGATCCTGCCACTTGGCACAATGACTGTGCCGTATGTAGGGGTAGATCTGCTCCCTAAATGTGGCTGTGAAGTGACAACGTGGTGTATGTTTGTCCACGAGCTGCAACTTCCTGGACTGTCCACCACTCTGGAGCTGGTGTGTCACATCTGGTGTGTCACATATAACGTTGCCATGCCATTATCTCTTGGTCACTTGCATCAAGATCTACCATCTGTAGATGTGCAAGTGAACCACATGATATGCAATTGCTCTCCACACAAGGCATCCTATGGAACTGGGCATCCTCCGTGCGTGCACACAAAAGAGAGTGGATGAAATCACGTGGACTACGAGGCAACTCTCTATGCCCACTAAGAGAACGGAACACATCATAAAAAAGTTTGAACTCAACATGGTAGCGACAACATGTGTCACGCTGACGTGAGTACCTCACAAACCAAGGCTTACACCCCTCAAATGACCTTTGCCCAATTTTAAGCTCTGGATACGAAGCCACAAACTAAGAATACAACTCAGTTTGGGTCATTTCAAGAAAGCAAGCACCGTGCTCAATGAACACTCCTCTTGTCACTCTCTTACGCAAAGCTTTCTTGAAAACTGGCGATGCACGACAATTCTCCTCCCAAAAACTTTCTATCAAGGTTCTAGTGGTTTCATCTAGTAGGCGATCATGCCTAGCTACACGACCACTACTCGCCCACATAGCACCAACCTCATTGGCATCTAAACTTTGTCGCCTAATAGACCCAACTCTAAGTGCGTGTGGTGCTATGGAAAGGATGCGAGATGTGGCACTAACCTTACCCTTCATTTGGGAGCTACTTATGGCTGCCACAATAGCCCGTCGAGCAGCCAAAGCGTCCGCAGAGTTCCTCTTCTTGTTAACTATATAAAAGGAATGACGAACACTTTGTAGCACCGCCATGCCAGCTCTCCTCTCTCTTCGACCTCCAATGTCGGAAAGCGCCCTGGAGTTGGCCATGTTGGGCAGATCAAGCAAAGCATCAAGCACACATGCCTGTGATTGATGAAGACGTGAGGTCTTTGAAATAGGAATGGAAGATTGCATGGGCACGACGATGTGCCCCTGACTTTGATAGTTCTTTCCTATCCACACGAAGGGCGCCCAAAGGAGGGGGGTGGGTTCTTGTAGAAGAGAGGACTCAAGAAGGGCGGGTTCATGTGGATTATCTAAACTAAGGGGTAGTGGGGGGGAAGAGGGCGAAGGGAGAGGAAGTGGAAGAGGAGGAGCAAGGCTTGGATCATCGCCAACGGAAGGTGTTGCTCGTTGACGTGCTCTCCACTCTCTCTTTCTCTCACGAGCTACCCTTCTCCTCTCCTCCTCTTGAACTTAGTGGATGGGGGGGAGTCTAGTCCTATCACGTTTCCGACTCCTACGACTTTGAGAACCCATTCTCAAGGAAGCTAAGAGAGAAAATATTATAAAGGCTCAATGATGGGATAGTACTAGAGATAAGTGTGGGATAGTACTAGAGATGTGTGATTATATAGGAAAAATAGGTTATCCACTTCAAATCTCATTGGATTTCCTATCTAAGATTGATTGGATAACTAAGATAAACATAAAGATAATTAAAGATAAACTATTATCCACTTAAAAGTTAATATTATTTATAATATTTATTAACAAGTCTAAATATTTATCATTACTAGATATATAAATATATCTTTTATTTTATAATTATATAACTGCTTTTTTTAAATAAAGTATTTTTTTTAAATTTTATTCAAAGGTTTATTCTACATAAAAAATTTTCAAGAAATATAAAATTAAAAATTTATTTATTTTTAAATTAATAATATGATCTTTAATAATATTTTTATTGATCTAATCCCAAAATATAATCCTTTAAAATTAGTGATTTTAAATTCTTTTATTTAATAAGTTACATATATTTTATTATTTAAATTTCTATATTCTATTTCTCTAAATTACTAAATTAACTTTTCCAAAAATATGTTTTTGAAAAAAGAGGGGAGGTGGAAAGGAGATGCCACGTGTCACAAGCGTGCATGACATGTGGCATTCTCTTGACATGTGGCACTATTATGGTTGATGTGGCAATTCCATGATGTAGCATGCCATGTCACCATGTCACCATGTGCGAGGTGGCATGCAAAGGTGGCAAGATGATGTGGCATTAATGATGACTAGGATGATGAGGTGGGGAGTCAACTAGGTTGACCATGTTGAAATGGAGGGTGGAGGTGGCAAGCTGCTTATGTGGATCCTCTCGATGCTCACGTGGACATAAAGTGGCATGCATATATAAGGTTTGTGCCTACCCAAGCCTCACACATGGAATGAAACCTAAGCTGTGAAGTTTACCAAGCCTAGATTTCCAAACCTAACTAGGATTGGTTTTAGACTTGAAAAGGGGAGAGTGGACACAATATGGGAATTTTCATTTGGGAGGATTGAAAATGGACCTTCCCATACTCAAATCAAGCCAAATTTTTTTTAATAAATTCATGGCAACAAGAGTATTGATCCCTTGAGTTTTTAGATTGAAAGATTCAATATTTAATTTTCTAGAATTAAATTACTATTGATTTAATGGGCCTCTAACAGTCATAATAAATTTTCCAAAGTAAATCTACAAAAATCCAACCGTTAGATTTGTAATTTTACCTTATACCCACATTATACTAATCTTTCCCAATCTAATCATCACTAGATCCATACAATTTGAGCATTTTAAATGGTAGATGTGGTGGGAGAATAAAATAGTATGTTTTTTTAACAATTCTAATATCTTTTAAATAATATAGAAAATAGTAGAACACATCAAAAATTACTCGATAAATCAAGTTAAGCTCTATGTTATTTGTATTTGTGATATGCAAAGTGGGAACATCATATGAGTAATAATGTAAAAGTTATAGGCAATTTACTCACATTCACTGTACCTGTCTAAACCTAGGACAGGGCCTGTATACAAACTTGGTTCCCAAAGAAAAGGGGATTTACAATTATTGGATATTCGATCAGATTATAGTTTTAGGTGCCTAACTTTGCATATGATGTTTCATTAGAAGACCTTGAAGTGAAACTCCTTGGCTAACTATGAGAGATTGGCTATTCTTCTTGAAAAAATGCCTGTTTTCCAGCTAAAGCCAAGGGCGCCCACGACATGAAACTAGATAACCTCATCTTGCAACCACCCGTGTGTTAGTTCACTTCTTTTGTAGACCTCTTTTGTTGAAGAAAAAGAAGGATAGGTTTTCAGCCTCTCACCTTGTGTGTTCACTTCTAGGGTTTGTGTGTGTGTGTGCTTGCAAGAGCTCAAGCTCCCTTCTCCCCTGCATCTTTACATTGGGTGCTAGCAATTGGCCACGTGTGAATACTTATGGCCTTATATATAATCACTCTCCCTCCTAATATATTATACTCTCTTGTTGTACAATAATATCTTGCTCCTGTGCTAATTGTATCTCTAATCTTCTTCTCTAACGCATGCTACTGAGTTTATGTGTGAGTGGCATGAGGTTAGAGGAGGGACAAGGACCCATAGTCCAAGGTGATGGTGTGATAACGCTTGCAAAATGGTGATAGAAACTACTATCCAAGGGGATGTAGAGCTTAGAGACCTTGAGGGTTACAAGCTTAGCCATTGGAAAGATCTCCATGACGGTTGTAGCTTGCTAAGGTAATCTTTTGTGGTTGTGTTTCTAGGAGAGGTCGAAGTGGGGAATATTAGTTGTCTCTTCTCCAAGACAGCAAGTAAGCATCTAATTTCCTCACAACAAGAGAAAAGTAAGTGCACTCCACTTGGTTAGTCTTATGCTAGTGAGCATGGTGTATTTAAGCCTTCTAATTAGTTTGTACTTGGACACATTGAAATGTCTTAAGACAGTCTTATGTCCTTAAAACCTCCTTATTTTTTTGATATATCTTATGAAACCTTTGTTCTTTGAGATTTACATATATTAGAAAGCAATTTAGGAAAAAATATTCATTTCCATGCCACATAAATGACTCTATAAAGTCATGAAGATATTGCTCAAAACAAGTCCTTTAGGTTCAATTATTGATTTTTTATTAAAAACTTTTTATCTTACATATAAAAGTGACTTAAATGATTTACCCTATCATAAGAAGCTGGGATCATAAGTATACTTAGTATATTCATGTAGAGTTTTTTTTTTTGGTTGAAGGTTTTTTTAATTCTTATGAAAAATGTGTGCTTAGCGAGACATTTTCAAGCCTCTATCACTTTATATACTCATTCTTCTAGCGTGAAAATGCCTCAATTCGATTAAAACTAGTTTTCCTAACTTCCGAATGATGTTTATATGAAGCTTCTCTATAAGAAAAGTGTCATGAAATGTAAAATGAAAATGTTAGGGTCTTTTAAAACCCCTTTAAAATGGAAATGTTAGGGTCTTTTATCCACCTATAGACGATGCCGTGGAGGAAGCACCATACGAGGTTTCAATCTGAGAACCTCTTGGTCCTAGTCAAACAAGGAGGTCCTAGTCAAATATCCCTACCACTTGAGCTATCACCTCATTGGCTTAAAATGACACTTTTATATCCTCTGCACGGTACCACGCTAGTGTTAAGCCTAGAAATTCCATGGTTGGAGACGGAAGGAGTATGTAATTCATATACTCTAAAACGTTTACGAGCCATTCGAAAAAATTTGGGATAGGAAAGGGGCATGCTTTTGTGCGTTTCTTTATTTTGTGATTTTACGAGCACTTATATAACATTCACATGCCTGATTACTATGTAGATATAAGGAAAGGAGTGTGCTAACTATTTAATTTCGAATAACCCACATTAGAGGGAGCCAGGTACATAGTGTATCCAAGTTTTATAGCTAGAGTGTTTTTTATGCAAGTCTTTGATCAGTTTGATAATGATGCAAGGTTTTCACATACAGTTAGAAAAAAATTCGGATGGGAGCAGACAAATAAGAAAGGGAGTATGCTTTTGTGAAAGTCCTTGGAAGGACAACTTAGGTTAGTGGGAAGGGTAGTGAAAAAAGCTTACGGACAGTAGGAATTTTGAAGATATTTATTTTTTATTTTTGAAGGTACAATTACACTATACCCGGGCTTTTTTAGGGGTATGCTCTTTTAGCAATGAGAAAGGGGTGTGCTTTTACATAAGTCTTTTATCTCTTAAAATTAAAGATGTCATCAAATTCCAACGGAGATTTTTAAATTTTATATCGAAAAATTACACTACAAATAGGGTTATGTGAGCACCATGTTTAATTTTTGAGAGGCACCCTTGCCCTTCAAAATTGGAGGGTTTGGTGAAATATAGCAAGTTTTTTTGTATTTAACTATAATTTTTGATGGGCAATTTAAAATTTCGAGCATTCCTTCTGTAAATGACTTTTGATGGGACATTTACATAGTGGTTTAGTGCAGCGTTGCGTTCGGGAAACCTTTTCTTAAGAAAAGGTACGCATTTCGTCTTTGTTTCTACATTGGGAACCAACGAATCCAGGTAGGTAGGGAGTATAAGGTTTTCACGGATAGTCGGGGAAAAATCAGGTAGCTAGATAAGGAAAAGAGGGTGCCGTTATGAAGACCTTGTAGTGGGAATAAAGTATAACCCGCAAAGGTACAATAATTATGGTTAGTGGGCATAGAATTTCAAATAATTAACCTTCCAAGGTCCTCAATCTCCATGATAATGATCGTAGAATTATGGTTAGTGGGCATAGAATTTCAAATAATTAAGGTTCCAGGTCCTCCACCTCCATGATAATGATCGTAGCCGCAGTGCAGCTCTGCAACGAGAGATGCCGGGAATTGATTCTGTGTCGCACCGCCTGATACACATGTATATGTAGACTCTGGAGGCTGGTGCAGCACGTAAATGTGTCGAGGGGTTGGCACTGCGAAATACGCTATCGAGGGTGAGCACGTGAGGGTGGGGTGACTATGGACGGAGAGCCGCTGAGGGTGGGTGGTGACATCGAGGTGACGCTCGTGCCGATGACGACGACAGTCCTGCAGCATGGCGCGTGGCCGTCACGTGAGCTCGTGCAGGCACCTGCGGCTGCGCCTGGCTCCGACGACGCCGGCAGCCTCGCAGAGAAGCTGTGGAACAGCACCGAGGCCGAGAAACTGAAGCAAAAGGCCCTTTCGAGCAAGTTCATCAAGGGAGTCTCCGAGGGGAACCTGAGCCCCAAGTTCTACGGTAAGTACACGGTGCAAGATGCTGTGTACTGTGCAGAGGCGGCGTCCTTGTGGGAGAAGCTGCAGGAGCACCCCAAGGCAGACATCTTCCTGAGAGTAGTTTCCGCGATGATACAGAAAAGCTTCAACAGGGAGGCCAAGGATTTGCTCGACTGGTGGCACATCAAGCATGACCAGAATTATAATTATGGCATCCACCTTGGGGATGCCGTCCGTCAGTACCTCCAGCTCCTCACGGACACCTTCCAGAGCGACACGCCGGAGTACATGCTCCTTGCGACGTACCCTTGCTTAAAGCTCTGGCCTTACCTCGCCAAGCAGTGCCAGGAGAAGCAACACCCGGCCAAAACAAACCTCTACCAGTACTGGATCGACCAGAACATTGAGGAAGGTAGAAGTGTGAACACATTAGTCGCCGCAATCGACTATTATCACTGTGCTGGCAGACTCTCGACTACCACAAGGCTCTTAACCTCTTCCTGAAAGCCATGGAGTGCGAGATAACGTTCTTCAAGAGTGCTTAACTGTTGTAATATCTACATGAATTATTAATCAGTACTAATACTTTTTTTTTATCAATAAAGTATTTATATTAACTTATATCACCCCAAACACGGGACTATCCAACTTTGTCCTATATCACCCCCACAACCACAATCATCTACTCCTTTTTGATCTCATTTAAAATTTTACAAAGAAAATTCTATCTTTCATCTTCACACATAAAAAACTAGACTTAACCCATGAGATCTGATATTCCAAAAGCAAGCAAGTCTCCATCATGGCAACATTCCTCCATGCCTTGACCACACCTTGACAGTAGGTCTAGTGCCAACAGGGTTCTCAATAAAAGCCACAAAAATATGATCCGATTGCTTTTCCTTGCTGCGGTACCATCTCTGAGTTTTGGGCCCAAATCTAGGAGGCCTTTTCTTCTCAATCCAACACCTCACTTGCATCCAACAAATCCACATTAGGGAAAGACCCCTAGTATACATGAAGCTCTACCAAGATAACAGGGACATCATCAAGGCATATTCCTGTGCAAATTCTGAATCACGAAATTCAGCTCCACAGACCAAATTTTATTTACATTACATATAGACCAACACATGCAAATACATTTATACATCAACTCAGAATCATGCAATCCTGTACATGTAGTCTTCAAGAAAACAATTTCATTTTCGTTGATCCAGATTTCCCATAAAGTGCAAGTTCTGACAACGCTAAAAACCAATCCACTGAGTTCATCACACTGATTGCCCACTTCCCAAGTAGCCAGTCCTCCCAAAAGGTTTGCATATTTAAGCCCTTCTATATCCACCTAGTCATTTTACCCCAGGTGCTCCTTAAGGTAGGACAGTCCCAAAACACATGCTTACCACTTTCCATAGAGGACCTTCATCTAGGGCAAATACTACTAGCCATGTTTCTTTTATGAAGTTTATACCCAATGGGAAGTGCCCACATACAAACCTTCCATAAAAAGACCTGAAATTTTTTAGGCACCTGACAATTCCATATTAAATGCCATCTCTTTTTCCAGCTAGAAACACTCCACTTTACTTTCCATATTTTGTTGCAGTACATAACATTAGCATCCCCTTTCCTCATAAGTGCATAGATGTCTTTAGTCTTGCCATCCTTCAATTTGACCCCATTAATCCAGGACCAATCCTTGATCCAATCTGACACCTCAGCCAATTCCACCACCCCCCTTATCATCAAAGAGACCAAGTAGAGACTTGAGATAGCATCCTACGTAACATCAAAATCCTTCTAGCATCACAGTGGGTGGGCAGATGAATGATACCAATGCCCCCTTCATTTTTGGGCAGTGCCAAATTCTCCCAAGCCAACTAGACAGGGACTCTTTTCTTACCAACATCATTTCCCCACAGTAAATCTCTGATAGAGCCTATTATCTCCTTCCAGTGGGGCAGTTCCCAAATTTTAACATTGGACTTAGAAACATGACATAAGCATTCAACACTGAGTTGCAAATATCAATTCTGATATGAAAGGGTACTTTTAAGCCTTCCCACTTCTTCAATTTCTCCACAAACCTATTTATGGCCCACATGACCAACTGTTTATTAGTAAGTCCCACCCCAAAGGGGGTACCCCAAGAAGTCTAACAATGTGACCCTTTTGTACTACGTCACATCCCCATCTCTCTGAAGATCAAAGTCATTGTCCTCAGTCAAGCTTATGATCCTAGATTTAAGAATATTATATTTAGAACCTGAGGCATTAGCAAAATCCTGAACAATCTCCAAGGCCACTCTCAGATTGCTATTCTCAGCTTTTAAGAATAACAAAGAATCATCAGCGAAGCATTGAATAACCAGTTGCTCACTGTGTTTGAGTTTTAGGCCAGTAATCTTCCCTTCCCTACAAGCCAGCTCTAGTGAAAGGATTAGAGGATGAGAAGCAATAGCAAACAGTAAGGGGGCTAATGGGCACCCTTGTCTGATTGACCTATTGATTTCAAAGCCCCCTACTATTCTTCCATTGAGGAGAACTTTAGAGTATCCTGTTGTTTGGAGATGATCTCTTACAGCAGCACAGGAGTAATTCTGAGAGCAATCACCTTGGCTAAAATTTTATACATCATAGTCAGTAAGGTGATAGGCCTCAAATGCCAAAACCTTTGCAAGCAGTCTGTTTAGGAATGAGTTTCACCAATCCTTCTTTAAAGGCCTTGTCGTCCCAGAGACCCAATTTAAAGGCTTTCTTACAAATGTTAGCCACCACCTCTTTTAATGAGGGCCAAAAAGTTATGAAAAACTTGGTTGAGAGACCATCCCACCCAAGAGTCTTCTCCCTACCCAGCTTTAGTAGAGCACACCAAAACTCATTCCCAACTCAATATCTCTTTCTAACCATTTAGATTTATCAGAATCCATTTTCTGGTTAAGAAGACCAAGCAACCCGTTTTCAGCTTCAAACCTCCTCAAGGAATAGTCTTCTTTTAGACTCAATGTAGATCCTAAGAACTTGACCCATTTTAGAGCAAGTGAATTGGTGTCATGTATAGAAGTGCCATCCTCATCCAGAATCCTCCCCCTCATCACTCTGTCACCTTTATTCTTGGAAAGTTTAAAAAACCTGTTGTCAGGTTTCTTTTTATTACTAAAAAGACTCTTTCTAGTGCAATACTCATGTTCTCTAAAACATTTATCTTCCTCCACTTTAATGTTATCTAGACACTTAAGATACAATTCAGTGTCACCAGAATCCAGCCCAACAATATGTCTCTTCAACAGCAGATCCTCTAACAGAGCAGACCATTTTTTTCTCACCTCTCTTTTCCTCAGCTCTCAATTTACCCACAGCCCTAATGACTCATTGGTATCTCATTGGAAAACTGTTTCCAAGAACCCTCAGCTCCCTTTCTCCTTTTTAGCTTATTGATGGCTACTTCCGTATATTCCACGAAAAGAGGATTTTTTAAAAGTAAATTATTCATTCTCACTTTCCTAGTTGGGAAATGAGATAGGTCCATATCAGACCCACCAAGATGAGACCAACCCCACTTCAAAGAGAGATGGTCAGATAAAGTAGAGCTGTAGTCCACAACCATGCTCAATGTGTGGCACCCATGAAGCCTGTTGACTAAAGAAAACTCTATCAATCCTTGATAAGGAGGAAAGGTATTGGAGACTAAAATATGTATGCCTCGGTTTATCTCTCTAGTCCCCAAGGTACCACCAATCCTTGAGTCCCTAACCCCTTCTAAGGTCATTCGAGTTCCCTTTTTCTTTCCCTAATAAAATAGTGCTACCACCACATCTGTCAACCGCTCTTTCTACCATATTAAAGTCTCTTAATTCAACACAAGGCACTTGAAAATTTACCCCAGCAATTCAATCCCACATACAACTCCTAACCTTATGATTGTGAGCCCCATAAACATTAATGACCCATATTCTTTCACCATTTATAATTATCTCTATAATAAAAAATATTCCCTCTAGATGATTAGCTATAATGCTAGGGTTGAGATCCCTCTTAACTATAGTATAACCCCGGTTAAAGCTTGAATTAATGCCGCCATAAAAAATATCTCACTCCCTAAAGCAATTTATCCTCGGAATTTTCCCAAAGAGAGTATGTTCCTGAATAGCCAAAACAGACAAGTCCCAAGACTTCACTAAGTCCCAAAAATGGTATTTTTCTTTTTGTCTTTGATCCCTTTCACGTTCCATGTACATCCTTTGAACTCTTTATGATTCATCATGTTAATGGATTTTCTGGAACCATTTCCACTTCCTCACATTCCTTCTGACTATTTTGAGCCAGATTAATCTCCTTTCTAGCTTCACTCAGAGATTTATCAGAAAATTGTTCTACCAACAAGGAGTTATCTCTCTCACAGTGGACTATAAGGGTTAGCTTTATCAGAAAATTGTTCTACCAACAAGGAGTTATCTCTCTCACAGTGGACTATAAGGGTTAGAGAAGATAATAGAGTCTTGATTCTCCCCCCTCCCATTCCTCCTATTCTCATAACCTCTACTACTTTGAGCTTTCCTAGCTTCAACTTTACTCTGCCTAACATTGGCTCTAGTCTTAACTTTATCCCAGCCCCTTTCTTTTTTATTCACCCCAATATCTAGCATCACTTCCATCCCCTTAGGATCAACTTTCCCCCCATATACTCCTCTTTAGGCTCCTCTCTTGTGGTCTCCACAACCGGACAGTCCTTAGCAATGTGCCCAAAAGCCCCGCACTTGAAGCAAGCTCCAGGGAATGCACCAAACTTAAGGCCCAATTCCAATTTACCTAATTGACCTAAGTCAACTTCAACAGAATTAGGAGTCTCAATAGAGGGGTTCCATGTGATACATACACTATTACCTTGTTTTCCTCCTACCTCATCACTAGGGACAAGCAACACGGACCAAGGGACTGAGCAATGTCGTGCAGAGCTGGTCTAAGCCAAGGAGGCAATCCAATCACCTCAACCCAAACAGGACACGCGTTTTGAAGGATTTTATTGACATCAAATAGAAGGTCAAAGTGAAAAACATGTATTAACCTTTGGCTAAAGAACAAAGGACCCTTAGCAAATAACTCAGTTATAGACTGCCCTTTGATAAACAATACATTGAAAAACCCCTTACCAAGATAGAAGATCTTAGACACATCACAATCATGCAGAATAGTTTCCTACAACCACCTACCTAATTCTCCCTTCAATGGAGGTTTGCCTAGACAGAACAGAAACACGCTACACATTGAGAATAACCCTACTTGACTTCTGATGAAATCTTGGCTCAGCTTCAAGCATACCTTGCTTTTCACATGGTTACAGAGACGTTCATTATGCCAATTAGGGACACAATTCCTTTTGACGCACTCTGCCTCAGCCTCCTCACCTCTTCGCTTCATCTCCTCCTCTGCCTCTAGATCCCAATCTCCCCATCCAATTGTCCCTTCTTCTTCGTCTCGCGAAGGAGCCACCCGCTAGAAGCAACCTGATACACCGACCACCCGTCAACGTACGTTGGTCATGCACTCGCACGAGTTGAGTAAATCACCACTCGCCCACTCGCTAGACAAATGCATGACACGTAGGAGATCCTATCGCTCTCAAGCATCCCGTACACACTCTTTCCCTCCTTTTTCTTATCAGACCACTAATACTTTCTATAATAAAGCGTGACGGAGGCCTAAAAAATGGCTATGAATAATAAATCACCCTATCAATGAGGTTTTTTTTGAACAATGATATTATAATTATAATAATATCTACAAATTCATACCTTTATACAAAGCACTTGCAACCATGTATAGATTCCTTCTTATTTGAAGAGCTAGCAGACCCCCAAAGGGTTTACCTTTGAAGTGCTTTTGGTTGGGATTCTTTGTCTCAGAATATGATAATGGGAACTGATTTGTGATCGATAAGGTTGTTTTCTTGCTAGTAATATATGCTTCAATACAATAGAGTTAGTTTTATGATGTCAATAACAAGGGAATCATAAGCACTATAATAACTCCCTTTTTTGGGATCTTTTGTGCTCGTGTGCATGTGTGCTTTCATGCCGCTGTCAAACAGCCAGCTGGTTTTGAACCCAGCACCTCCTCCATGGAACTTCAACACCTTATTGCTAGGCTGTGTCTCCATTATTATTCAATCTATAATGCATTGCTCTTTTAAACGTGTTTCCTTTTATTATGTAATATAGAATTTTGAATGTGACATCATAGGTTCAAGCTATACAATTGTACATATTTAACACCCAATAGGAAAATATTTTTACCTAAGCAATGTTTTTTTATCATGTTTTCCTATTATACCATATAATTTTGAATGTGACATCATGATTCAAGCTACACAGTTATACATATTTAACACTCAATGTGAAAATATTTTTAACTAAGCAATGCTTTTTTATCATATTTTCCTATACGAACCCTATAGTTATGCTTATACATGCCCATGAGAGGTTCCACTTGTTAGTACCTTCCCCTCTCAAAATAAATATTACATTTACTAGTAATCATGTGTAAGCATAAAATCATAAAAAAAATAAAAGATTATAAAAAACACAAAATAATTAAGAATCAAACATTAAGGGTGGAATTTTAATTATCACAATTTTCTTTAAATATTTTATGTCTACATAGTTATGTGGCACTATATATACTATACACAAGAAGAAGTAAGAAAGAAAAAGAAATTATGTTGACATATGTGTGAAAGATATGTATGTGAGACTAAATACTTAATATGAAGTCTACGATGTCTAAATCCAAATATGTGCTTCAGAAGAACAAAAAATGTTTAAAAGAAAATATCCTACTATATTCCAACTATAGGATTTAAAATGCTAATTGTGCATCCAACTATTCAACTATAAAATTCATAATGCTAACTGATCCTACCATCCAACTATAGGATTTATAATGCTAATTGTGCATTCCCCCAATATAAATATATTTTGATTTTGGTTTTCTCATTGAAACATTCCTTATCTGCACTACAAGAGATGGGGAGCATAACTGTGGCTAGAGGAGAGAGAGTAGAGAGAGGACACTCGGGCAGGTGTATAGGGTGTACATAATTTTAGTATGCGGCTATAGCCGCACACGGCTAATGCGTGGCTATAGCCGCATGCATAGCCATGAGTATAGCCACGTACTAGGAAAAAAATGTAGAATTTCTAGAGAACATTCCCAAGAGCTCAAAATATATTAATACCACAAAAGAAGAAGCACAAAATGTGATCCCAATATCATAAAAAAAACACAAAATGTGATCCCAATATCACAAAAGAAGAAGCACCAAATTTATTATAATACAATTAAATATGACTAGCAAATTTATTATAATACAATTAAATATGGACTAAATCAAGACTAGCAAATTGAGAAATTGATTAATGAATTAGGGTGATCTTGGCCAAACATTTGTTGCATCTTGCATCAAATCCATACATGCTAATTAGTCGTTCTCAAGATCCCATTGCAAGATCAACATAAAGATCTATGCCACTAGGAGTGGACTCCAACATCATCAACATTATGCTCGGATTCAATTCCTTTCTCATTATCTTGGATAGGGACACCTTCATCTTGGTTAGTTGGTGGTATCTCGCGTTCTTCATCTTGTACTTGACCCTCCGCATGTTCACTTTCGATTGCCACTTCTTCCATGAGCTCTTTAACATCCCTATCTTGAAAAATACAGCGACTTGTATGACATACCATCGTTTTTTGTCATTTATATTTGCATGAAACACAACCTTATAAGAAGAAACACATTGAGTGTAAATTAAACATGCATAAGGATGATATAATAAAAGCTTATGATTAGAATCTACTTGTTCACAATGGTGAGGTAGCACAAATGTGTCCCTCTCTGTGAGCTCTCTATTTGCCAAACGTTTGTGGAATTGATCACCATAAATCCACTTGGATGCCTTTTGTCATGGTTGCTTAAGTGCCTTTTCTCACACAAAACAAGGCTTTACATAACTTGCACACAAAATTTGGGTGTGCATCACTCTTATAACTTGGTGGCCGTACCATGTAAACTTCTTCTTGCAAATCACCATGCAAGAAGGCATTCTTTACATCCATCTGATGTAAAGACCAACCCTTTACTGCAGCCATAGTAATGAAAGCTCTCACGGTTCCCATTCTGAGTTGAAGGTCTCTTCATAGTCAAATGCCATAAGTCTACGCATAGCCTTTGGCCACCAATCTTGCCTTATACGTGCTCACTAAACATTCAATGTTATGCTTGACTTTATACACCCACTTACATCCAATTGCCTTCTTTTCCTTAGGCAAAGGCACTAACTCCCATGTTGCATTTAAATCCAATGTTGCCATCTCCTCATTCATGGCGTCTTCCCATTTCTTATTTCCAAGTACCTGCACAAAATAAGTGGGCTCCAAATCATGTCTTACTTTAACCATGTAAGCATAATGATGGGTTGTATATCCATCATGCCAATAGGTTACCTAACCCTCGTAGATCTGTGTACACCTGGATCATTGCCAGGTGGTCTCAAAACAACCCTCGTTCTCCTTACACTAGGAGTAACCACAGATGGGATGGCAAGCTTCTCATCAAGGCTTTGTTCATAGAGCTACTAGAGTCACCATCCACATATGAGTGACATGTTGATAGATCAGGCACAAAAGGTTGATCTACCTTTTCCTTCCCTCTGTGGTGTGATACATGTGTACCTACATCTATCCTCATCTTACCTGACCATGGGCTAACATTGGATCCACTGCTAGAGGACTCTCCAGGTCCACTAAGCACCTATGATTGCTCTACATGTAGTGCAACATTAGCACTTCTTACATCTGCATCTTTTATTGCCTTTACTACTGGTTAATACCAGCTACTCATCTTGTCAAATACAACATCTCTGCTTACTTGCATCTCATGAGTGGTAGGGTTATAACATCTATAACGTTTCTACTCCATAGCATAACATCTATAACATTTCTGCTCCATAGCATAACCAATAAAGATGCATTTCTCTGCCTTTGGATCCAGCTTTGTTCTCACTTCATCTCACGAACATGTACATATGCAATACACCCAAACACTTTCAAGTGAAACACATCTGGACTTATGCCTATAAACTTTTGTTAGGTATCATACCATGAACAGCTATAGTGGGTGTCTTATTCATAATGTACACACAGTAGTTGCTACTGCTTTTGCCTAAAAATAATGTGGCATATTCTTTTCAGCCACCATCAAGGCATGTGCCACTTCTGCAATGTGCATGTTTTTTCCTTCTATAATACCATTCTGTTGGCGGAGTGTATCTACATGTAAACTGTCTCTTAATTCCTTGCTTCCACTGAAAATTGCTGAAATCATTGGAGAAATATTCTCCCCCACCATCTGATCTCAGGCATTTTATTTGCATTCCTTTTTCCTTCGACCAAGGCTTAAAATCTTTGAAAGTGAGAAAATATTTCACTTTTCTCCTTCATGAAGTAAATCCACACTTTCCTCCTAGTGTGGTCATCAATTAATGTAACATGACACCTGCAACCTGCAATTGTTGCAGTCTTGGTCGGTCCCCATACATCTGAATGTATGACATCTAATAGCCTTGCATTGACATGCTTTTCATGTGGGAAAGCATGTTTGGCCTGTGTACCAAGTTGGCATGCTTCACATACTTTGTGCATACCATCAACCTTAAACTTTGGCAAACCTGCATTAATATTTTGGGCCTGCATAGAATTCAGTCTGTTGTACATTCACATGAGGGTGGTTGCAAGATCAGGGTGCCCAGTTTTGTCCACTCAGGCACCCTGTAAACAGTAAAAAAACAGGCATTTGTTTACCTTTAGTGGCTAATCTCTCCTAGTAAATGAAGGAATTTCGTTTCAAGTTCTTTTGTTGGAACATCATATTCAAAGTTGGAAATATAGTTGCATAATTTGATTAAGCATTAGATAGTCAAAAGTCCTCATTTTCTTAGGTACAAAGTCAATGTATACACCCTGTCCCAAATTTGAACTGATTCCATAAAATGCTAATATCTTTTACATATAAACTCATTTGAGATTCCCACTTTGTACCTTAGATCTTCACATAATATGGAGCTTAACTTGATTTTTCAAGAAAATTTTAAGATATTTGTCTATTTTCTTTAAATATTTCAAGGTCTTTAAAGTGTTATAATATACGCCACTTTTTGTACCCACAATAGCTACCACTTAAAATCCTCAATCTTGTAGATCAAAAGAGTGGGTAGATACTGAGACATTAGTAGAATGTGGTGGTTAGTAAAAATTGCAAATCCAATGGTTGGATTTTTAATGATCTCTTTTTCAAAATTCTTCCAGACTATCAGAAGACCTGCAAATATTAATAATCTAATTAGTAAAATTACATTTTTGATGTGAATCATCTAAAACCTATAGGGACTAGTGTACTTGTAATGGTGCATCTATGGAAAAATAAATTGGATCACTCTAAGTATGGAAAGATCATTTGTTTATCATTTCATCATATTTTTGATTAATTTTGATTAATTAGACTAATTTATATTAATTTAAGTTATATTGGGTTAATTTAAGAGCAAGCATATTTTCTATTATTTGCTTGATCTCATTTTAAGTACCTTGCACCCCAAAATTTGCTCTCCAAGTATTGTCCCAGTCCAGCATAAACTGGATAAAACTGGACACCCTGATCTTGCAACAACCCATGACCAATGTGTTTATGCCATATGTCAATATCTGTTCCATGCCAAAATATGGCTACCTTTACTTTAGGCATGTTTACATCCAAAGTAAACATTCTACCATTTCTGTTACCCTTGCAATTAATCAAAACTGATTTTTGAAGTTTTCCACAAAATATCCTTTTGAGGATTAAACCTCACTTGTAGACCCTTCTCAACCATATGTCCAATAGAAACCAGGTTCTTTGTAATATTTGGGACATAAAGTACATCTACCAAGTACTTCATTTTGCCATCCTGGATAGACAATGGCACTTTACCAGCATGCGCAATGGGATGCGTAGGATCATCACCTATTTATACATAACCTCATTTTTCCGTTTTTTGCATGTCTCTAAACCACTCAGCATGACTAGTCATATGGTTAGAGGCGCTATAATCCACATATCATGTATCTTGAGATCTTGACACATCTCTTGTTATAGAACTGAGCATGTCATCACAAACAACTGCTCACTTCTGTCATCATCTCCCTTTCTACTAGATGATGCATAGTTGCCTTGCTACAACTTTTCACTTTTAATGTCATTTTACTTTTTATAGCAGTCCTTTGCCATGTGCCTTGGTTTGCCACAATAATAACACTCTATGATATTTGCATTCTAATTTCTTTGCCAACCACCTCGGCCTCTTTGGCTCCCCTTGCCTCTAGACTCCTCTCGACTTTCACATGTGTAGGATTGCTGCTATGAATCATTGGACTGTTGTCCAGAATTATGATTTCCTTATTGGCCACCACCTTGGTGTCGACCGTGACCTCTACCTCTGCCTCTACCTGAATTGGAGTAGAAGGCCTATACTAATGTGTTCTTACTTTGTGACAAAGAGTCCTCACCTAAAGACTTTTCTTTTTTGATCAGCATAGACACCAAGTCCCTAATGTTAGAAATATTCTATCTAACTACAATGGAGGTCTTGAATGGCTTGTACTCTTTGCCAAGCCCATTCGAACAGACACTTACCAAGTCATCATCTTCCACCGATACATTGATAGACCCAAGGGATTCAACAATGCCCTTGATCTTTAAAACATACTCATTTTGATAGACATGCTTTTCTTTTCCACCACAGTATGAAGCTCTTGCTTTAGCTACAATTTCCTTTCCTTTGTGTTGGTCTGGAACATCTGCACACTAGGTTCTGCCACACAACTGCTAGAGTGTTGGTAACCTGTATGTGTCATATCATCATGTTTGTGACACTAATTGAAAGCGAGTACATGATTTTCCTTGCACCCTGGTTCCAATCCTTGAATACCTTTATGCCTACTGGAGTGGCATTCTCTTTAGACAACTCAAGAGGCTCCTCATTGTCTCCTTCAACATAGTCCCAAAATCCTTTACTCATAAAGGAGATTGGTTATTCTAAACTTCTAGGCATGGAAGTTGTTCTTGTCCAACTTCTTACTGACAATATGATTGATTCTGTCACCAAACATGTTTTCTTGCAACCAACAATAAAAAAATTGCAACATACAACTTGTGTATGCAACCTATAGCACAACAAGAGCTTTTGTGACTGCTGCAAAATGGTACTTCAGCACAACCTATAGATCACCAAATTTGACCAAAGTACATGTACATATGCCCAGTGTCAACAATACATGTGTAAACAGTGTCTCTGCACTCCCAAAATGCACTGCTGCATTGCAATAACTAAATTTCGACCAGAGACAGTTCTCAACTAGAACTTCCCGAAACTATAAAAAATACCTTACAGTGACAAAACGGAGACCGAGATGTGATTCTAGCCACAAGATGTCAGTAAAACATACTACGTGCCACACAAGCACCTCCGAGCTTGCGAAGATATCCTCTCACTTGGACATGTGTATCTCCCGGAGCTATCGAGGAAGTTGTACCTAAACCAAGAAGGGAAAGAGATGATGATGCTCCAACCCGTGTACTATCTCCTTCCTTGCTTGTTCTTGCCTCTTGATTGCCTCCTTAGCTCTCACATCCGGAGCTCTTATACCATAAAGAGAATGTAGGAGAGAGAGAGAGAGAGAGAGCTTGAGTTCCTTGATTCGCATTGCGAAGAGAGGGAAAAAATGACAGATAAGCAATTAATGGACCGTTTTCTCTTGGGCTTGCACAATCCAAGGCTTCACGACCACATGTTGGTCAAGTACCTCTCCACCTTTGATCAGGCCTACAAATGGGTGATCTTTCTTTATGATAACATGCAAGAAAGCTATCCCACACAATTGGCCACCGTGCCAATAACAACCCAAAGCTCATTTGTAATGTTACCTTCCTCTCCTCCCCGGCACCAAGCCTTACTAGTGGCACCACCCCAAACCAACTACTCACATAACGTGCCACCATGCCCCTCTCCACTACCAATCTTTCCATCCCATTCGTTGCCTCTCTTGAGGTACACCCTTTTGCTCATGGAAAGATTCTAACCAGGTCCATTGCTAAACCTGCTCCCAAATGGCCATACCCTTCAACCCTACAAAGCCATTGCCTCGCTTAACACCTTGAGTGTAAGTGTAGCTCCACAACTTGCAACAACCACCCTTTGGGTCTGGATAGATTTCCCCTTTGGTAGAAACATGCAAAGAAAGCATGCCTTGCTGTCTCCCACAGCTAGTCATAATCTTTTGCCGTGGGAAACATGGGTCTCTCTAGGCAAACCATCTCTTAAAATTTCCTATGCCAAAGTTCAATTGCCTAATGGACAACGCATACAAACCCTTGGGTCTTTTACAAAAATTGTCCATATTGTATCTAACCCATTGGCTTATACAATCTATGTGGTTCACACAGGCGAGATAAAAGAAGCAGTTGTCCTCGGAGGAAGCTGGGTCCAGAACGTTACAAGTACAATCAACTTTGCTAACAACACAACTACCCTTAATCTCCCTTAGGGGCAAGGTAACAATGATCCTCTGGGATGGGGAGTGCATCGACTCTGATCATTTGCCCCCACCAACTACTTCCACAAAGGGTATTCTCACACCCTCCCCAACAACTAGTAAGTCTTCCACTACCCTCTACCACCAGAACTCAACCCACCATGAATATGGATTGAACTTCCGACCGAGAATGATGGCAAGTCCAAATATATCCTATGGTCCGCACCATTGCCATATTCTTGGAGGCGTGGAAAGCTCTTGGGTGTGGAAAACCCACACTAATAAAAGAAGACACTTACATTCAAATCTCACATGAAATGCGTTTAATGAGTGCTGGGTATTTCATTCCTAAAATATCTTCGAAAATAACCATTTGGAGTGAAAAATTCATATCATTGATGTAGGGGCACTCCAAGGTCGAATTATTATTAGAAAAGAGTGGATTAATGCCACTCATTACCAAATCAATTGGCACAAAGAAATGGCCACCATGGAAATCAATGCGAACAAGGCCACCATCCTCTTGTGTCCCCAAGAGGAAATCATAAAAAATCCTCATCCCTTATTTCCCTTCCCCCTTATGCCCCATCCTCATCATCGGAAGTCTCTCCTGTTCCCACACCCCATGACTCACCAAAATCGGTCGATTGACCACTATCGACACCATCCACCAATGACAATCAAGCCTTGTCGACATTGCCCCTCAACTCTACAACCTCGACCACCCACACTACAAGCACCCCGACCTCATATCTTTATCTCATGACAATCAATGGTGGATGCTAAAGAAACTTCTTTCCGCTTAGGGATTCTATGATGGCTACACAGAACTATGGATCCCCAAATGGCCATCTCTAAAACCCAAGCGCAAAAGGCCAACTAAGCGAACAAAATCCAGCCCTAAGCCCAAGCTTCAACGTTGGCTCATCCCCAACCACTTGTTACAAGCACAAGGCTAATATGAAGGCAACCCTTGCATCTGGCTACCCAAGCATGCTGTCTGTGCTCACTCCCCACAGCAACTCCCTAGGAAGCCGTGACAAAAGGTCCCACAACCACGGGTTTGGCAACCCCAAGCACATCGAAGCCAACAATGCTGGGTGCCTACCAATGTGCTCCAAGAACAAGGCTTCCATGAAGGCAACACAAACCTATGGCTCCCCAAGCCATATTCAAAAGCCTCTCCTTTGCGTCAGCAATCACCTCATAGCTCAAAGACTCATAAAAAAGAACACTGGAAGCCTCGCCAACCATAGACCTTCATCACTTGCCAGCGTTAGGTGCCCAAATGTCTCTTAGAAGCCCAAGGCTTCCATGATGGCAATTCCATCATTTGGGTCCCAAGGCATACCCCTCAGCAGTTTGCCCAAACCACACCCACCACGCTAGTACTTGTCCAATTGACAAAGATGGTTTGGTGACCAATGGGCAGGCAAGTTCCCTCATCCTCAATAACATCCTCTAGACTTGCCCACACCCAACCCATGGGCACACCAAAGCTCAATTCACCCATCCCTTTCAAACCACGGAGCCTCATCCACGAAGCTCCACCCTGCCCCTTGACTTCGTCACCAAACCAAGGGGTAGTGCTACACAAGGTTGACCTTATCCAACTACTCAAAGCTAAAACTCAAAGGTAAGCTCACAGCTCTAGTCACATGGGCCACTCATTACAAAACCCTCTTTAGGGGAGCTGACCAATAAACACATAAAAAAAGAGAGTCTCTAGGTGATTAGGAACGAGGTGATTAGGACCATGGGCACACCTTTTTCCCTTGCCCATGCACAAAACTTGCAAATCTCACTGGGCTCTGTCTTATGCGCACACACCACATAAAGCTTCATTCATCAACAGCCATCCAGGTACATCTCTGGATGGGGGGACCATGGTGGGTGGCACAACCCTTGGTCCATGGTACGACCCATCGCCTGGATCTTCTTAATCATCCCCCAAAACTTCTTCTTTAGCTCAACACCTATGGATCCCTACCATCAACCACCACTTCTATCAACATAGGATCCGAGAGCTCCAATGACAAAAGAAGACAAAGCATAAAATGAAAAAGAGAGAACACCACAACTTGATGACTCAACATCCACGGGAGCCAAGTTACCCATCACGGTGTCTTGACAAAGATGCTAGAGATTCCTGAACTTTGTCATCGACATAGAGCACCTCGAAGCGCAAGAAATCTCCATACGTGTTGCCTCCTTATCCCTCCAAAACCCATGGCCTGGATCTTCTTAATCATCCCCCAAAACTTCTTCTTCGGCTCAACACCTATGTATCCCTACCATCAACCACCACTTCTATCAACATAGGATCCGAGAGCTCCAATGACAAAAGAAGACAAAGCATAAAATGAAAAAGAGAGAATACCACAACTTGATGACTCAACATCCACGGGAGCCAAGTTACCCATCACCGTGTCTTGACAAAGATGCTAGAGATTCTTGAACTTTGTCATCGACATAGAGCACCTTGAAGCGCAAGAAATCTCCATACGTGTTGCCTCCTTATCTCCATACGTGTTGCCTCCTTATCCCTCCAAAATTGCCCCATCACTTGCTTACTAACCCCATTGTTTTACTAACTCCTCTTTAATCATACCACCTACCACTGGGATACTGGTCATTAAGTATTCCAAGCTAGTCTACTCATTCAAAGACTATGACTTCTCTAATGAGGATGTCCCGCCCGCAAAGGCGATTAAGAAAAAAAACACCAAAAACAAAATAAAGAGTACTAATGGGCACATATAAAAAGCAAACTCATAAGAGTCCACCAGGACTCTCGCTGGATACTTAATAGCCGGTACTCCACTAACTTCTTTTCATCTTACTAACTCCCCCACCCCCTCTCATTTCCGGGGAGACAAGAGAACCAACCAAGTGCGAAACATCCCCGCGTCTCGCGAGACATCATGAAAGATCCCCGTCCCCTCCGCGCAACAAATTCTGGGGTGCTAGCAGTGGAAGTAGCACTTCTTGCGTAGGGCAGGGTCCCTCACTCGGGGCCTTGCCCACATATATTCGGACAAGAGACTAATCCCTCGGTTCTTCCAAAACCAACAAACCCGGAAAAACTTCCCTCGCCCCAGAAAGCACGGGCGATTCCTCCAGGATATTTTTACTCTAACGTAGTCAAGAGTCTTAACTAACTGAACTAATCTGACCAAACCTGTAAGTCCCATAGTCAGATCAAGGAAAAGACTTGCCTTTGGATCATAAAGACCAACGCTTTTTTCCTCATTGAGAGATACAGCCGTTGATTCTTTTCCATAGAACAATTTTTATCCGAGATTTACTTCATCTATCGTACCATAACAGAATTGGGTCTCATTTTAGGGATCTATCAGTCTAGCCTACAGTCCCCTGGGTTAGCCAACCGCCCAACCACTGTAGTGATGGGATCCATTTAAGAATTTGGTTAGGTTTTGTCCTAGGTACTAGGGGAAAGAGTTCCCAGGCCCCCTAGCCGGATATTCATGCAAACTTAAAACTAGTCACACCACTTACACACCCAATATGAAATTGCCTTTTTCACAGATTTAGCCGTCTTTTAAATAATCTTATAATGAAACTATAGTATCACTGATCATAATCCTGCAAAATATCCAGTTGAATCCTAATTTCCAATTTTTCCTTGATCGGTGTACCTATGGCATCATTGGCAACCAAAACACTCACCACCTGTCCACTCAAGGGCCTTTTCGATAGTTCCTAGCTCATAGTAGTAACCGGGTAATATTTTCACTTAAAAAAATCAAAATGGAATCTCTGTTGAAGATCAGCTTGAAGATCAGCAAGATCAACCAACAAATCTATATAAAAGAGCCATGGACTCATCCGTTGAGGACCAACAACAAGGTCAATCAACCAGATCCATGCCCGAATTCAGAAAACAACTCTTACTCCTTGTTCCAATATCTTCCCCGACGCACGTGTGGGTATCTTCGACGACCTAGAGCTCGAGCACCGTATGGTCAGCACCCTCTAGGATCCTTTCGCACGTCAGCTAGCGCTTCACTCATAGGCCGCTTCCTTGGTCCCTCATCCAACGTACCGGAAGCTCACCATTTAAATCGAATCGAGGCTGGTCAAGACCTTGGCCAACACAACCTTGCTACACGAGACGTCCTCCATTGACTCTCCGTCAGCTGTTGCAACTTTATCACCTAGGTCTCCATGACCTCATTCACAAGACAGTCAAAATGCTTCCCCAGCATTCTTGACATAAAACAATCATTTAAAAATAGGTCATAAATATAGTTTCTATAACGAACTCTCATCTTTCCACATTGTTCTACATCAACCCACATTATTTAATCCACATCCATTTCATATGTATTGCATCCATTTCATATGTATTTCCATTCTCATCCAATCGCATCCATTTCATATGTATTCCCATTCTCATCCAATCGCATCCATTTCATATGTATTCCCATTCTCATCCAATCGCATCCATTTCATATGTATTCCCATTCGCATCCAATCGCATCCATTTCATATGTATTCCCATTCTCATCCAATCGCATCCAATCGCATCCATTTCATATGTATTCCCATTCTCATCCAATCGCATCCATTTCACATGTATTCCCATTCTCATCCAATCGCATCATTTTCATCTCATCACATCTTTCCTCATTTTCATCTCATCACATCTTTCCTCATTTATCCTCATCAGATCTCATCCACTCGCATCCATTTCATATGTATTCCCATTCTCATCCACTCGCATCCATTTCATATGTATTCCCATTCTCATCCAATCGCATGATTTTCATCTCATCACATCTTTCCTCATTTATCCTCATCAGATTTCATCCACTAGCATCTACCCAAATCCACATCTCATCACATCATATATCATCCATTCACATCTATCCCAATGTACATCACATCCATTTCACATCACATCTCATTCATTCACATCCTGATTCACATCTCATTCATTCACATCACCATCCCATCACATACATTCTATCCACATAACATCACATCACATATATTCACATCTATACCAATGTACATCACATCCATTTCACATCACATCTCATTCATTCACATCCCGATTCACATCTCATTCATTCACATCACCATCCCATCACATACATTCTATCCACATAACATCACATCACATCTATCCACATCATATCTCATTCATACACATCTCATCTCATTCATCCACATCCATCCAATCGTTCACATGTACGACTACCCACATCTATCCATACATTCATATCTATCACTTCACATCCACATATATTCATGTCACATCACATCACATTCTTTCACATACAAGTCTACATCCATTCTTTCACACACACATCCACATCCATTCTTTCACGTACACATCCACATCCATTCTTTCACATACACATCCACATCCATTCTTTCACACACATACACATCCACATCCATTCTTTCACATACATATCCACATCCATTCTTCACATACACATCCATTCTTTCACATACACATCCACATCCATTCTTTCACATACATCCACATCCATTCTTCACATACACATTCACATCCATTTTCATCACATATCATCCATTCACATCCCATATCATTCATTTACATCCCGATTCACATGACATCACATCTCATCCATTCATTCACATCTCGTTTCACATCACATTACATCTCATCCATTCATTCACATCTATCTGAGTCACATGATATCTTATCACATCTATTCACATCTCTCATCCATCCATTCTAGCGTAAGACAGTCCTTTAAGAAAATAGGGTTTCTATGCAAGTTTTCAGTTTGATTTTCTTTTAAATACAAGAGTATTTCTTGAATTAGTATCCCCAAAACTGCTTGATCGGAATTCTAAATTTCATACCACAATTCCTCGAATTCTATAACCTTGATCCACATATCAATTCGAAGGGTCTCAAACTTAGTTTCAAATTTGGTAGGAGTTTTAAGTGTATTTTTCTAAACTGGTCCCACCTTCTTTCCTCAAAACTAACGAAAGAGTTTGGTCTTGGTCATAGTCTGATTCAAGGTTTGAGTCGGATAAGATTTTTCCTGAACTATCTTTCTCGAAAAGGTTTGATAATTCAGATACTATTTTACTGAATTTCTTTCTTTGAATATTCACTTAACTGATTTCTAAATTAGATATGAATTCCAATGAGGAATAAATTAATCATTTCTCTGAATATTTCGATCTCGATAGATTTCTTGAATTTTCTTCTTACAATCCGTGTGAATATGGAACGATAGAAATTTCTCTCTTAGAGTGTTTAATTATTCATTTATCAAATACTCATAGAATTTAAACATAGAATTTAAGAGAATTCTAATTTTGATATAAAAATTCTTTATGCATCTATTTATGCATAAAAATCAACTTCAATGGGAATAACACTTTTATATAAAATAAAAATCCTTTTATGCATCTATTTATGCATAAAACCAAATTTAATAAGAATAACACTTTTATAATAATAAAAATTCCTTTACGCATCTTTCTATGCATAAAAATCAAATTTAATAAGAATAACACTTTTGTAATAAAAGAAATTCTTTTATGCATCTTTCTATGCATAGAAATCAAATTTAATAAGAATAACACTTTTGTAATAAAAAATAATTCCTTCATGCATCTTTCTATGCATAAAAAATCAAATTTAATAAGAATAACACTTTTGTAATAAAAAACTTCTTTTATGCATCTTTCTATGCATAGAAATCAAATTTAATAAGAGTAACACTTTTCTAATAAAAAAATTCCTTTATGCATAGAAATCATATTTAATAAGAATAACACTTTTGTAATAAAAATTTCTTTTATGCATCTTTCTATGCATAGAAATCAAATTTAATAAGCATAACAGTTTTAGAATAATAAAAAATTCCTTTATGCATCTTTCTATGAATACTTGGATGATTTTGTTCTTGTTTTCTTTGATGATATTCTGATTTACTCAAAGAATGCAGCTGACCATGAAGCTCATGTCAGAAAAGTTCTTGAGGTTCTAAGGAAGCACCAACTCTTTGCAAAAAAGAGCAAATGCACTTTCTCTACTGACCATGTGAATACTTAGGCTTTCTGGTATCAAAAGATGGAATTTCTCCAGATTCTGTAAAAGTCCAAGCAGTCATCATTTGGCCTGAACCAAAGATAGTGAAAGAAGTCAGAGGATTCTTGGAATTGACTGGTTGTTGGTATAGAATTTTTATACCAAAGTATGCTCTCATAGCTTCCCCCTTGACAAATCTTCTCAAGAAGAATATTCCGTTTCAATGGTCTACCAGGTGTCAGAGTGCTTTTGATAAGCTGAAGGCCGCCTTGGTAACCAATCCCGTTCTGAAGCTACCAGATTTCTCTCTACCCTTTGAGGTAGTAACTGATGCCAGTGGTTTTGCCCTGGGAGGTGTACTCATGTAGGAAGGTCATGCAGTGGCCTACAAATCCCAAAAACTCAGAACGCATGAGAGGAATTATGCTGTCCATGACGTGGAACTACTTTCAGTAGTATATACCCTGAAGTTATGGAGACATTACCTACTGGGTCAAAGATTCACTTTGATGACAGATCATTAGAGCTTGAAGTGGATCTTCACTCAGAAGGATCTCAACATACGCCAAAGAAGGTGGATGCAGACCCTGCAGGAATTTGATTTTGAAATCAAGTACCGCCCAGGTAAAGAAAATGTGGTAGCAGATGCCCTTAGCAGAAAAGCCTCCTTGCTTGTTTGCAATTACTAAAGTGTCAAATCCCTTTATTATTGAAGCAAGTGAAAAGATCATGCAGGATAGATTCTTTGGCCCTATTGCTACCCTACTTATGCAGAAAAGCAAAACTCCTCAGGAGTTAAACCAAGTTCAAGGGTACAGCCTGGATGAGGGAATTATGTATTATAATCGTAGGCTATGCATTCCCAATGATGAGGGAACTAAGAGTCAAATCCTGAATGAAGCCCATGACAGCCTTATTGGCAGGACATCCAGGTTTCATCAAAACCTACATGTCCGTGAAGAAAAACTTCTTTTGGCCTGGTCTAAAAAAGGATGTGCTTAATCATGTACGTCAATGTCTGACCTGTCAGAAAGTCAAGGCCGAGAGAGTAAAAATGCCTGGGATGTTGCATCCATTAGACATTCCCCAGATGAAGTGGGAATGCATCAGTATGGATTTTATTACTGGACTACCTTCAATGCAATCAGGTTACAACTCCATCTTCATGGTAGTTGATAGATTAACCAAAGTTGCCCATCTGATTCCAGTAAAAGAAACCTACACTGCAGTGGATGTGGCCAGAGTGTTCCTCAAAGAAATCTTCAGCTTGCATGGCCTACCCAGAAGAATAGTAAGTGATCGAGATCCCAAATTCACGTCAAGATTCTGGACTGCATTTTTTGAAGCAGTAGGAACTTTCTTGGATCTCAGCACAGCTTACCACCCTGAGACCGATGGTCAAACAGAAAGGGTAAACCAAGTAATCAAAGATATACTTCGGTCATGCTGTGTGGCAGGGAACCCAAAAAGTAGCTAAGCTATCTGCACACCTGGTCGAGTTTGTCTACAATGCTTCTTCACCGAAGTATTGGGATAAGCCCTTTCAAAGCTCTGTATGGACAAGATTGCTTAACTCCATTAACTTGGTCCGCCCCATTGATTAGGGTCGAGATGTGACGACATGGAGCAGCAGATGCAGGCAATTCGCAAAGATATAAAAGCTGCCCAGGAGTATGCAGATAAGATGAGGACAGACAGAAAATTCAAAGAAGCAGATATGGTCTTCATTCGAGTACGCCGCCCAAAAGAAGTTCTCTATCTCTTGGGAAGTACAAGAAGTTATCCCCCAGCCATATCTGATTACAAAGAAAGTAGGTGACTTAGCTTATGAGCTTCTTCTGCCTCCTCATCTCAAAGTACATAATGTATTTTATGTCAACCTTCTTAAAAAGTATGTACCAAGCCTGAATCATGTGCTTGATGTGATGAAATTTTATACACGAATCTACACACCTACCCTTCATGAAAAGAATGTAATCCCAAGAACTTTACATAAGCTTAATGTGATGAAATTTTATACATGAATCTACACACCTACCCTTCATGAAAAGAATGTAATCCCAAGAACTTTACACAAGCTAGCCCTATCACAAGCAAGAAAACAAGAAAATGGCTTCATTCTACTCACACTGACAACTTAGGTTGAGACACATGGGTGCATGTAGTAGTAGAGATCCTTTATCATTTACTGTCCGCATAACATAACATGGGCGCATGTTAGTCTCATAACATAACATAACATGGGTGCATGTAGTCATAGCAATCCTTTATCATTTATTGTCAACAGAACAAGATGCTCCCATGTAGTGTTGTGTATCTCAATTAGAATTCAGGTGAGTGATATCCTTACCAAGATCTTCAATGAAGACATAAAGAAAGTGGAAGGTTGGGTTCCAAGGATGGATTCTAGTCATGTTTACAGGTACTTCATTGTGGTCAATCAATGAGCTAAGTACAAATTCAAGTAATTTGTAACTTAGTTGTAGATGGATTGGCAAAATGGGAAAAAATATTATAATAGAAGCTTACAATTTCAAATTGATGAAAAATCTTGAGTCATAAGACCTTACATTGTTTTCAATGTAGGCTAGTGTCCCACTAGATACGCATGGCAGATGGAACTCCAACCTGAAGAAATCCTTGATGTTCGAGAAAAGGTTCTCAGGAACAGAATTCTGAGAGAATTATTGGTCAAATGGAAGTTCTATCCTTTTGAATATGCCAGCTGGGAGAAAGAAGCCGAACTGTTGCGGGATTACCCCCAGTTTGCGAGATGAGGACATCTCACGTTTTTCAAGTGGGAGAGAATGTAAGATTCCTCCCAGCCTTTCAAGATGTCCAGCATCTTCCCCTGTAATCAAATCCCTCTTCAGAAATATAAAAGATCTTGTTTCTACCTGCTGTTTTGGCCTAGAGAGAGAAAATATTCTAGAGAGAGATTATTCAGATTTTGAATATTTTTGGATAGAAAAATTTCTCATCTTATTAAAATAAGTTCCCCTGAAACAGAAATTCAAAAAGATTTTCACAAGGTGCATTAGAAATCAAGTAAGAGGCCTTACTCTAGGGGTCCAGATTTTTTAAAAATTTTAAATTAAGGTTTTGAGGGGCCAATCAGATTTATCCAAATGTGTGTAGAAGATAAATAGAAGAAATAAAGAAAATCCCCCCCCCCCCAAAAAAATGAGTAAATGCTCACATAAGATGAACAGTGGACTAAGGATCAAAGGAAAAACTAAAAAAATGGATTTTTGACACCTCACAATAGGGATTCCGCCCTCATGAATGAGGCGCCTACTTCACACATGTGGTGGAGTTTTAAATCATCAAAAATTGAGATATTTCATCTCTCCTCTCTCCTAATTCAAGTCTAGTTCCAAAAAGTAAGCTAAACTGACCTAAAAATGGTCAAAAATTGACCAAACTGATCCAGAAAATTCTAGAATCAGTTTACTTGGTTAGGAGCTCATTTTTTTCTACAAATAGAAGCCTCCCCCTTTCTTGAAGTTTAATAGTGTTTTATGCACTGCTACCCTATTTCTCCCAAGAGCCAAGGACTGTGAATTTCTTAATAATTCACTAGTTTTTTACCATTTCCCTCTTCCAAAGATTGGTGGCCACTCTTGTTACAAACAAGAGTAGAACCCTCAAACCATCAAGCCAAAGGAAAGCTCCCAAAATTCATGTAAGTTAGATATCTTATATTTTCTTTACTCTTTTAATGGTTTTCAAATTTTTGTTTTGTTGAAATGATAATCTGATGCTATGCCTTGCTGAAAAGGCTTTCCCCCTCTCTCATTCTTAAAATCAGCCCTTCTTTATCCTAGCTAAGTGATCTAATAGTTGGAATTAAACTTTAGAAAATAATACTTTTATATAAAGAAAAATCATTTTTTGCATCTATTTATGCATAAAAATCAATATTGGTAAAAGTAACACTTTTATAATTAAAAACAATATTCTTTTATGCATCTATTTATGCATAAAAATCCATAATGATAAAAGTAACACTTTTATAATAAAAAAATATTCTTTTATGCATCTATTTATGCATAAAAATCAATAATGATGAAAGTAACTCTTTTCTAATAAAAAAATTATTCTTTTATGCATCTATTTATGCATAAAAATCAATAATGATGAAAGTAACTCTTTTATAATTAAAAAAAATTATTTTTTTATGCATCTATTTATGCATAAAAATCATTATGATAAAAGCAACTCTTTTATAATAAAAAAATTATTCTTTTATGCATCTATTTATGCATAAAAATCAATAATGATAAAAGTAACACTTTTATAATTAAAAAAATATTCTTTTATGCATCATTTAATGCACAAAAATCCATTTTGATGAAAGTAACACTTTTATATAAAAAAAATATTTTATGCATCTATTTATGCATAAAAATCAATAATGATAAAAGTAACAGTTTTATAAAAAAAATATTCTTTTATGCATCTATTTATGCATAAAAATCAATATGATAAAAGTAACTCTTTTATAATAAAAAATTTATTCTTTTATGCATCTATTTATGCATAAAAATCAATAATGATAAAAGTAACACTTTTATAATAAAAAAAATTCTTTTATGCATGTATTTATGCATAAAAATCAATATGATAAAAGTAACTCTTTTATAATAAAAAAATTATTTTTTATGCATCTATTTATGCATAAAAATCAAAAAATGATAAAAGTAACACTTTTATTAATAATTTTTTCTAATTTTATGCATCTATTTATGCATAAAAATCAATAATGATGAAAACAACTCTTTTATAATAAAAAAATTATTCTTTTATGCATCTATTTATGCATAAAAATCAATATGATAAAAGTAACTCTTTTATAATAAAAAATTATTCTTTTATGCATCTATTTATGCATAAAATCAATTTTGATGAATTTAACACTTTTGTAAAAAAATAATCAATATGCATCTTTCTATGCATAGAATTTAATTCTATTAAAATCACTCTTTTATAATAAAAATAATCAATATGCATCTTTCCATGCATGAATGAAAATGACACTTTTAGAATACACAAACAATGGGGATTACTCTTTTTGATTAATAAAAGATGAAGTTTATTTCATAATTTTTTTTGAAAATTTCGCCATAACCTTCTTTGTATGGCTGACCATTTTTCATTTTTTCTAACCTTAATCTACTTAGGAATTGTCCCCCATTGGTTTTAAGCTCTCTAAACTAATCAATTTTCACTTTTAAAAGAGAAAAAGTTAGATTTTATGCATAAATAGATGCATACAGTATTTTTATATCAAAATAAGAGTTCTCTTTAATCCTATGTTTAAATCCCATGAATATTGGAAAAATGAATAAGTAAATACTCTGGGAAAGAAAATTTTACCGTTTCATATTCTCTAGGATGATAACGAGAAAATTCAGAAAAACTATCGAAGTCGGAATTTAGATAAATGACTAATTTATTCCTCATAGAAATTCGTGTTTAGTTTTGAATTCAGTAAAGTAGTAATTGAAATATTACCTTCGAGAAAGATAGTTCAGGGAGAACCTTCCAAACTCAAACCCTAAATCAGGCTATGACCTAGACGTAACTCCTTTGTCAATTTAAAGAAAAGACGATGTGACCAGTTCAGTAATCTACACTCAAATCACCCACCGAATCTAAAACTAAGTTGAGATCTTTGATTTTGATCTGAGGATCAAGAATTCAGAATTCGAGGAATTCAGCTTGGGAATCCAGACCTATGATCTAAAAGTCTTGGGTTACAGAATTAAGATATACTCCTTGTTTTCAAAAGAAAATCAAAACTGAAAACTTGCATAGAAACCCTGTTTTCTTTAAGGACTATCTTACGCCAGAATGCTAGTGGAGGGAGCATTTGGTATATGTGTTTTCTAAGGGAAGTTCAGTTGCAACAGCTGGCGGGGAGTGTTCAAAGGACAGCTCACGTGGCAAAGTCTGCCGACCAACCTCAGTATGGTTAAAATGGTGCACTTCAGGTACGATGGACGAGGGCCGACGAAGCGGTCCCTGAGTGAAGTGCCAGGACACCTAAGGAGAATCCTGGAGGGTTCTGACTAGGCGATGCACGGGCTCATGGTGCCAAGGACATCCATGCGTATGTCGTGGAAGATATATATGTATGATGACGAGAAACTTATTGTAATCTGTTAGGGGATCTCGTTGTTGACCTGCTAGTCTCAACGGAGAGTCCAGAGTGATATTGTTTTGTGAGAAACAATGATTGAATGGAAATTTTGAGTTGTGACATCTGTACCCAGTAATTGTTTGTCAGTGGATTGTTTTATAAATTAAAGTTTAAAGAGGAGTGTGTGAGTATCTGTATTCTAAAGCAAAAGTTAAAAAAGGCTTTCAATTATGGGTGGGTGAGTACTTGTTTGGTTCTACTATTCTAGTGGTTGGGCGGTGGCTAACCCATGGGCTGGGCTAGAATCTGTAGAGTTTTAATAATAAAATTGATTAATAGGAATACGCTTAGAACTCGAGTAATTAATTAGAATCCTGAAGACTTCTCTAATGAATAGATCAACGGCTGTGCCTAATTCAATCAAGAAAAGAGCGTTGATTCCTTCAAGTTAAGTATGTAATAGTTTCCCTCCTATCTGGTTTATTCAGATGAAGGTTAGTTCATTATCTTGACCTCGTTAGAAAAATTCGTTAAGAAAATAAAAATGGTGGAATCGTCCCCGCTTTTCGGGCATGGAAAATTTTCCCGATTTCAGTTTTCAGAATGACCACCAGCTTAGTCTCGTGCCCGGACATTCGAGGGCGAGGCCCAGAGTGTGAGAAACCCTACCCGACGTAAGAGAAAGCTACTTTCGCTACTATCATTCGGGAATCCGTAGAGGGGGCAGTGGGATCTCACATGTCATGAGAGGGGTTGCCTTGTTGATGATGAGGTCGCTTGATGGATGGATTTACCTTGTCAATTGTACTGATGACCTTTGGTTTTGTCATCAATTGATGATTGAGGTTTGTATTCAAGAGGGGCTTTCGATGATGAGTTTTTTAAATTAAAATCCTTCAATTCCTTTGGCAAGGTTGGTTAGAGAGGGACTCTGAGAGTAGAAGCATCATTATGAGGTTATATCAATGTAAAGGGTAGGCATTTATTGTAGCATTATGTGTGGTAGTGATGTGTGTGAACACACTTAGGACCGTCGGGACACGTTTTCCCTCACTAGGAGGTTTTTTCCCTCGTGCGTATGTACACCCTCTTATCTACTCATTTTGGGGTGTGTACTTATCTTTTGTATCTGGCACACATTTGTTCATTCTAATCTAGTGAGTTTGTGTGCTCTCAAGCTTCTCTATGTTGTGTGTATCCATTATTACAACCCTAACCCTAATTCCAACAATTGGTATCAGAGCTAGCTTCCTTGACACTTGATCTAGTAGTCTGCCTCCCTCCTCACACGACCCTGTTTTTCTATCTCCGATTGAGATACCCTCTTGGGAGAAGAAGGTATATACTGTAGTGTGTTGTATACAAAGTATACAACGTTTTCGGGGTTTGCAGCGCGATTTGGGTGCATTTTGCGCACCACAAGGTTTCTGCAGACGTTCTGTGAGGAGAGGTGTTATTTTGGATTGGTTCTGCTCAATTTTGGGTGTTTGGACTGTGTAGCGGCAAAGATTTGGTGTGCAACAGCATCTACAATGTCTTCAACAACATCGACCATCATACTTTTGCTAATAACACTCTATTCTCTACTTTGTGTTATTTTTCATACACTTTGTAGGTAACTCAATCAATTGGCAGCCATCCAGGGTTGCATTTAGTGAATACTGAATACTTGCAATGTGTTGAAAGATTTTGCATTTGGTAGAAAGTCCTAGATAGCAGTAGTGATGTATTTAACATGTTGTCTACTGAGGACAAACTTGATGGGACTAACTACCCATTGTGGTCCTATATGATGAGGCATGTATTGGTTGTTGCTAAAGGCCTTTGGAATGTGGTCAGTGGTAGTGAAACTCATCCTATTTCACAACTCCTAGTGCAACCAGGTGTTGCAGGTACATTTGAAGTAGAATCTAATACAGATGTGGCTCCTCCACACGCACCACCAGTACCTCCCATTGTTGCTCAAACGAGATGGGAAGAGATGCACAGGCACATGCATTGCTTGCACTTTTTGTGAAGCAAAGTATTATTCCTCATATTCGGTCATGTAAGACTTCAAAACAGGCATGCGATGCACTTGTTGCATTATACCAGGTGCGCAATGAAGCACGTGTTACATATCTACGCAAACATTTGGAGTTTGAGCATATGAATGAGGGAGACTCAATGTACAGGTTCTTGACCAAGATCAAAGATTTTAAGGAGCAGCTTACTAGTATGGATGAGATATATCCTAATAGTACATTGGTGCCCACAGTTCTCAATGTATTGTTGGATTCTTATCAGAGTTTTGTCTCTACCCTTAGACTCACAATGATGAAGGGAAATCCAAATGCCCTTACATTTGATGAGCTGGTTTCAGTACTCTTGTAAGAAGAGTAGTCTAGGCAAAATAGATCTGTTATGCGAGTTGGTGACTAAGCTTTTTTTGCCAATCAGAAAGGCAAAGGTAAAGTTTCTTTGCATGGTGGCTATAAGCCAAAATCAGAATCCTCAGGTAAGGATGCAGAGAAAGAAGGTGATAAGCCTAAAAAGAAGAGCAAGTGTCACTATTGCAGGAAACCAATTTACTACATAAATGAGTGTAAGAAAAGGCTAGAGAAGGAGAAAAAAAAAAGAATCGGGCATGGGTGTTTGGCTGATGCATTTGCACCAAGTGCAGAGAAGAAGAAATCTGGAAGTTTTGCTCAAGATGATTGGGCATGAACAATACATTGTAGTTATGACCCTTCTGTTCATGATGTATGCATGTCAGTGGTAGAATCGAATGCTTGGTACTTTGATAGTGGTGCTAGTAAGCACATTACTTCACAAAAAAAATTGTTCTCATTTTTGGAATCTGTCCCAAGTGTAGGAACCGTCTCACATGTGCAAATAGTTCCTCATATCTTGTCAAAGGAGCTGGTAGAGTTGTGCTCACTGCTGCAAATGGGGGCACATTTAATCTTTCTAAAGTTTTATATGTGCTAGGTATTAAGAAAACTTGTTGTTGTCAGTTTCAACCTTAGCCTTGTCGGGCTTGATGGTGAAATTTGTGGATGACAGATGTACAGTTTAGGATAGAAATGATGATTATTCTATCATTGCCTCAAGTACCTTATTTCATGGCCTATACAAGATGGATGTATTTGAGAAGTTCCAACATGATGCTTGCTCAATCTCTATGACTCATGCTATGAGTGATGTAGAATTATGGCATGCACGATTTGGCCATCTAAATTATGGCAGTTTGTTACGCCTTCAAAGGCATGATATGGTGTCTAAGTTGCCAACTCTTGAGACCCCTATAGACATGTATGTGAGGGGTGTATTCTTGGTAAAATGCATCGGGCATCATTTCCAAATAATGGATCTGTGAGAGCTATTAAGAATTTACAACTTATACATAGTGATGTATGTGGTCCTATGAGGACACCATCTATTGGGGGATATCTCTACTTCATAACTTTTATTGATGATTACTTATAGCTGGGTGTATCCATTAAAGTAGAAGTTAGAGGTTTTATGTGCTTTAGGCACTTCGTATCCATGGCTGAAAATGCATGTGAATGTAAAGTTGGCACCCTTCATTCAGATCAAGGGGGGAGTATATGTTCAAGGAATTTCATGCATATATGGATGGAAAAGGCATAAGGCATCAATGTATAGTGCCATACACACCTCAGCAAAATGGTGTGGCTGAGAGGAAGAACATGTCTCTCATGTGGAGATGGCATGATGTATGGTGAAAGCCCAAGATTTACCTCAAGGTTTTTGGTTAGAGGCAACTATGTGCGCAAACTATGTGTTGAACAAATGACCAAGGCCTTGTAGTCTAAAACTCCTTATGAATCTTGGCATGGCAAGAAACCTTCTGTGGCTCATTTGCATATTTTTGGTTTTCTTGCTTATGCTCTTGTGCATGAGCAACAACACACAGTAAGCTTGATGATAAGGCCGTTAAATACAGTTCAGAAAACAAGGGATATAGACTCTACCATCCGACCTCAAAAGTAGATTTTGGTAAGTAGAGATGTTGTTTTTATCAAAAACTCAGTTCAACCCATGCTTTTATGCAAAAAACAACAGAATGTATGCTCACAAGACATGTTTGATTCTCTCCTACCTTTGTTTATTAATGGAGGGCAGCCATATGTAGAGCAATTGAATGCTCAACCAAGTGCTGAAATTCAGCCTTATTGAATTAGTTGCAAGAGTGGGCTAATTTCTTCGACTCATTGAGTGGCATTTTGAAGCATCTAATCAAACTCTTTGTGATTAGAATCACATGCATTGGTGTGAGCATCTTTATTGCTCTTAGTGAGTACCATCATCTTTGTGAACATTGTCATGTGGTGCATGTGTTTCCTCCTATACTTGTGTAAGTGGCATGCATAAGGTTAAGAGAGGGAAGAGAATTGTTCCATCCTCATCTTCAAGTACAAGAGAATTGTTCCATCTTCAAGTACAAGAGAGTGATATGAGAGAAGCGTTTTGTGTGACAATCTCTATGTGAGAGAAGGCCAAACCTTGCATTGAGAGAGAAGGAGCAAAAACCAACTTGAAGCTAAGAGTGAATCTAGGTTGGAGATTTTCTTTGAAGGCCGTCATCAACAATCTGAAGCTCTTGATCAACATCAAACTCAATGGAGTATAACATTGATGCTAGAGCACCCATATAATGAAGGTATTCTTTATTGTTTTTCTGAGTGTCAAAACAGTGTGAACATACACCCTATTTTTCTTAGTGTCAAAACGGAGTGAACATACACCCTGATTGGAGGCTTTCAATACATCCTTTTGGGAACCTTCTTTAAGCATTTTGTTAGGGCTTCTGTAGCCCAGATCAGGGCATCTCGGCTAAAGCCCTAACCGTGCAGAAGTCCTGTAACTCACTACCTACAGCCACAGAATCAGGTAGAACACCATATTCGTGAGTTTGGGAATCTCCCAAGTCCCATTTTTGTAATACTAAAAAGGTGGGACCCGATTAACATGTCTATAAGTTTCTCAAAACCCTATCATGTGACCTATCATTGGAAAGCGCTTGAAAAGAGGGATCTATTAAGCTTTAAAGTGCACAATTTGGAGTAATGGTGTTCAAGTTATGGCAAATCCAAAGTTTTGACCACGTGTCCCAAACTTATGGGAAATTCACATATTCCCCAATATGGTGTTGTAGAGGTCTTGAGGCCCTGTTGAGTAGAGAAGAAAGGGTACATTGAAGACCTTCATTAGCCTCAGCCTATAGCACATTCGATGCATTCTCTAAGGGCTTTTGTAGTCATGCTTGTGGTGAGTCCGATTAGCAAAAACCTAGACCAAAATCATCACCTATGTGAGCATACACTAGGTTCTCCTGCAGTTGGTTTGTGAATTGTTTACTACAGAGAACCCTGTGCTAATTAGAGCCTTAATTAGCCTCTAATGTGTGGATAATCGGTAGAATTATAAGTACTGCCCTCTAATGCACCTCATGGTGGTTTAGCTCCACCAAATTAATGCCGATTTGGTCCCCGATTTTTTTGGAGAAATCAGCCTCCATCAGTAGCATACCTTCCTCCTCCATTTTAGGAGGGAAATTTCACCTTTTAAAATTATCTTGGTGATTTTTTTTAAAGGGTCTAAAGATAAACCATTTAACTCCATCTGTGTGATTATCCCTTGGTACTTTTTTAACACAATTGCAAATTGCATTGAGTGGAGAGTGTGTATATCTTTGTGACAAAATTGTTATGTATCATGCTCTCATGCTATAAAGAGCAATCATTCTGAGTGAGAAGTTAGATCTGCTCAAGACCAATGCCTAGGTTCATTCACACTAAAACCAAGGCACAACTCAAGTTATCTAAGGCATCTCATAAAATTAAAAAGGAAAAGACACTGTCCCACTACTACCATCTAGCACAATCACTTAATTTCTCAGAACGTATGTACACTCAAATGCATTTATTTGGTGAGGGAAAATTCTGATTTGGTAGTGTGTGTTCATCATTTTGTGGGATCATTCGGTGTGGTTATCATACCATTGTACACAATCATGTTACTAATAAAGGATCTCACTTATCACTATGTGTGAGTTGATATAATGTTGCATCATATCTAATTCATCGCATCATCATTATGGTCACTTCTTGGAGAAATCTGAGAATTTTTATGGCTCCAAATACCACACATGGAGCATCAAGATGCAGATGGGATTAGTAGATCGAGAACTTTGGGCCATAGTCAATGGCACAGAGAGAAAGCCTTCCAGGGACCCTAATAGTATCACTAAGTGGACGAGCAATGACTCAAAGGCATTATCATTTATCATTTGTGGGTTAGTAGATAATCAAATTCATTAAGTGAGCTCTTCCAAGAGCTCTCATGAAGCATGGGCTCGTCTTAAATCCATATTTGGCAAGTCAAATAATGTAGTAGCAAGGATGTTTCTTCTATAGGCTTGAAATGGATGACAAGGAGATAGTAGCTAACCATGTTAACAATGTCAAGAGTCTAATAGATCAGCTCAGTGGATTTGGGGTCACCATTGATGAAGAGGAAGTAGTTTTTATCTTACTTGCTAGTATGCCTAATCCTTATGAGTAATGTGTGTCTGCTCTCGCAAGCTAGGCTAGCATGACTCTTGCATCAGTTGACTCATCTTTGATTCTTGAGGAAACTAGGATGGAAGCCAAGAAGACTTCCAAGGAATCCACCTCACGGGTTCAAGTAGACTCAACTCTCATCATGGATAAGAAGAAGAAGAAGAAATTTCTCAGGACTTGCTACTACTGCAAGAAAAAGGGACATGAAGCCAAGGTTTGTTTCAAAAAGAAGTAGGATGAGGAGAACAAGAAGAAATAAGACAAGCATCCTAGGAGCATCCATCATGACGCCAATGTGCTACTTATACATTGAGACTGATACACTTCTTTAAGCTTTGTGCTACTTATACTTTTTAGGAGTTTGAGCGACACTCGTTTTAATCTTCTTAACTACACATCCTGTGTGGTATGGATGTAGTTCAAGAGAGGGTGTTGGGATTTTAGTGATCTAGCATTCATTTGTATTAGTCCTTAGCGGATAAATGCTATGTGCACGTCGGGATAGAAGTTCTAAGGTTAACTAGAGTAGGCCTACATGGTAGGTATCACCCTTGATTGAGGAGTCACTTTATGGTAAGTTTGGTGAGACAATCAGGGGAAGGTGGAGGCATCTTAGGAAGCCTAAGTGCTTACCTCCAAGAGATCTATATATTTGAGGTCTCTACACTCATTGTGTACATGAGAGGAGACTTTACTTCATCTATCGTACCATAACAGAATTGAGTCTCATGTACACTCATTGTGTACATGAGAGGAGACTTTACTTCATCTATCGTACCATAACAGAATTGAGTCTCATTTTATGGATCCATCAGTCCAGCCTACCATCCAGTCCCGTGGGTTAGCCAACCGCCCAACCACTGTAGTGATGGGATCCATTTAAGAATTTGGTTAGGTTTTTTCCCGGGTGTACCAGGGAAAAGAGTTCCCAGGTCCCCTAACCGGATATTCATGCAAACTTAAAACTAGTCACACCACTTACACAATATGAAATTGCCTTTTTCACAGATTTAGCTGTCTTTAAAACAATCTTATAATGAAACCATGGTATCACTGATCATAATCCTCCAAAATATCTGGTTGAATCCTAATTTCCAATTTTTGCTTGATCGGTGTACCTATGGCATCATTGGCAACCAGAATGCTCACCACCTGCTCATAGTAACCGGCAATATTTTGACTTATAAAAATCAAAATGGAATCTCCATTGAAGATTAGCAAGATCAACCAATAGATCCATATAAAAAAACCATGGACTCATCCGTTGAGGACCAACAAGGTCAATCAACCAAATCCATGCCCGAATTCAGAAAACAACTCTTACTCCTTGTTCCAATATCTTCCCCGATGCACGTATGGGTATCTTCGGCAACCTAGAGCCCGAGGATCGTATGGTCAGCACCCTCTAGGATCCTTCTCAAGTCACCTAGTGCTTCACTCATAGGCCGCTTCCTTGGTCCCTCATCCAACGTACCGGAAGCTCACCATTTAAATCGAATCGAGGCTGGTCAAGACCTCAGCCAACCTTGCTACGCGAGATGTCCTCCATTGACTCTCCGTCAATTATTGCAACTTTATCAGCTAGGTCTCCACGACCTCATTCACAAGACAGTCAAAATGCTTCCCCAGCATTCTTGACATAAAACAGCCATTTAAAAATAGGTCATAAATACAGTTTCTATAACGAACTCTCATCTTCCCACATTGTTCCACATCAACCCACATTATTTAATCCGCATCCATTTCATATGTATTCCCATTCTCATCCAATCACATCATTTTCATCTCATCACACATCTTTCCTCATTTATCCTCCATCAGATCTCATCCACTCGCATCTACCCAAATCCACATCTCATCACATCACATATCATCCATTCACATCTATCCCAATTTACATCACATCTCATTCATTCACATCCCGATTTACATCACATCACATCTCATTCATTCACATCCCGATTCACATCACATCACATCTCATTCATTCACATCACCATCCCATCACATACATTCTATCCACATAACATCACATCACCATCCCATCACATACATTCTATCCACATAACATCACATCACATCTATCTACATCATATCTCATTCATACACATCACCATCCCATCACATACATTCTATCCACATAACATCACATCACATCTATCCACATCATATCTCATTCATACACATCTCATCTCATTCATCCACATCCACATCCATCTCATTCATCCACATCCATCCAATCGTTCACATGTACGACTACCCACATCTATCCATACATTCATATCTATCACTTCACATCCACATATATTCATGTCACATCACATCTCTTTACATCACATCACATTCTTTCACATACACATCCACATCCATTCTTTCACATACATCCACATCCATTCTTTCACATACACATCCACATCCATTCTTCACATACACATCCACATCCATTCTTTCACATACGTATCCACATCCATTCTTCACATACACATCTTTCACATACACATCCATATCCATTCTTTCACATACATCCACATCCATTCTTCACATACACATTCACATCCATTTTCATCACATATCATCCATTCACGTCCCATATCATTCATTTACATCCCGATTCACATGACATCACATCTCATCCATTCATTCACATCACATTACATCTCATCCATTCATTCACATGTATCTGAGTCACATGACATCACATCTTATCCATTCATTCACATGTATCTGAGTCACATGACATCACATCTCATCCATTCATTCACATGTATCTGAGTCACATGACATCTTATCACATCTATTCACATCACATCTCATCCATCCATTCTGGCGTAAGATAGTCCTTTAAGAAAACAGGGTTTCTATGCAAGTTTTCAGTTTGATTTTCTTTTAAATACAAGAGTATTTCTTGAATCAGTATCCCCAAAACTCCTTGATCAGAATTCTGAATTTCATACCGGAATTCCTCGAATTCTATAACCTTGATCCACATATCAATTCGAAGGGTCTCAAACTTAGTTTTAGATTTGGTGGGAGTTTTGAGTGTATTTTTCTAAACTGGTCAATTCGAAGGGTCTCAAACTTAGTTTCAGATTTGGTGGGAGTTTTGAGTGTATTTTTCTAAACTGGTCACACCTTCTTTCCTCAAAACTGACGAAAGAGTTTGGTCTTGGTCATAGTCTGATTCAAGGCTTGAGTCAGGTAAGATTTTTCCTGAACTATCTTTCTCGAAAAGGTTTGATAATTGTGTTACTATTTTACTGAATTTCTTTCTTTGAATATTCACTCAACTGATTTCTAAATTAGATATGAATTCCAATGAGGAATAAATTAATCATTTCTCTGAATATTTTGATCTCGATAGATTTTCTAAATTTTCTTCTTACAATCCGTGTGAATATAAAACGATAGAAATTTCTCTCTTAGAGTTTATTAAATACTCATAGAATTTAAACATAGAATTTAAGAGAATTCTAATTTTGATATAAAATTCTTTATGCATCTATTTATGCATAAAAATCAACTTCAATGGGAATAACACTTTTATATAAAATAAAAATCCTTTTATGCATCTATTTATGCATAAAATCAAATTTAATAAGAAAATTCTTTTATGCATCTTTTTATGCATAGAAATCAAATTTAATAAGAATAACACTTTTATAATAAAAAAATTTCTCTTATGCATCTTTTTATGCATAGAAATCAAATGTAATAAGAATAACACTTTTTTAATAAAAAAATTCTTTTATGCATCTTTCTATGCATAGAAATCAAATTTAATAAGAATAACACTTTTGTAATAAAAAAATTCCTTTATGCATCTTTCTATGCATAGAAATCAAATTTAATAAGAATAACACTTTTGTAATAAAAAAAATTCCTTTATGCATCTTTCTATGCATAGAAATCAAATTTAATAAGAATAACACTTTTGTAATAAAAAAATTCCTTTATGCATCTTTCTATGCATAGAAATCAAATTTAATAAGAATAACACTTTGATAATAAAAAAAGTTCCTTTATGCATCTTATGCATAAAATTTAATTTTAATAAGAATAACACTTTTGTAATAAAAAAATTCCTTTATGCATCTTTCTATGCATAGAAATCAAATTTAATAAGAATAACACTCTGATAATAAAAAAAGTTCCTTTATGCATCTTTCTATGCATAAAAATTAATTTTAATAAGAAGAACACTTTTGTAATTAAAAAAATTCTTTTATGCATCTTTCTATGCATAGAAATCAAATTTAAAAAGAATAACACTTTTATAATTGAAAAAATTCCTTTATGCATCTTTCTATGCATAAAAATCAAATTTAATAAGAATAACACTTTTATAATAAAAAAATTCTTTTATGCATCTTTCTAAGCAATGAAAATCAAATTTAATACGAATAACACTTTTGTTTTAAAAAAATTCCTTTATGCATCTTTCTATGCATAAAAATCAAATTTAACAAGAATAACACTTTTGTAATAAAAAAAATTCTTTTATGCATCTTTCTATGCGTAGAAATCAAATTTAATAAGAATAACACTTTAATAATAATAAAAAATCCTTTATGCATCTTTCTATGCATAAAAATCAAGTTTAATAAGAATAACACTTTTGTAATTAAAAAAATCTTTTATGCATCTTTCTATGCCTAGATATCAAATTTAATAAGAATAACACTTTTGTAATTAAAAAAATTCCTTTATGTATCTTTCTATGCATAAAAAATCAAATTTAATAAGAATAACACTTTTGTAATAAAAAAATTCTTTATGCATCTTTCTATGCATAGAAATCAAATTTAATAAGAATAACATTTTTGTAATTAAAAAAATTCCTTTATGCATCTTTCTATGCATATAAAATAATTTTAATAAATATCAGTGATATCCATGCATATTCATAGGTGAATATGTACATGGAGTAATTAGAATATTTCTTTTAAATGCAAAAAATGGTGGGAATTACTCTTTCGGAATAACATAAAAACAAACTTTCTTTTTCACAAAATTTTAGGAAATTTTGCCATAACCTCCTTTGTATGGCTGACCATTTCTCATTTTTATCTTTCTTTATTTAACTTAATTAACCCAATTTAGAATTATAGAACTCTAATCTACATAATTTTCTAAATTCAATAGAGTAAACAATAAGAAGAGTTTAATTAATCACTTAGTTAATCTTTCTAGGATTGAGAAAGGTTGGAATGTAAAGAAGAGAAGGGGGTGGCCTTTTTATCAAAGGCATAGCACTTGAATTTAATTTAAACATCTACAAAACATAAAAATCAAGAAAACCATAGATTTTTCATTAAAAATTCGTAAACAAGTAAGAAAAGTAGCTTACATGGAGCTTGTAAGCTCTCCTTTGGCTTGAGGGATTGAGGGTTCTACTCTTGTTTGAAGCAAGAGTGGCCAGGAGAGGATTAGGCCAAAAACAATTGAATTATTAAAAAATTCAGTGTAGATGGCTTAGGATAGGAGTAGAGTAAGAGTGCATAAACACCATTAAGCTTTTACAAAGGGGAAGGCTTCTATTTGTAGGAAAAAGTGAGCGGCCTCTAACCAAGCAAACTGATTCTAGAATTCTCCATATCAGTTTGGTCAATTTTTGACCGTTTCAGCTTACTTTTTGGATCTAGTTTTGAAATAGGAGAGAGGAGAGATGAAAATATCTCATTTTATTGATTAAAAATTGGGGGTAATGATGAGAAAAAGGCACCTACTTTATGAGGGGAGATCCCCACACTGAGGTGTCAAAATTTAGTTTTTTAATTCTTTTCTTTGGTCCTTAAGTCCACTCTTCATCTTATGTGAGCATTTACTCATTTTTGGGGGGGTTTTATTTTATTCTTCAATTTATCTCCTCCCTACACTTGGATTGATCCAATTGGCCCATAGGAACCTTAATTGGACCATAATTCAAAAATTTCTGAAAATTTGGACCCTTAGGCTAAGGTCCTTTATACCTATTTCCAATTAATTCCAATTGCACATTGGAAAGTTCTTTTTGAATTTCTGTTTTAAGAAAAACCATTTTAGACACTAGGAGGATTTTTATATCCAAAAATATCTCAATTTTGAATTATCTCTCTCTAGATATTTTCTCTCTCTAGGCCAAAACAGGGTAAAACAGGATCGTTCTTTTATTTCAGAGAGGGGAATAATTATAAGATTAGAAGGGAAGGTTCTTACACCTGTACACCTCAAAAGCTAGAGGGAGGAATCCTACATCCTGTACACCTCAAAAGCTAGAGGGAGGAATCCTACATCTTATCCCACTTAAAAAACGCGAGATGTCCTCATCTCGCAAACTAGAGGACAACTCTTTCCCTTAAGATCCAACTGATTCTGGGGTTCCTTATAATATGGTGAACCCAACAGAATCCTGGGATAAAGATCCCTTATATAGAACTCGTCATCAGATAACAATTTATTCAGATCATATCATTCATATATCCTTAACACAATAATGGTCCATTAGACCGAAATTTCCATCTGAACAGTCCTCCATGGGAATTTCAATTATACAGATTTTTAATTTGTCATCCCTTAACTTGATCCACTGGGTCAAGTGGTAATAGTAGCAATCTGTCTCAGCACAATCCACTAATTTCATAGTGATTTGCTAAAGTCATTACGTCATTCCAGTTTACGAACATCATCACAGGGACTCATCCCATTCATCCTCATTGTGGTTTTGCTCAGCTTATCGCTTTTCAACCAAAATTCAAGAATCATCATTTTTTAATCAGAATCCAAATCAACTCATCAATTCTCAACCAGAGTTTTAAAATCATATCAACCACATTCGAATTCATCATCTGGATAGCATTTTTGCTTATAATTTCAAGGTCTTAGATTTACTTGTATATACTGCCAGTAAAGAGCTGCAGTTATACCCTCGATATATACGGGTAGTCCACGGTCCTTGTTATAAGGTAAATACCATCATGTCTAGGCCTCACACAAGTCAGGGATTCCATGCAATTGCGGTACTTCCATCTGAAGACCCAATTACTAATTTATGAATTTCAGTTTGAATATCAATTTGTATGAATTTCATCACACATTTTCAAGTTTTTACTGTTACTTCATAAATTTTTGACATTTTTGGCTTCTCAGTTGATCCACTTTAGCCAATTTGCTTTGATATCAGCAGCTGAAAGATCCCTGTCCCCTCTGCACAACGAATTCTGGGGTGCTAGCAGTGGCAGTAGCACTAGCACTTCTTATGCGGCTTACGCGGGGCAGGGTCCCTCACTCGGGGCCTCACCCATGTATATCCGGACAAGAGACTAATCCCTCAGTTCTTCAAAAACGAAACCCGGAAAAACTTCCCTCGCTCGGAAAGCACTGGCAATTCCTTCAAGATATTTTTACTCTAACGTAGTCAAGAGTCTTAACTAGCTGAACTGATCTGACCGAACCCATAAGTCCCATAGTCAGATCAAGGAAAAGACTTGCACTTGGATCATAGAGACCAACGCTTTTTTCCTCATTGAGATTCACAGCCGTTGATTCTTTTCCATAGAACAATTTTTATCCGGGATTTACTTCCTCTATCGTACCATAACAGAAGTGAGTCTCATTTTAGGGATCCTTCAATCCAGCGTAACCCCATCCAGTCCCGTGGGTTAGCCAACCGTAACAGAAGTGAGTCTCATTTTAGGGATCCTTCAATCCAGTGTAACCCCATCCAGTCCCGTGGGTTAGCCAACCACTGTAGTAGTGATGGAATCCATTTAAGAATTTGGTTAGGTTTTGTCCCGAGTACCAGGGAAAAGAGTTCCCATGCCCCCTAGCCGGATATTCATGCACATTGTTCCACATCAACCCACATTATTTAATCCATATCCATTTCATATGTATTCCCATTCTCATCCAATCACATCATTTTCATCTCATCACATCTTTCCTTATTTATCCTCATCAGATCTCATCCACTCGCATCTACCAAAATCCACATCTCATCACATCACATTCATTCACATCACATCACATATCATCTATTCACATCTATCCCAATTTATATCACATCACATCTTATTCATTCACATCCCGATTCACATCAGATCGCATCCACTCGCATCTACCGAAATCCACATCTCATCACATCACATATCATCTATTCACATCTATCCTAATTTATATCACATCCATTTCACATCACATCTCATTCATTCACATCCCGATTCACATCTCATTCATTCACATCACCATCCCATCACATACATTCTATCCACATAACATCACATCACATCTATCCACATCATATCTCATTCATACACATCTCATCCCATTCATCCACATCCATTCTTTCACACACACATCCACATCCATTCTTTCACATACATCCACATCTATTCTTTCACATACACATCCACATCCATTCTTTCACATACATCCACATCCATTCTTTCACATACATATCCACATCCATTCTTCACATACGCATTCGCATCCATTCTTTCACATACACATCCACATCCATTCTTCACAAACATATCCATATCCATTCTTCACATACACATCCACATCCATTCTTCACATACACATTCACATCCATTTTCATCACATATCATCCATTCACATCCCATATCATTCATTTACATCCCGATTCACATGAGATCACATCTCATCCATTCATTCACATCCTGTTTCACATCACATTACATCCGATCCATTCATTCGTATCTATCTGATTCACATGACATATTATCACATCTATTCACATCACATCTCATCCATCCATCCATTCTGGCGTAAGACAGTCCTTTAAGAAAACAGGGTTTCTATGCAAGTTTTCAGTTTGATTTTCTTTTGAATACAAGAGTATTTCTTGAATCAGTATCCCCAAAACTCCTTGATCGCAATTTTGAATTTCATACCAGAATTCATCAAATTCTATAACCTTGATCCACATATCAATTCGAAGGGTCTCAAACTTAGTTTCAGATTTGGTAGGAGTTTTGAGTGTATTTTTTCAAACTGGTCACACCTTCTTTCCTCGAAACTGACAAAAGAGTTTAGTCTTGGTCATAGTCTCATTCAAAGTTTGAGTCAGATAAGATTTTTCCTGAACTATCTTTCTCGAAAAGGTTTGATAATTCAGTTATTATTTTATTGAATTTCTTTCTTTGAATATTCACTTAACTGATTTCTAAATTAGATATGAATTCCAATGAGGAATAAATTAATCATTTATTTGAATATTTCGATCTCGATAGATTTCTTGAATTTTCTTCTTACAATCTGTGTGAATATAAAACGATAGAAATTTCTCTCTTAGAGTATTTAATTATTCATTTATCAAATACTCATAGAATTTAAACATAGAATTTAAGAGAATTCTAATTTTGATATAAAAATTCTTTATGCGTCTAATTATGCATAAAAATCAATTTCAATGGGAATAACACTTTTATAAAAAATGAAAATCCTTTTATCCATATATTTATGCATAAAATCAAATTTAATAAGAATAACACTTTTATAATAATAAAAATTTCTTTATGCATCTTTCTATGCATAAAAATTAAATTTAATAAGAATAACACTTTTGTAATTTAAAAAAATTCTTTTATGCATCTTTCTATGCATAGAAATAAAATTTAATAAGAATAACACTTTTGTGGATTAAAAAATTCCTTTATGCATCTTTCTATGCATAAAAAATCAAATTTAATAAGGATAACACTTCTGTAAATAAAAAAATTCTTTTATGCATCTTTCTATGCATAGAAATCAAATTTAATAAGAATAACACTTTTGTAATAAAAAAATTCTTTTATGCATCTTTCTATGCATAGAAATCAAATTAATCAAATTTAATAAGAATAACACTTTTATAATTAAAAAAATTTTCTTTATGCATCTTTCTATGCATAAAAATCAAGTTTAATAAGAATCGCACTTTTGTAATTAAAAAAATTCCTTTATGCATCTTTCTATGCATAAAAATCAATTTTAATAAGAATAACACTTTTGTAATTAAAAAAATCCTTTATGCATCTTTCTATGCATAAAAATCAAATTTAATAAGAATAACACTTTTATAATAATAAAAATTCCTTTATGCATCTTTTTATGCATTAAAATCAAATTTAATAAGAATAACACTTTTATAATTTAAAAAAATCCTTCATGCATCTTTTTATGCATAAGAATCAAATTTAACAAGAATAACACTTTTGTAATAAAGAAATTCTTTTATGCATCTTTTTATGCATAGAAATCAAATTTAATAAGAATAATACTTTTGTAATAAAAAAATTCCTTTATGCATAGAAATCAAATTTAATAAGAATAACACTTTTATAATTAAAAAAAATTCTTTATGCATCTTTCTATGCATAAAAATCAAATTTAATAAGAATAACTCTTTTGTAATTTAAAAAAATCTTTTATGCATCTTTCTGTGCATAGAAATCAAATTTAATAAGAATAACACTTTGTAATAAAAAAATCCTTTATGCATCTTTATATGCATAAAAAATCAAATTTAATAAGAATAACACTTTTGTAATAAAAAAATTCTTTTATGCATCTTTCTATGCATAGAAATCAATTTTAATAATTAATATGTGGATGTGAAGTGATAGATATGAATGTATGGATAGATGTGGGTAGTCGTACATGTGAACGATTGGATGGATGTGGATGAATGAGATGAGATGTGTATGAATGAGATATGATGTGGATAGAAGTGATAGATATGAATGTATGGATAGATGTGGGTAGTCATACATGTGAACGATTGGATGGATGTGGATGTGGATGAATGAGATGAGATGTGTATGAATGAGATATGATGTGGATAGAAGTGATGTGATATAATATGGATAGAATGTATGTGATGGCATGGTGATGAGAATGAATGTGATGGATATGAATATATGCATAGAAATCAAATTTAATAAGAATAACACTTTTATAATAAAGAAAATTCCTTTATGCATCTTTCTATGCATAGAAATCAATTTTAATAATTAATATGAGTGATATCCATACATATTCATAGGTGAATATGTACATGGAGTAATTAGAATATTTCTTTTAGATGCAAAAATTTTGGGAATTACTCTTTTGGAATAACATAAAAACAAACTTTCTTTTTCACAAAATTTTGGAAAATTTTGCCATAACCTCCTTTGTATGGCTGACCATTTCTCATTTTATCTTTCTTTATTTAACTTAATTAACCCAATTTAGAATTATAGAACTCTAATCTATATAATTTTCTAAATTCAAGAGAGTAAACAATAAGAAGAGTTTAATTAATCACTTAGTTAAGCTTTCTAGGATTGAGAAAGGTTGGAATGTAAAGAAGAGAAGGGGGTGGCCTTTTTATCAAAGGCATAGCACTTGAATTTAATTTAAACATCTACAAAACATAAAAATCAAGAAAACCATAGATTTTTCATTAAAAATTCGTAAACAAGTAAGAAAAGTAGCTTACATGGAGCTTGTAAGCTCTCCTTTGGCTTGAGGGATTGAGGGTTCTACTCTTGTTTGAAGCAATAGTGGCGACCAATTCACTTTGGAGAGGATTAGGCCAAAAACAATTGAATTATTAAAAAATTCAATGTAGATGGCTTAGGATAGGAGTAGAGTAAGAGTGCATAAACACCATTAAGCTTTTACAAAGGGAAAGGCTTCTATTTGTAGGAAAAAGTGAGCGGCCTCTAACCAAGCAAACTGATTCTAGAATTCTCCATATCAGTTTGGTCAATTTTTGACCGTTTCAGCTTACTTTTTGGATCTAGTTTTGATATAGGAGAGAGGAGAGATGAAAATATCTCATTTTATTGATTAAAAATTGGGGGTAATGATGAGAAAAAGGCACCTACTTCATGAGGGGAGATCCCCACACTGAGGTGTCAAAATTTAATTTTTTAATTCTTTTCTTTGGTCCTTAAGTCCACTCTTCATCTTATGTGAGCATTTACTCATTTTTGGGGGGGTTTTCTTTTAATCTTTAATTTATCTCCTCCCTACACTTGGATTGATCTAACTAGCCCATAGGAACCTTAATTGGACCATAATCTAATTTTTTTTTTAAATCTGGACCCTTAGGCTAAGGTCCTTTATACCTATTTTCAATTAATTCCAATTGCACATTGGAAAGTTCTTTTTGAATTTCTATTTTAGGGAAAACCATTTTAGACAGTAGGAGGATTTTTATATCCAAAAATATCTCAATTTTGAATTACCTCCCTCTAGAAATTTTCTCTCTCCAGGCCAAAACAGGGTAAAACAGGATCTTTCTTTTATTTCAGAGAGGGGAATAATTATAAGATCAGAAGGGAAGGTTCTTACACTTGTACACCTCAAAAACTGGAGGGAGGAATCCTACATCCTATCCCACTTAAAAAACGCGAGATGTCCTCATCTCACAAACTAGAGGACAACTCTTTCCCTTAAGATCCAACTGATTCTCGGGTTCCTTATAGTCTGGTGAACCCAACAGAATCCTGGGATAAAGATCCCAGGATGAACTCATCATCAGATAACAATTTATTCAAATCATATCATTCATATCCTTAACACAATAATGGTCCATTAGACCGAAATTTCCATCTGAACAATCCTCCATGGGAATTTCAATTATACAGATTTTTAATTTGTCATCCCTTAACTTGATCCACTGGGTCAAGTGTTAATAGTAGTCTCGGGTACCAAGGAAAAGAGTTCCCAGGCCCCCTAGCCGGATATTCATGCAAACTTAAAACTAGTCACACCACTTACACACCCAATATGAAATTGCCTTTTTCACAAATTCAAATATCTTTAAAACAATCTTATAATGAAACTATAGTATCACTGAATCATAATCCTCCAAAATATCCGGTTGAATCCTAATTTCTAATTTTTCCTTCATTGGTGTACCTATGGTATCATTGGCAACCAGAACGCTCACCACCTGTCCACTCAGGGGCCTTTTTGATAGTTCCTAGCTCATAGTAACCGGAAATATTCTCACTTATAAAAATCAAAATGGAATCTCTGTTGAAGATCATCAAGATCAACCAACAGATCCAAAAGAGCCATGGACTCATTCGTTGAGGACCAGCAAGGTCAATCAACTAGATCCATGTCCAAATTCAGAAAACAACTCTTACTCCTTGTTCCAATATCTTCCCCGATGCACGTGTGGGTATCTTCGGCGACCCAGAGCCCAAGCACCGTATGGTCAGCACCCTCTAGGATCCTTCGCAGGTCACCTAGCGCTTCACTCATAGGCCGCTTCCTTGGTCCCTCATCCAACGTATCGGAAGCTCACCATTTAAATCAAACCGAGGCTGGTCAAGACCTTGGCCGGCGGACCTCGGTCGACCTTCCTACGTGAGATGTCCTCCATTGACTCTCCATCAACTGTTACAACTTTATCAGCTAGATCTCCACACGACCTCTTTCACAAGACGGTCAAAATTCTTCCCCAGAATTCTTGACATAAAACAGTCATTTAAAAATAGGCCATAAATATAGTTTCTATAACGAACTCTCATCTTTCCACATTGTTCCACATCGACCCACATTATTTAATCCACATCCATTTCATATGTATTCCCATTCTCATCCAATCACATCATTTTCATCTCATCCAATCACATCATTATCATCTCATCACATCTTTCCTCATTTATCCTCATCAGATCTCATCCACTCGTATCTACCCAAATCCACATCTCATCACATCACATTCATTTACATCACATATCGTCCATTCACATCTATCCCAATTTACATCACATCGCATCTCATTCATTCACATCACCATCCCATCACATACATTCTATCCACATAACATCGCATCTCATTCATTCACATCACCATCCCATCACATACATTCTATCCACATAACATCACATCACATCTATCCACATCATATCTCATTCATACACATCTCATCTCATTCATCCACATCCATTCTTTCACACACACATCCACATCCATTCTTCACATACACATTCACATCCATTCTTTCACATACACATCCACATCCATTCTTTCACATACATATCCATATCCATTCTTCACATACACATCCACATCCATTCTTTCACATACACATGCACATCCATTCTTTCACATACATCCACATCCATTCTTCACATACACATTCACATCCATTTTCATCACATATCATCCATTCACATCCCATATCATTCATTTACATCCCGATTCACATGAGATCACATCTCATCCATTCATTCACATCCCGTTTCACATCACATTACATCTCATCTATTCATTCGTATCTATCTGATTCACATGACATCTATTCACATCTATTCACATCACATCTCATCCATCCATCCATTCATTCATATCTATCTGATTCACATGACATCTTATCACATCTTATCACATCTATTCACATCACATCTCATCCATCCATCCATTCTGGCGTAAGACAATCCTTTAAGAAAATAGGGTTTCTATGCAAGTTTTCAGTTTGATTTTCTTTTGAATACAAGATTATTTCTTGAATCAGTATCCCCAAAACTCCTTGATCGCAATTTTGAATTTCATACCAGAATTCATTGAATTCTATAACCTTGATCCACATATCAATTCGAAGGGTCTCAAACTTAGTTTCAGATTTGGCAGGAGTTTTGAGTGTATTTTTTCAAACTGGTCACACCTTCTTTCCTCGAAACTGACGAAAGAGTTTGGTCTTGGTCATAGTCTGATTCAAGGTTTGAGTCGGATAAGATTTTTCTTGAACTATCTTTCTCGAAAAGGTTCGATAATTCAGTTACTATTTTACTAAATTTTTTTCTTTGAATATTCACTTAACTGATTTCTAAATTAGATATGAATTCCAATGAGGAATAAATTAATCATTTATCTGAATATTTCGATCTCGATAGATTTCTTGAATTTTCTTCTTACAATCTGTGTGAATATAAAACGATAGAAATTTCTCTCTTAGAGTATTTAATTATTCATTTATCAAATACTCATAGAATTTAAACATAGAATTTAAGAGAATTCTAATTTTGATATAAAAATTCTTTATGCATCTATTTATGCAACATTGCAGCACCCACTTCAAGCATATTTACATTAAGTGTAAACATTCTACCCACTCTGTTACCTTTTGCAACCAACCTGTACTTATATTTAAAATCTTCTACATAACAACCATCAGGGTTAAACCAAGCCTATAAACCCTGATCAATCATTTTGCCAATAGAAACTAGATTCTTTGTAATGTTCGGAACATGAAGTACATCTACAAGGTACTTCACCTTACCATCCTGCATAGACAACAACACATCTCCAACATAGTCAATTGGATGAGCAGTGTCATCCCCTGTTTCAACAAAACCTAGTCTTTCAAGACTCTTCATTTCCTTGAACCACTTACCCCATGACTTGTCAATTGGATGAGTAGTGTCATTCCCTGTTTCAACAAAACCTAGTCTTTCAAGACTCTTCATTTCCTTGAACCACTTACCATGACTTGTCATCTGGTTCGAAGCACTTGAATCAACATACCGTACATCATCCTTACATGCTGCTACTACATCATTTCCAAACACAGCATTAACTACATTTTGCATAACAAACAACTTCTCATTATCCTCATTATTTCTGCTAGAGGATGCATAGTTATTTTTCTTCACTTTTCCATTTTGCATGTCATTCTGCTTCTTATAGCAATCTGTCTGCACGTGTCCAGGCTTACCACAGTAAAAACAGCCTCGTGTATCATTATGTTGCATTTGTCAATTACCACGACCTCTTTGACTCCCCCTGCCTCTAAACTGGCCTCTTTCACCTGTGTGTTGTTGTTGTGAATCATGGGACTGTTGTTGTGCTGCTGCCCATAATCCTCTTCTTGCACTTTTGTAGAAGGCTTGTTGCTTCGAATTACCTTTGTTTTGTGAAGACTGGTCTTCACCCAAACTCTTTTCTTCAATGATCAGTATTGACAGCAAATCTGTAAAGTTGAGAATATTCTCTCGAGTCTGAATAGATGTCTTGAATGCCTTGTATTGTGGCTCGAGACCACGTAGACATACTTCCACGCTATCATCATCATCAACAAAAACACCAATAGATGCAAGGGATTCATTCCACAATGCCCTTGATCTTCAAGGCATAATCATTCACAGACATGTTTTTCTTCTCCATAGTATAAAGGTCATTCTTCAATTGAATCTTTCATGCCTTGGTGTTAGTTTCATACAACTTCACCAAGGTTTCCCATGCCTCCTTGGGTGACTTGGTATCCTATATATGCCCAATCATGGTGTCCTGTATAATTAAGTTTCTTTGACTTTAGATACCTTCTTGTTCTTCAAACGGCTAGAAGTTTGAATTTCAAAGTTTCCCGCCAAAATTGAATTTGAAATATCGAGTGAGCAAAACTATATCATGTGACATATCTATGGAAAGAGCTCGACGAGTAGATTTTGGATCTGTAATCTCCAACAAATTTTGAGCTCATATGTAGAAGTTATGGACATCCGAAATTTTAAAAACTTTCCCCCCACTTTTTGGAAATGAAAAGTACAAAAAGGCATCTTCTAGAGAATCTTTTGACCACCTTTAATCACCCAACATTTTTGTATACATGGCATCACACGATTGGCTCTTTTCCTTAATAACCTTTTAATCACATGGCATCTTAAAGGGCCCCTATAGACCTCAACCTTCCCCTAATGCTCCCTAGTAGTTTATTTCCATGAAAAAGAGTTGGTTTGGTGGAGATATGTGGGGATTGCTCTCTTCGTTGTTTTGAAAATACTGTATTTTAGCTTAATTTGTTGTGTTTAGATTGATTCAAATGGTTCATTTAGCATCCACATAGGTTAATCTAGGCTTATAATACATCATTTGCATTACATTAAGCATTAGAAAGCATTTTAGTGAAAATTTTTCTCTCTTTTGTATTTTTTACATAGACTTTGGATGCTAATTTTTACACTTCTAATGAGTTTTTTGTTATATACTTTGAGTAGATGAGAGTGTTAGCATCTATTTTAGTTAGCTTAATCATCAAAGAAAATTTTAAAACCCCATTAAAAAACTCTTGATTTTTCCTATTTTTACTAATTGGAGTGGTTTTTACATCAGGAAAGTGATTGGTGATGAGAAAGAGTAGAAAGATCAAAAAAATTAGAGATTTTAGTGGTTATTGGGTTAATGTGGGCTTAGAAAAATAGATTAAGATTGCATAGGGTGCATGTTGATGCATTAATGCACCAATCAACACACAAAACTCACAAAATTAAGGGTTCTAACTCTCTTTAACATAAGAGAAGAGCTCGTTTTATTAGGAGCTTAATTGATCATTCATTATTTATTAATTCACCCATTAGAAATGTACATACCTTAGCAATTCATTGCTTAATCCAACATTAGTGGCCAATTAGGACTTCTTAATCAACATAAAAGAGAAACATTTAGTGAAAGGATTAATCTTGATTAATTTCCTATCACTTTTTTTTCCACAACTCATTAGGGCTAATGAGCATTCAATGTGATGATGCCTTGTGAGTTGGCACTTTTGGGACTCCATTTGTGACATGTGTAAGAGGTGTGTAAGAGGGTGTCATAAAGTGTTGACTTTGCCTCCCACTTGCCTTGGGAAAAACTTCTTATACCCCATAATTTGAGTTTCAAAACCACCCCTTCACATAAACCAAATTTCAAAAACCACTATAAAAACTCGGATTTCAAAAAAAATCATGGCGAATGGCTTGAAAAACCAGAGATATTCACACATGAAAAACTCCAATTTTTCACAATCGATAAAAACGTCAAATTTTTTTTAAGAAAAAAATTAAAATATTCATGCCAACATTGACACTAGCATGAAAAACCAAAGAAATGCATCCCATAAAAAAGTTGTGAAAATCATTGATGATTAGAGAGATCTCCATACTAAGATTAGAAAATCTTATCTTGAAAATCTCATCCTCAAAAATTAATTTTTTTGTATTAAAAACTAGAGTTTTTGATGGCCCGTGACTATCTCCCAAATACTTGGGCATGAGTATCTCGAGTGTTTCATGTCCTAAAAGTTTAAAAATTGAGGTTGGGAAGGTAAAGACTAACTATAAGAGTCCTCTAGAAGTGATTTTAAACCTAAAAATTGAACTTTTTCATGTCCGTGACTATCTCCCCGAGATATTTAGAGTTTTTCACGACCGTAGATATCTCTCAGATATTTGGACATGAGTATCTCAAGTTTTCACGTTGAAAATTTTTTATTTTTCAAACTTGGTAAGGCAATAACCTGTTTTGGACTGACTATTAGACTTGATTTGAAGCAATTTTCATTTTTTTTTGGGTTGGTAAGGTAATAACCTATTTTGGACTAACTGTTAACTTCATTGGAAGCAATTTTGAACCCAAAATTTGAAAAACAATTGGCATGAAAAATGAGAGTTTTTCATGGTCATGATGATCTCGAGATTTCCACATCTAAAAAATTACATTTTTTAAGGTGGTTGTGTCTATAGGACCTACATTGATCATCTAAGTTCATTGTTAGTAAAATTAAGCTTTTAAAATTTTAATAAAATGTGAAAAAACAACGATTTTCATGGCCATGATTATCTCTTAGTAGGTATTCATGAGTGTAAAACTAGGGGGTTAAAAAAATAAAAAATTAATAAAAGAGGATAAAAAGTAGCCCTGTTCATGAGCACGTATTTCCCAAACCATGAGTCCGATGAACGTGTTCTAGTGCTCATCTTGGAGATCCTTCTGGGATCTTTAATTTTCTATAGTTCCCTCATTGCAAGGCTTTTGGTCATGGCATGTAATAATGTATGTATTCACATACAACCAGTACACAACAATCACCCCAACAAGGAGCCCCATTCACACAATTAGATTCCTTGACTCAAACAGAAACAAAACTAGGGATAAAAACTACTAAAGAAGTAACTAGACAAACAATGTAGTGCTTCTCTTACCGTGGACCACACAAGGTTATAATCTGCCCACACTGTGGAATATGCACCTATAGTTTCTCACACCACCCAGCCCATGTGTGACTGATGTACTATCGATCACGTGTTCATAGAGTGCCTGAGGAGAGATTCCTTGTTGCAAGATACCTTGCAATACCCAACACTCAATATCTTAAGTTTGCAAAATGGAAGCTTGTCCATAATTCAACTCAATGTGCTCACACATATACAAGACAAGGTGTGAGCAAAAGCTAAAAAGCCTGAAAAAGAGAAAAATGTCTAGAAACAAGAACCAAAACAAGATTCATAACCTCATAAGCCCAAGAGCCTGAAGAGAGTAAAGAAAATGCAATGCACAAGCATTGACTCCAAAGACCCAATGTATGTGACATTTATTTTACAAGTGCTTAAAATTAAATTCATTCTCATCGCATGATGGGATAGAACAATGGGAACATGCTAGTGACATTTATTACAAGTGCTCAAAATAAAATTCATTCTCATCACATGACGGGATAGAACAATGGGAACATGCTACTGATCCAAGAAATATGAGATAGAGAAACATGGTCTAGCACCTAATCTAGTGTGAGAGAAAGTCAAATCAAGGCATTAAGTCCTAACCCACCACCCTAAGATAAAAACAAGAGCCATGCTAAATTGGGTCTTTAGTTAACATTGACCCACATCTTGTTAAACCCAAAATGATTCCCTAAAACCAACAAAAAGAGAAGTACCAATCCAAGACATTGTGTACCAAAACCAATCCATTGAACCAGGGTGAGGATAATAATCTATAGTAGCAGATGATACTACAAGTCAATATTTGACAGATGATACTACAAGTCAATATTTGACTGAGGATGAGATTGACAAAATCAAGGGATATTCAAATGACGTACATGGACCTCCAAGGTCTTCACATGATTCTAAGTAAGTCTCAGTAAATACAGTAAGGGGTTCTTTAAAGTGCCATTGTTCATGTTGAGCATAACATTAGATAGTCTTAAGAATGTTGGGAGTAAAAATGAGGAAGGCTATGCTTCCGACTCTTTGGGAATATATCAAAGAATGAGGATTCCATGCATCCATCTCGAAGTGAACGGGAAACTAAAACTAAAAGTGAAACGGAAACATCCATGGTTTCTTTTTAAAATCCTATCAAATTTTGGTTCGGTTTTCTAATGGAAAAGAATGTTGAACCGAAATGAGAACTACTTAGTCTTAAGTTAGTCAATAACATTGTATCCACAGAAATGAGAACTACTTAGTCTTAAGCTAGTCAATAACATTGTATCCACAGAAACTTGGGTATCTTTGGGACAACCCACAATCACCCCTAGACACACTAATGTGATAGATGCTAAAGGGGAATACATGGAAACATCGGTTATTTTACTCTTCTCCTTGAGGGTGTTGACATAGAATGGGAGTTCCAAATTACTCTGGAGTACTTTGAACTCTTCTCCTTGAGGGTGTTGAAATATACTAGGAGTTCTAGGCTACTCTAGAGTACTTTGAACTTACAATTTACATGTAAACTATCCCCTTTAACTACAAGTTCTTTGTGATTGAGTTTGTGTTGGAAGCGGACTTAGTTCTAGGATGGGAGTGGATTATTGGCTACTAATGGAAAACCATGCTTCATTAGCAATATAATCATCTTGAAGAGCCACAACATGGAGATGGTGATACCATGTTATGACAGAGAGAATCCAACATTGAAGGATATGTATGATGCTGCATGTAAATGCTACAAGGCCTCCTAGAAATCTCCTTAACGTGAAAACTTGCCTTCTTTGTCAAAGGCGCTTCTCAATAAAACCTCTATTCACAACTTTATCCTCACCATCAAAATAAAGCTTTCTAACCTGAAAAGTTTCCTTCTCCATTGGAGGCCCTTCTCGACAAAACCTCTATTCCCTCAACTTTATCCTCACCATCAAAAGAAAGCTTCGTAGCCTAAAAATTTTCCTTCTCTATTGGATGCCCTTCTCAAAACAAAACCTCTATTCCTTCAAAAGAGCAGGCTTCTACCTCTCATTTCATGACCTTGCAGTCAAGAGCCACTTTGAATTCTTACACCCTATTGACACCAATATTAGACATTGAACCTTCCTCTGGGAAGGATAACCCTCTATAACCTTCAACATGAATAGACCCTTTTTCAGAGAAAAAAGCCTCTCCAACTAACTGCCATCGATAATAAATGTTGGAATTAGGGTTAGGGTTGCAACAATGCACACACACAAGATAGAGAAGCTTGAGAGCTTACAAATTCACTAGATTAGAATGAAAAAATGTGTGCCGGATACAAAAGATAAGTACACACCCCAAAATGAGTAGATAAGAGGGTGTACATACGCAAGGGGAAAAAAACCTCCTAGTGAGGGAAAAGGTGCCCCAACGGTCCTAAGTGTGTTCACACACATCACTACCATATAATGTTACAAAGCCCCCCTGGAGTGATGATGTGAACATGTAGAGGGTATGGCTGATCGATCTTGAAAAGGCAGTAAGCCCAAAGCTTTACGAAAAGCTTCAAACTTTTCACGAGGAAGAGCCTTCGTGAATAAAGCTGCCATGTTGTCATGTGTAGGCACATAGACTAAGCTGATCTCTGTGTGTGCTGCAGAGTCTTTCCCTGACATAGTGGTAATGCACCACCTCAATGTTCTTAGTTTGAGCATGAAACACTAGGTTTCTCACAACAACTGCTAATGCGCTTGGTAGGGCATTTGTTCTCAACACATAGTTTGCGCACATAGTTGCCTCTAACCAAAAACCTTGAGGTAAATCTTGGGCTTTCACCATACATCATGCCATCTCCATGAGAGACATGTTCTTCCTCTCAGCCACACCATTTTACTGAGGTGTGTATGGCACTATACATTGATGCCTTATGCCTTTTCAAGCCATATATGCATGAAATTCCTTGAAAATATACTCCCCCCCTTGATCTGAAGAACGAAGGGTGCCAACTTTACATTCACATGCATTTCCAGCCATGGATACAAAGTGCCTAAAGCACATAAAAACCTCTAACTTCTACTTTAATGGATACACCTAGCTATATCTGGAGTAATCATCAATAAAAGTTACCAAGTAGAGATATCCCCCAATAGATGGTGTCCTCATAGGACCACATACATCACTATGTATAAGCTGTAATTTCTTAACATCTCTCACAGATCCATCCTTTGGAAATGATGCCCGATGCATTTTACCAAGAATACACCCCTCACATACATGTCTATAGGGGTCTCAAGAGTTGGCAACTTAGACACCATATCATGCCTTTGAAGGCGTAACAAACTACCATAATTCAGATGGCCAAATCGTGCATGCCATAATTCTACATCACTCATAGCACGAGTCGTAGACTGAGCAAGCATCATGTTGGAACTTCTCAAATACATCCATCTTGTATAGTCCATGAAACAAGGTACTTGAGGCAATGATAGAATAACCATCATTTCTATCCTAAACTGTACATCTGTCATCCACAAATTTCACCGTCATGCCCGACAAGGCTAGGGTTGAAACTGACAGCAAGTTCTTCTTAATACCTAGCACATATAAAACTGACAGCAAGTTCTTCTTAATACCTAGCACATATAAAACTTTAGAAAGATTAAATGTGTCCCCATTTGCAGCAGTGAGCACAACTCTACCAACTCCTTTGACAAGATATGAGGAACTATTTGCACATGTGAGACGGTTCCTACACTTGGGACAGATTCCAGAGATGAGAACAATTTTTTTTGTGCTTACTAGCACCACTATCAAAGTACCAAGCATCCGATTCTACCACTGACATGCATACATCATGAACAGAAGGGTCATAACTACAATGTATTGTTCATGCCCAATCATCTTGAGCAAAACTTACAAAGTTCTTCTTCTCTGCACTTGGTGCAAATGCATTAGCCAAACACCCATGCCCGATTCTTTTTTTTTCTCCTTCTCTAGCCTTTTCTTGCACTCATTTATGTAGTGCCTTGGTTTCCTGCAGTAGTGACACTTGCCCTTCTTTTTAGGCTTATCACCTTCTCTGCCCCACCACATAAAGTAATGCTAAGATATCTTCAATACTATATCAAAAGGTGGGTGGAGGCAATCCGATTTGACGCGCATGCATGTCAAGTGGATAGCATAACCTTCCTGTGTTTTCTAAGCGCATGCAAGTATGCATATGAAGTACCATATTCAGGACAGAGACGATCCCAAGGATGTATGGGATACATTGGTGAAGTTGTATGATACAACTACTCAACCAAAGAAGATACAATTAAAGTAAAAGATACATAGTGTGTGTTAAAGCAATAGAAGCATCAATAACTATGTGCAGGAGATTAAAGGATGTGTAAATGCACTTTCATCTATTGGTGCCCCTGTGGGAAGATGATGATTTGGTTGTCATTATACATTAAATGGTTTGGGAAAAGATTACAAAGCATTTGAAACCTCTATCAAGGTTAGAGGTGGAGACTCCCAGATTTTGATGAGTTGGTCTCTTTGCTTATTGTGGAGGAGATGAAACTTCGTTTGGGTCTAGTACCAACAGGCATGCAAGGGACTAGGTATTCTACACTCATAGAGGTGCTAGAGGTAGGGGGAGATCTAGTTTGAGAGGACATACAGGTGGACATGGTTGGCATGACAAGCCACCACAAAAACACAACAGGATTCATAGCCATCGTTTGGTGCACGTGGTGGAAGAGGTTTTTACCCTCATGCTAGAGGGAGGTCCAGGTCTCATGGTAAAGGTCATTTTCAACCATAGCTGCGGAATATACATGGCATTGAGTGTCATTATTGTGGTAAACTTGCACATATGGCTAGAGATTACTACAAAAAGTAAAATGTTATTCATGGTAGTAGAGTGCAACATGGTAATTGCATCATCTAGCAATGAAGGACATACAAATCATTTGTTTACCATGAAGCATGTGATGGGCACTACAAAGAGAGTGATGAAACATGGTATATGGATTTAGGTGCATCAAACCACACGACATGTCATGGTGGAGAGTGGTTTGATAACATGATGCTGACACAAACTCAGGATTATGTTGCTACAAGTAATGATACTCAGCATCCTGTTACACATGTTGGTAGTCTGCCACCATTGAGGATGCCTGATGGTAGAGTCAACACTATGTCTAAGGTGTTGTATATGTCATCTATTACAAAGAGTTTAGCATCTGTTAGATAAATGGTAGAACAAGGATTATAGGTGAGATTTAATGAGCATGGTTGTTTTGTTAAGAACTTTAAGAATGGCTATAAATTGCCAAAGGTTAAAAGGAAGGGAGATTGTTCACGCTAGACAGAAGCATACTAGAATTGAAGTCATCCATGTTTTCTCATAGTCGTGGGATAGTGTTAGACATTGATATCTGGGACAAAAGGACTGACCGTGTATACAAAAGCTACAATCTATGCAAACAAAGGGCATTGTTGGTGATCTACCAAGATTGAAATATGATGGGAATACACATATTTGTGATGCATGTCAATTTGGGAAACAAGCAATGTTACCATTTCCTAGGGATAGCCAAATGAGCAGAAGACCACTTGAGGTTGTGCATAGTGACATTTGGGGTCCCACTCAAACCTAATCAATAAATGGGAGTAGGTATTAAATCACATTTATTGATGATTTCAATAGGATGACATGGATTTATTTTTTGAAAGAGAAGAATGAAGCATTGGGCAAGTTAAAAAGAATTCAAAGCACTTGTGGAAAAGCAATAAGGTCATTGGATTAAATGTTTGAGGACATATATGGTGGTGCTGAGTACATCTCACATGCATTTGTTGATGCATTCTTGAGAGACCATGGTATTAGACAGAAGCTTACATGGGGTTGTTGAGAGAAAGAACCGAGTGGTAGGTGAAGTGGCAAAAGCATTGATGAATGAGAAGAGTAAGCCTTTATATTGGGCAGAAGCATGTTCTACACCGGTGTAAATCTTGAATAATACATCTACAGCTGCCATACATAAGAGTATTCCTAAGATGAGGATGATAGGTTTTAGGCTAGTTGGGCATATCCAGGTTTTTGGATGCATTACTTATGTACATGTGCTGGATGGGAAAAGAAGGAAGTTGGACCCAAAGGTTGAGAAGTGCATATTCATTGGTTATGAACAAGATAGAAAGTCTTACAAATGTTACAATCTAGAAACTAAATAGCTGCTCATTTCTAGAGATGTGTTGTCAAGTTGTCACAAAAATAAAGATGATGTTATAGTTGATGCAATAGATGCAAATGTGCATGTGAACTTGCCAAGAAAGAGTTCTACTTCATTGTCTGGACCAAGTGAAACGTCTAGTAGAAGTGATAATGTAAGTCCATAGTCAAGATGGTTGAGACATGGTAGCGTGAGCACAAGTGAAAGTGTCATTTTGACAAAGGCAAAAAGAAGGTTGAAGGAATTGGCATAACAGGTTATGAGCTCGAAAGTCCAGATGAAGAACTTGGCATCCCAGCCTTACGTACTCCAGGTCGAAGGCAAGAGAGAGATATTCCTCCACATGCTAGAGTGTAGGGTGTACAAAGTGATACACACATTTTCAGAAGGTCACAAAGGATAAGTTAAAGATATCTACATAGCAAGTTTGAGTACTTCGAAGACACGCTTGGAGTACATAAGATGGATATGGTGGCTTGAGGGAGAGTATTGAGAATGCAAGCTCATCGGGAATTCGTGGATAACAGTACTGTGTGGACACCAGTCTAATAGTGTGTGTGTGGATAATAATGGCCATGCCTAAAAAGATGCTGGGGAGAAGAGAGCTTGAGCTCTTGCAAGCACACATACACTCACACAAACCCTAGAAGAGAACACACAAGGTGAGAGGCTGAAATTTCTTCTTCTTCTTCGCACAACAAAAGAGGTCTACACACAATGAAGATAAAGTGACTAACATACATAATAGAGTATGTACAAGCGGTCCATAATGTGAGCATGCTAAGAGGAGTGGGTAGTTGTGGACTAGTCAGTGTAGTCCAGCTGTAGAATCTCTAGCGAAGATATGACGGTGCCAACTACCAAACCCACCTGTGATATAAATGTCGAACGGTCATACAGGCGTCTCGTGAGTGTCAGCTCATGTTAAGCTTGACATCTCAACACTCCCCTCTCAAGCTCAACTCTAGCTCATAAACTCCAAGCATATCTCGAAATCTGTGGAGCTTCTCAGCTCCCAAGGCCTTCGTGAAGATGTCAGCGACCTGATCCTATGTGCTAACGTATGCCAAGTCTATGTCGCCTACCAAGACTCTTCTTTCTCTAATGAAGTGGTAACGCATCTCAATGTGTTTCATCCTCCGCGCATGAAAAACTGGGTTCCTGGCCAATTGTATGCTACTAAGATTGTCATAATATATGATAATCTTTCTCTCCACATGAAACCCCAAAATCAAGTAGCTTGCATAACTAAGCTACCTCACATGCTGCCACCGTAGCTCCTCTATACTCTCAACAAGGCAACTGTGGGCTGCCTCTTGTTGCTGCATGTCATAGCAGCACTCCCCACAATGAAAACGTAAATCCACTAGTAGATCTCCTGTCTGAGATGCTACCCACCCAATTTGCATCTGTGTACCCATATAGCTCCAATGGTACACCTGCTCCATAAAACAATGCATAATCAACAGTGGCCCTCAAGTATTGAAGTGTGTGTCACACACTGTTAAGATGTGGTTTACGCAGAACCTCCATAATATGGCTCTCTAAGCCAACAGTGTAGCTCAAATCTAGCGTGCTAATTGTCACATAAATCAAACTCCCCACAATCTTCTTGTACATAGTGGGATCCTCCAACACATAACCTGCATCTACACTAAGCTTGCCATTTTGATCTAATGGCATTGAGATTGGCTTACAATCAGCCATCCCATACTTGGACATGTCCATGCATACTGTCTCTGTGAGCCAAATACCCTCAGGTGTGCGAATGACCTTAATTCCCAAAAATTAGCGTAGATCTTCCAAATCCTTCATCTCAAACTTCCTTTTGAGAAGACTTTTCACATGCTCAATCTCTTCCAAGTTGTCACCCCCAACAATAAGATCATCTACATAAATGGTGATGATCGCAATACCCTTATCACTCTTGCACACATATAAACAGTGATCTGCATCTGCCATATGAAAACCAATAGTGACAAGATACTCAGCAATCTTTTCATGCCATGCTAGTGGAGCTTGCTTCAACCCATACAAGGCCTTACAAAGCTTACACACATACTCTGGGTGACCTGTATCCTCAAAACCTAGTGGTTGATCCATATACACCTCTTCTTGCAAGTCACCATGCAAGAATGCATTTTTGATGTAAAACCAGTCTTTATCTGTAGCCACCGCAATCACAACTCTCACAGTTGCCATCTTTGCAACTGGGACAAATGTCTCCTCATAATCAATCCCATGTGTCTGCGCATATTCTTTGGCTACCAATCTAGCCTTGCACCTACTTATGCTACCATCACTGTTATGTTTCACCTTATACACCCACTTACAGCCAATAGCTTTCTTGCCTTCAGGCAATGGCACCAAATCCCGTCTCATTTCCATACAATGCATCCATTGCTTTCTCCCAACATACATTTCCATACAATGAATCCATCTCCTCATCTATTGCTTTCTCGCAACATACATTTCCAATAGCCTTGTCAAAATATGTGGGTTCTACAACCTGCACAACTTTTTGCCATATACACCTAGTGATGTGCCACATAACCATCATAAGTCAACCTCTGCACAGGATTTTTGACTCTTCTAGACCTTCGTAACTTTGCATTCATGGCTTCCATAGCCTTCTTCACACCAAGTGTCCTCATTGCTGGAATCCCAAGCTCCTCATCAAGGCTCATCTCCGAGCCACTAGAATCTCCATCAACAAGAGAATGCCCTGCAGAAATATCAGGCATACCAAAGGACTCAACCACTTTCTCTTTGCCTTTATGTGATGTACCAACTACATTTTTAGGACTAGTATTATGACGCAGCCTGCCACTCCATGGTCTATCAACAGAACTGTTGGATGAGGACTCTCTTGGTCCACTCAATGACTATGAATGCTGACTTGCATTCTGCGTAACTGTATTTCCACTTACATCAGCCCCAATAGCATCCTTTTCAACAGCATACCAGCTACTCATCTCATCAAATACAACATCTCTACTTACTCTCAATTCACCTGTAGAGCAGGATTATATCATCTATATCCCTTTTCCTCAAGGGGAATACCCAATAAACACACATTTTTTTTCTTTTGGATCCAGCTTGGTACGTAACTCATCTGGCACATGCACATATGCAATACATCCAAAAACTTTCAAGTGAGACAAATCAATTTTCTTGCCAATAAACTTCTCCTCTAGCATTACATCATGTATGGCTGCAGTAGGAGTCCTAGGACGTTCATGATATAAACTGTTGTAGACACAACCTCAGCCCAATAGCTATGTGGCATATTCTTCTCAGCCAATGCTCGTGCTATCTCTACAATGTGCCTGTTTTTTCGCTCAGCAACTCCATTTTGTTTGCGGAGTGTATCTACATGTAGATTATCTCTGAATACCATTCTTTTGCAAGAATTCAGAGAACTCATTGGAGAAGTATTCTCCCCCTCCATCTGACCTTAGGCACTTCACATGCTTTCCTATCTGTGTTTTAGTCCCATAACTCTAAAATTCTAAAAATGAGTGAACACTTCATTCTTCTCCTTTCCCGAGTCTAAATAGACATCTTGAATGCCTTGTATTGTGACCTGAGACCATGTAGACACACTTCCACCTTATCATCATCATCAACAAAAACACCAATTGATGCAAAGGATTCCACAATGCCCTTGATCTTCAAAGCATAATCATTCACAGACATATTCTTCTTTTCCACAATATGACGCTCATTCTTCAACTGAATTTTTCCATGTTGGTTTCATACAGCTTCACCAAGGTGTCCCATGCCTCCTTAAATGACTTGGCATCCTGTATATGCCCAATCATTGTGTCATGTATGCTGATAGAGAGCTAATACATGACTTTCCTTGCTCCTTGATTCCAATCCTTGAACTCTTTTATATCTGTAGCAGTTGGATTAATCTCCGATGCTGCCTCCTCATGTTCACCTTCAATGTAATCCTAGTAACCTTTTCCCATCAAGAAATTGGTCAATCTAAACCTCTAAGCATGGAAGTTGTTCTTGTCAAGCTTCTCTGTAACAATATGGTTTATTCCATCATTTGACATCTTTTCTACAACACAAATTTACCAACAACAGTACTCTTGCTTGACCTACACAAACTGTTGTATTCTCTACGATACTATACTGCACCCAAATTGTCACAACCAATGTCCTTACTTTACATACATACACCCAATGGCAACTTTCATACCTCTTTGCAGCACACACATTGTGCACAACCAATTGCCCTTCCTGCAGTTCCAAAAACAGAGTTCTGAGAATTGAAACTTACCTGCAGTGCTTGAACTGAAAAACGGAGGTCCAAACGCGCCCGAAACACGTTTTCAGCCCAAAAAACATTGTCCAATAGACCAAATAGTTGCCCTCTAGCTCTCCTCCTACAAAGAAAGCTCCTCAATGGAAGTTCGTTTGTTGGTGCCTCCGACGAAGAGCTCCCGACAAGGGTGTAGTAGCCAACACAAAGGAGAAGAGTAGATGAAGCTCTTACCCTTGTACCGCTTCATGTGCTTATTTTACTTGCTGCTCAGCCCTTAGCATGAACGAAGCTCTGATACCATGAAAAGATGTAGGGGAGAAGAGAGCTTGAGCTCTTGCAAGCACACATGTACACTCACACAAACCCTAGAAGAGAACACACAAGGTGAGAGGTTGAAATTTCTTCTTCTTCTTCACACAACAACAGAAGTCTACAATGAAGATAAAGTGACTAACACACATAATAGAGTATGTACAAGCGGTCCATAATGTGAACACGCTAAGAGGAGTGGGTAGATGTGGACTAGTCGGTATAGTCCAGCTGTAGAATCTCTGGCGAAGATATGTCGGTGCCAGCTACTAAACCCGCCAGTGATATAAATGTCGAACTGTCATGTAGGCACCTCGTGAGTGTCAGCTCATGTTGAGCTTGACATCTCAACAATGCCCAACTGGCCAAATGTGTGGACATTAGCTTTAGGTTTCTTTCAGTGTGAACTTATCATTAGGAAGTGTGTTGTGTTTTGTGGAGTGCAATGAAGGAAAGCTATGGAGCTTCTCTACTTGGTGTGTGTTGATGAAATGAGGGCAAGTATGGCTTAGGTGTGTCTCCTGTGTTCCCCTCTATTCTATTTTCAATCACTTGAACCACAAGATAACCTTAAAAAAAGAAAATTGGATAAGCTACTTGGTGAGACAAAGTGTAGTAGGTTGTTGCCCCACTAAAGTCTAGAAACTCTAGTAGATTGGGAGAAGGGACATCTCTTACTTGGTTTACTAGTACCTAGAAAGTACAAAGTAAAAAACATAGATGCTTATATGGCACCATTAAGATGTGCTCCAAACCTTATGGGGGTAGGCATTCCTATACATAATTATCTAAAGGACCTAATTCTAGGTTAGCCAACATAAAGGGAATATTGATGTGGACAATGCACAACTTTCTAGGCTATGCCAAGTGGTCATGTCTTGTTACAATCATACATATCCTATTTGTGGACCTCGCTTAGATGAACGTTATTCTCAAGCTTTAAAGAAGATGATATATGAAGGTCATATTAGATACTTCCAAATTATTATCCACAATGAGAGGGGAATATTAGATGACCACCTCTAAGAATGAAACTTAGTGATTGGTTTGAATCATGGAGAGTGAATGGAAATTTGGCACTAGATGGAATGTAAAGACTCTCTACTACCAACTCTCATGATATTAGAATAGTTTACTTATAATTAACCATCTCTTAGACACAATGCACATACTTAAAAATGTGGGTACTACCCTTGGGAGCACTTGATTGGTGACAAAGAAAGTAAGGCTACATAAGATGATCTAATGCAAGTTCTAATGCAAGTTCAGAGGATGGAAGTTCTATGGCCACACTCTATTGATGGTAAAGTAATCCTACCACATGCATCTTAGATTTTATCAAAGAGGGAGGAGAGAAGAGTGAAGAAGATGATTGCATCCTTCCACACACCAACATGCAATATGCATTGTTTTAAGAGTGCCTTCACAAATAACAATAAGCTTAGTGGCTTGAAATATCATGATTGGCACAAGTTTGTGTAGGTATGTATGACTAGTTTAGATTTTTTTTCTCCTTAAAATTTGACATTGGATTACTCATCAAATTTTTTTAATTTATGGCAATGTTTTGTGGTTTATGCTTCTTGTTGCAATCAAAGACTGTTGAATTGAAGACATTAGGATTGCCCGATCAATGGATTAGCTAGACAGATTTCTTCAAAGGAGATCAAGTTGCAATCCATTGAGCAAGAAAGAATTAACTCAATAGAATCTATGTGCTTAATTTGTAAAGCATTTTCTAACTACTGTTCTCGCTATCCAATTAAACTTGTTAGTACACGTAGTAGATGAGGTTGCAGTAGTAGCAGGTACTATCCATAGAGTTGGTGAATGTTATTTTTGTAGAAATCTATGAAGATCTTAAAGGATTTTATGAGGCAAAGAGCAAGGCATGAAGGGAGTATAGTAGAAGGTTGGCTAGTGTACAAGAATCACTGGTGTATATCTCAGAGTTGATGAGTGAGTAGTTGGAGAGGAAATGGGATCACTCACACGATGGATGAATCATTACAATAAAGATCAACAAGTTGTGAATCTTGAATTCTCTTGAAATGGACAAGGATTGATAGATATAAAAATGCACATATAGAAATATGAAATACTAGAAGAGTTTTTAGGAGAAAACACAGGAACCTTCCATACTCACTAGATCTTGCTCTTCTCCCCATCGATATGCCACTCAAATCATTAGATGATACTCTTAGGCAAAAGAAAGGAATAATGGTGAAATAATTAGTGAGTGAGATGTAGAGCTTGAAAAAGGATAAAACTAGCATGTAAGTAGCTTGAAGTATGTAGATGATCAATTTGATTTACTTTTATCGTGTTCTAGTTGATTGTTTTTTTTGTAAAATGTTTATTTTTTATCCTAAATTTAGAGCTTTATGATTACATGGTTGTCACTTTCGTGTGGAGAACATAGATAAGAGAAGAACAACTTTTGATTATGGAGGGATGGCTAAATTTCTTCAAGAGAGTCGAGCAAGTCTTATGGGACATCATAAAAATAAAATTTAAACGTTTTGATATATTTCCTTTTTGATATCAAACGGTTCAAAGTAGTATATAATGGTCCACATACAATAGTGAGAGGAGAGAAAATTAGATTCTCTACTATAGAATCAACAAAATTGACAGATATTCGTGATACATTTGTGCTACCACAACAATGTGAACAATATATTTTTTTCTAAAAATTTACAACAAAAGCTTTTTTATTCTTATATTTGACTATAAATAACAATACTACTTCTATGATATGATGTATACGTAATAGATAATCTTACAACTAGATTTGTTAAACTCAAATCGGTGGTATGTAATATATAAGTTGCACCTTGAAGCAAACAAATATTCGAAGATAAAGATGTTTAGGAACAAATGGAAGAAGAAGAAAGTACTATCCTCAATGACTTGGAGGAAAATCAAATGGATGCTCATGATGCCACTATTGTTACGGATGAAGATACTACCTCATCATCATCTACTGAATCTACACTAGTACATCCTCAAGTTCTTCAATGGATGCTAATCATGAGTCACCTTTTAATCCTATGTTGGAAGATATAGGAGATAGCATTAGAAATTGGTATCATGAGTCACCTTTTAATCCTATGTTGGAAGATATAGGAGATAGCTTTAGAAATTGATATCATGAGTCACCTTTTAATCCTGCTCTGGCAACCTGGTTGAGACCAAATTCGGTTGTCCACACAACTCACCATCGAATATCGAGGTAAAAAAAGAAACATGATTGCACACACTTTTATCTCCCAATGACTTCAAAAATCAACGTTTCATCAATGTATGTGTATGCCTCCCTTATGTGATTAAGCATAAAAAATCAAGGAATTTAACCTCTACATTGGACCTTGGATTTTCTGCATGTCGGAGCGGATCTTGGACTCTGGACCTTCTGACTGGATCATGTTTGGAAGGCTTATACTCAGACTAACGGGCGCTCCGATTCTAGATTCTCTAGCTCTGCTCTACGGATGGCTCTAGCTCGAAATAAGACCTTGGGAATAGACATCAGAAGGGTTCGACTGACAGACTCTCCCACAAATGGATGGTCCGCCGACTTCAGACTTTGGAGCGCTTTGAACAATACAATGATAGTTGTGCCTCCATGCCCATGAAGGTGAAAATGAAAAGGTATGTGGGATGCTAAGGGGTATGGGTCTCAACCCTTCGAAAATTATTATTTAATGCCTAAGGTTACTTTGAGTATTAGAGTGCATGCACACGGCTAATAATGTTTTCACCCTTTCCAATCTTTGCATAGTTATTATGTTTTCACACTTTCTAATATTCCTAGATCCACATCTACCGATTCTTGAGGTTGTTGTCACATGTGCTCTCTCGGACCACTTTAGGTGATATGACACATGCTTGTCTTGGAGATCTTAGAGGGCGGGTAGCTACATGTGCTCTTGAAGCTCTTTAGGTGATAGGAATGATGCTTTTCATAGAGTTCATAGAGATTTAGAGGTCAAAACCTCTCCTATTCCATGTGTAGTCATCGAGGGTGTAATTGCTTTGAGAGGAGCACTTTGGATAACCCATCTCTTATTTAACAAGTTGAGACTAGTCACTATATTTTGCTATAGGTCTGGTAGGATGAGGATGATTTTAAGGGGCCAATACCATTGGCCATGTACTCCAAACTCATTGAAGTGATGAGGTCTACCATTGCCCCCAAACTCATTGAAGTGATGAGGTCTACCATGACTAGATTCCAACCCATTGAAATGATGACCCATCTCATCGAAGTGATGACCACTCATGTGTAAAGGATTCCAATTTCCATTCACCCTTGGTTCATCTAAAACTATACCTTTGCCTCTGTCAAAATTTATCCCTTGCATTGACGAGACTCCATTCATAGGACCATGCATAGGCATACCCGACATACTTATTGCACCTTAATGCATCAATGTCAGAGGCAAGTTCTCCTTTCCAAGGATAAAACCATGATTTCTATCACCATGGTGCATACTAACTTGAGGAGTATGTGATGCATTTGCATGTGAAGCTCCCACAAAAGGTCCATAAGCTTGTGGCCCCATTGGTTTAAAAGTGTTGGGTGCATATAGATGCAACATAGGTCCACCGTAAGCTTATTTGCCTTTATCCGCATCTTGCCTCAGACTTGTGAGCCCATCATGTAACTCCTTGATCATAGAGTCAAACATGTCCACCATGAACTAAATTCTTTGCTCCATCCTTTCAATCATACTTTGCTCCATCCTTTCAATCATACTTTGCATAAAATCATGTTGTTCATGCTCATGTCCCCACCATCCTTAGGCATTCGTGGAACATTAAGCATTTGTGGGACATTTGCATCTTGATGCATCCCTTTACTATTGCCATTAATTTCTTCTTGCATAGCTCCTTGAGCATCTTGTCTTGCTTCTTATCTTGCATCCGGTGTGCCCGCTTCGTCATGCTCAAGAGCTTCCTTGTAGTTTCCTTTGTTGGATTTGACCTTCGACATCATCTTAAATGTCCAAATTGTTAAGATTTTAGTGATCTAGGATCCATTTGTATTAGTCCTTAGTGGATAAATGCTATGTGCACCTTAAGGATAGAAGTTCTAAGGTCATAAGGTTTCCCAATTACCATGGTTAACTGGAGTAGGCATGGTAGGTATCAGCCTTGATTGAGGAGTCACTTTATGGTGAGTCTAATGAGACAATCAAGGGAAGGTGGAGGCATCTTAGGGAGACTAAGCGCTTACCTCTAGGAGATCTATATATTTGAGATCTCTACACTTATTGTGTACATGAGAGGAGACTTTGTTCTTGATTTGTGCAACATACCATTTGTTGGCAATATTCTTTATCACTCTTAGTGATGAGTACCATCATCTTTGTGAACATCATCATGTGGTGCATGTGTTTCCCCCTATACTTGTGTAAGTGGCATGCATAAGGTTAAGAGAGGGAAGAGAATTATTCCATCCTCATCTTCAAGTACAAGAGAGTGATAGGAGAGAAGCGTTTTGTGTGACAATCTCTATGTGAGAGAAGGCCAAACCTTTGAGAGAGGAGGAGCAAAAACCAACTTGAAGCTAAGAGTGAAGCTAGGTTGGAGATTTCTTAAGGCCGTCATCAACAATCTAAAGCTCTTGATCAACATCAAACTCAATGGAGTATAACATTGATGCTAGAGCAACCATATAATGAAGGTATTCTTTATTGTTTTTCTGAGTGTCAAAACAGTGTGAACATACACCCTATTTTTCTTAGTGTCAAAACGGAGTGAACATACACCCTGATTGGAGGCTTTCAATACATCCTTTTGGGAACCTTCTTTAAGCATTTTGTTAGGGCTTCTGTAGCCCAGATCAAGCATCTCGCGGCTAAAGCCCTAACCCTGCAGAAGTCCTGTAACTCGCCGCCTACAACCACAGAATCAGGCAGAGGTCTTGAGGCCCTGTTGAGTAGAGAAGAAAGGGTACATTGAAGACCTTCATTAGCCTCAGCCTATATAGCACATTCGATGCATTCTCTAAGGGCTTTTGTAGTCATGCTTGTGGGTGAGTCAGATTAGCAAAAAACAAGACCAAAATCATTGCCTATGTGAGCATACACTAGGTTCTCTTGCAGTTGGTTTGTGAAGTGTTTACTACAGAGAACCCTATGCTAATTAGAGCCTTAATTAGCCTCTAATGTGTGGATAATCGGTAGGATTATAAGTACTACCCTCTGATGCACCTCATGGAGGTTTAGCTCCACCAAACCAATGCCGATTTGGTCCCCGATTTTTTGGAGAAATCAGCCTCCATCAGTAGCATACCTTCCTCCTCCATTTTAGGAGGGAAATTTCACCTTTTAAAATTATCTTGGTGATTTTTTTTAAAGGGTCTAAAGATAAACCATTTAACTACATCTATGTGATTATCCCTTGGCACTTTTTTAACACAATTGCAAATCGCATTGAGTGGAGAGTGTGTATATCTTTGTGACAAAATTGTTATGTATCATGCTCTCATGCTTTAAAGAGCAATCATTCTGAGTGAGAAGTTAGATCTACTCAAGACCAATGCCTAGGTTCATTCACACTAAAACCAAGGCACAACTCAAGTTATCTAAGGCATCTCATAAAATTAAAAAGGAAAAGACATTGTCCCACTACTACCATCTAGCACAATCACTTAATTTCTCAGAACGTATGTACACTCAAATGCATTTATTTGGTGAGGGAAAACTCTGATTTGGTAGTGTGTGTTCATCACTTTGTGGGATCATTCGGTGTGGTTATCATACCATTGTACACAATCATGTTACTAATAAAGGATCTCACTTATCACTGTGTGTGAGTTGATATAATGTTGCATCATATCTAATTCATCGCGTCATCACTATGGTCACTTCTTGGAGAAATCTGAGAATTTTTATGGCTCCAAATACCACACATGGAGCATCAAGATGCAGATGGGATTAGTAGATCGAGAACTTTGGGCCATAGTTAATGGCACAGAGAGAAAGCCTTCCAGGGACCCTAATAGTATCACTAAGTGGACGAGCAATGACTCAAAGGCATTATCATTTATCATTTGTGGGTTAGTAGATAATCAAATTCATTAAGTGAGCTCTTCCAAGAGCTCTCATGAAGCATGGGCTCGTCTTAAATCCATATTTGGCAAGTCAAATAATGTAGTAGCAAGGATGTTTCTTCTATAGGCTTGAAATGGATGACAAGGAGATAGTAGCTAACCATGTTAACAATGTCAAGAGTCTAATAGATCAGCTCAGTGGATTTGGGGTCACCATTGATGAAGAGGAAGTAGTTTTTATCTTACTTGCTAGTATGCCTGATCCTTATGAGTAATGTGTGTCTGCTCTCGCAAGCTAGGCTAGCATGACTCTTGCATCAGTTGCCGCATCTTTGATTCTTGAAGAAACCAGGATGGAAGCCAAGAAGACTTCTAAGGAATCCACCTCACGGGTTCAAGTAGACTCAGCTCTCATCATGGATAAGAAGAAGAAGAAGAAGTTTCTCAGGACTTGCTACTACTGCAAGAAAAAGGGACATGAAGCCAAGGTTTGTTTCAAAAAGAAGTAGGATGAGGAGAACAAGAAGAAATAAGACAAGCATCCTGGGAGCATCCATCATGACGCCAATGTGCTACTTATACGTTGACTGATACACTTCTTTAAGCTTTGTGCTACTTATTCTTTTTAGGAGTTTACGCGACACTCATTTTAATCTTCTTAACTACACATCCTGTGTGGTATAGATGTAGATCAAGAGAGGGTGTTGGGATCTTAGTGATCTAGCATTCATTTGTATTAGTCCTTAGATAAATGCTATGTGCACCTTCGGGATAGAAGTTCTAAAGTTAACTAGAGTAGGCCTACATGGTAGGTATCACCCTTGATTGAGGAGTCACTTTATGGTAAGTTTGGTGAGACAATTAGGGGAAGGTGGAGGCATCTTAGGAAGCCTAAGCGCTTACCTCCAATAGATCTATATATTTAAGGTCTCTACACTCATTGTGTACATGAGAGGAGACTTTGTTCTTGCTTTGTGCAACATACCATTTGTTGGCAATATACTTGGTGGTTCCTTTGTGGGCAAAAGGCTTCTTTCTCTTGCATTAAGGTAATCATGATATTCATTGCTTATCATTTACATTCATGATGTTTATTGTTTAGTCTCTCATATGCTTAGTGCATCTATTTACTTATTTCACTAGCAGTATGTATGCTTATGTGTGGGATTGTTTATGCTTCACAATCTAGCTAATTAACATCATTAGCATTGTAATCTCATAATCTATTTTCTAACACAAACAACTTTTGGAAAGGTTCCTAAACTCCAACTTGAATGATCTTGGGCTCTATCCACTTATGTAGCTGCCTTTGACTTGGGCTCTATCCACTTATGTAGCTGCCTTTGACTTGGCCAACCCTGTAACTATTCTCTTTTTCTTTTCTTTTTTTAAAGTCGACTTCAATATAAAAGTGACCAAATATTGATCAAACGGAATCCGATTTTGAAAATCTTTAGCTTGATGGAATATGCTTTAAGCAAGCGCCACATATCCATGTCAACACTCTGACCAAGTTTGATCGGCAACGTTTCTGTATTTTGACCCCCTTTTGACCAATCAACTATTGCTATTTGAACAAGTCAATGGTGCCAAAATTAAGAGCTCTTTGGTTTGGCAGCAAGCTAATGGCATGTACAACACACCCACATGCTCAAATCTCAAATTTAATTTGTTGTTTTTGACTGGGCACCACTTTTGCCTTGTGGTGAGACTTGCTGATTGGAGATGCAAACGATGTTGGAACAGAGCACTTGAGGGCTCCAAATGTAGCCCTTGGAGAGAAGAATAAAGCTACGTAAACCACTTTAAAACAACACCAACTCTTTTAGACTGAATTAGGGTTTAGCACCACAATAGAAATTTGTTGAAATTGTCTCCACTTGCTATCCACTCCTTCCCTTTGCATTGGCAATGCCTCGGAACCATTAAAAAGCATGCACTACATCAATTTGCATCCAAAACGAACCCAAGTGCCATATATATATATATGCTTTTTGCAAAAACGTTGATGGCATCTCTTTTGTATTTGCATCGAAATCTCAATGTAAACTCAAGTGAATTTCAATTGCAATGTTGTGCTCATTGTTTGTCAAAACTTTGCCACACAAAATACATCAATCAACAACACTTAGAGGTCAATGAAGCACTTTGAAGCTTGCCAATCTCTCGGCCAAGATCTTCCAACCTCCTTACCCAAGTTTGAAATCTAAGAGCAAGGGTTTGGGCCATGTCTTTCCCACCATGTACCTAATCCTACACCTTACCACTTTTCCATGGCAATCATGGCAAGGTAGATTCAATCCATGCTCCCCTTGGCCTTTCCTCCAAATGCCAAGGTAGCTTCATGAATACACATTCTAGCTAGTTTTTTTTTTAATAATTAAAAGGTGTTTACAAAAGGTGTGTGTTTGATTTAATACCAATGAGAAGAATCACTTACATCCAAACCAGTAGGTATAGCATGGCAATCTATTGTGATTGAAAGGTGTTTACAAATGTGTGTGAAAGCCAATGATTTAATACCAATGAGAAGAATCACTTACATCCAAACTAGTAGGCATAACATGGCAATCTATTGTACAACAAACCCCAAAAACATCAACTTCCATACCCATAACTACCCCCAGCTTCTTGCTTGAACTCTTCTCCAATACTTCTTAACGTCTTCGTCAAAGTATCTCAATGCACATATGCAATAAGCTCTCTATGCATAAATGCATGAAGACCCCAAAGATGAAGAGCACTTGCTCTCAATAAACAAAAACTTGATGAATGATATTCCCAAAGCTAAAAGCAATGTAAGGCATGATCAATGAAGTCAATGGGAATGTGATTATGCAATTGAAACCAAGAAACCCCCAAATGTAATCCTAATTCTGTTGAATTTGCCCTAAAACCCCTTTCAACCAAGAAACCATAATTTTTCCATCATATTGATGCAATGAATGCATAGATGATCAAAGGGAAGCCTAATGAACAAGATTAAGGCCCTGGATTCCCAAAAAGTAGAGAGAAAACCCTAATTTCTCAAGAATTTCAAGATAGAGAAGAATCCCATGAAATCCCATGCTTAAGCAACAATTAATCCCATATATAAGTAGAGCTAAGCATGAAGAAGGGGATTATTGATTCCAATGATTATCAAAGTTAGCCCCCAATAATGGCCTATGTTAGTATATATACATGACCACCCCTTTCACACTATCACTAATATTGTCGGGCATGGTCCATTGGCATTGGGCTCATTATTCATATGAGACCCGTTCACTTTGTTACAAAAAATGAGATCTTACATGAAGATTCAAGTTAAGTTCCATGAATTTTGATGGGCTTCATGCTACATAAGCCATGTAGGAGTGCGTTACTAGTTCCTACTTGTTATTTTCATGTATAAAAATGCCCCCACCCTCATTTCAAATACATAATTTTTTAATGTCATCAGAGAGTACATATTGCACAGTTTTCAACACCTAGACTAGAATCTTATAGCATAGGGTACTTTCATGGTACTTTAAATCACCTTAAAGACTCTATATTAGAGTTGCATTAATCTCATCATATGGTTGGGTGTGCCTGGTGTTGCTCTTTATGGTGTCGGTGCGGTACCTAACTCCCTAGCAATCCCCTTCCTATTTCTTTAGCCATTCTTAATAGATTGGCAGGTGTTGTGACTCCCATGTGAGGGCTCACTCTGATTGGTTGCCTTTGTGGAGCTTCATATGCCATTCTTCTTATGGCTATCCCACCCCTGCCTTAGCCTCTTGTAGCTCCAACATGTCGATTTACATGTACCAGTGGGTCAGGTGGTATTGGAACAGCTCCCACATTCCTATTCACATCATCATCCAAGACTGCTTCTCCCAGGTTTTCCTCTTGTAACAACATGCCTCTCGTATACTCCTATAGCTCTAGGGTTCTTAAGATTGCATCTACTTCAACCTTGGTATAAGGTTTCTCTAAATTTTCTCTCGACAAATTATATTGCCTGTGAGAGGTGCTACAAGAGCATTTCGGCTTGTCCTCCTCCCATTACCTTATCAATTTCCCTAGCATTGTCTCATGTAGCCAAGTCATCTTCATGTCTCAATACCTTGAGGCTAGAAGAACCTTACCTGCACATTGCCATATTGAAGGCATGTCTCTCAGCCAACTCCCTATAGAGATCTAAACTGATCAAGATTCTCTTGTTCAAGCCTTCTAAGTTGGGTTTGTGCTTCCCTCATTCTTTCTTTAATCTCAAGTTCCCTGGAAGTGGGGAAATACATTTCACTCGTCCTTTGTAAACTTATAGAATCACTTCGAATTTAAGGAGTAAGTTGTACCATGGGTTAAGGATTCCCAGGTAACCGTTCCTCCATCAATTGTTGACCTGTACTCCCACATCTTCCAGTGCTTACTTCCCTACCTGAGCTCGATGGCTATCCTTGGCAGTCTATGGAGCTTCTCTTTCAGGATCATAATTGTATCCTAGGATTTATTGGGCTAAGCCCAGCTACTGTTGGAGAAGAAGTATCCTTCTCCCCAGCCAATTCCTCATTAAGAGAGTTCTCCATGGTTTCCTCACTACTTTGATGATTTAAAAGAGTTTTGCAGAGCAAACATGCTCCTTTGTGTACTAGTCGTGCAAGCTGGCCTTAGGCTTCTCTCATAGGAGGATCTTGGTTGGTTAGATACACTATCATCAGGGAAATGTCATCACCAACAACAAGCCTTCATGACCTTAAGTTCATGAAATGGTGTAACTGGTGAAAATGTTGATTTGCACACAATTGAAATTACTCAGGTTTGCAATAACCAGATTTTTGTAGAATCACGGATGTGATCAAAAATCACAAGAATTTATTCTTATCTATTTATTGTAGCTACCCCTAGTGTTAGGGCGACCTTAGAAGGCGAACTTAGAAATACCCTTGAGCATTTATTTTAATGGAACTCAAGGTCTCAGTTTTGACATGATCTTGCAGGGTCAAGAATCACACATGTGATCCTTTATAGAATCACAATGATCTTCACCCAAACAAGTTCAATAAATGTATATATGAGTCCTCTATATGAGTCCTCTAAGGCCCCTAATAACTGTTTCAAATGTCAAACTTATCAAATTGTCAAGTGGGTACACTGTGAGATTGGTGATGTTGGCAATCACGGTGTGATTATTACCAATCACATGGGCATTATTTGAAGGCATGATTTATGACATAGCGGTAGAGTCACTGGCATTATTATCACAAACCATGATCTCGAATCGTGATCCATGTCACAATTGTATAAGATAAGATGAAATCTATCTCAGAGATAAGGTGCATTTAATGCATAACTCCAGGTTGGTGGGATAGCTAAAATTGTCAGAGAATCATGACGTGATCGAAAATCACGAGTGTAATTTTACAAACTACAGAATCATGATAACGTGATTCTATAGGTTTTGACAAAAAATCAATGGTTTGGGAGTGCAAATCTTAATTTCTCCAATTCAAAATTTCTAGATTGTTCCTTTTTGCCACATGAATGTTTGAGTTGTAGCAAGCAATAGGATCAATGGCTCTTTATTTTTTTAAAAAAATTTTAAAATTTTTTTAAAATATAAAAAATGGGTGTTATTGCATAATCACGGCATGATTATTGAGTTCCCACCATGCAAGTACGTATACAAATGCTTTGTTTTGTTGCTTTTCTAACTCTTAAACAATGCAAACAACCATTTCAAATGCTAAAACAATAAAAAATAGCCCTTTTTTCTCCCTTCTCACAACCTTTTCCTCTTCTCAACCTTTTTTCTTCCTTCTCACAACCTTATCCTCTTCAAATACTAAAATAATAAAAAATAGCCCTAAGGGAAAAGAGACTTGTAAAAGAAGATGACAGACAGTACAAATAGAGTAGAAAGAGACCGGTGGCTCCCCGGCAACAGCACCAAAAATGTTACTATAGCTACACTACCCCTCTCCAAATGTAATGGATAATGCTTACCTTAACACGTCGTGGGGAGCTTGCCATTATCCAAGCTCGTATCTCTGAGGACTCCAAGTTGTCTTAGTGGTAGCTAGCTCCACTCCTTTGCCTCCTTCCTCAAGCTGTTTCACCATGAGGCTTGTCTCTCCTCAAACAAGGACACTCACTCCTATCTACTCTCATACTCATATGCACAAGCATAAGAGAGGAACATGCACCAAGAATGAAGCTTTCTCTCCTCTCAACTCTCTCTCTCTCACATAAGAAAGAAGGAGATAAGACCTCGATTGGTACAAAGGGGGATTGTGTCTTATATTATGAGAATTTGTTATTTATACAACTAGCCCTTATTCACACCAAAACTTTAAAAAAGATGAGCTAAATGATTACAAGATACATAGGTTTGGGTGCTGCCAACCATTCTCATAATTACAACATTTACAGTGTTGCTTCATGACACTTATTGTGCTATCTCTCTTATGTAATGGAGAGATGCTAAGTTAACCTCAAAATGGGGTTAACATTGATTAGATATAATTCACTTACCAAGTACAATGCCTTTGTATGCTTGTAGCCTTATCTTTAGACCCATACAAATATCACACTCTAATAAGTGGATGCCACATGGCACACTTATCTTATCCACTTATAAGAGTGTGTGCACACACTATTAGAACAATAACCCTTTTAGGGGTTCTTCACACACACACACACACATACACACACATAAACATGGGTTCACACACAAAGAGATGTTGCACTTAGCTCTCAAGATTCACACACATGAGGCTTCGAATCTTGAGAGCTCAGTGCAACATCTCTTTTGGGAGCTAACTGTGATTTTAAAAATAAGGAAGGTCAGTGACTTGTCTAGTTTGGATTCCTCCCCAGAGAAACCAAGTCTTACATAACATCTCTTTTGGGAGCTAAATGTGATTTTAAAAATAAGGAAGGTCAGTGACTTGTCTAGTTTGGATTCCTCCCTAGAGAAAACAGGTCTTACATTGCCCATTAATGCTTGGGCAATGTAGAGGAAACCACATAGGAGGCCTAAGTGGTATTTTCTTCCCATGAAGATGGACCCTCATTGGCTTCGCTACTACGTCAAGGCCATAGACCTACATGAGAAACAATGGCTAGACAATGAAAAATGTAAGGGCACACCTTAAGATGCGTGCCCGTATAATCGATTATTTTTAATTTGAGTTTTACATTGGAAGTAATCTTGTGTATTATGTGACAGTGGCAAACACAATGGAAGAAAGTGTCATTCCTCGAAAGGGGATGGATTGTGGCCACTAATTACACAATCAATATAGCAAATAAGATTTGTAATTTCCTAAGCCAAATAAATTCAGGCAGGGTTGCCCCAAACCTCCTAACTTAGTTCCATATCTCACTAGCCATAAATACCACGTTGGATTTTGATAAAGCTCCTATAAGGTTAAGACTTACACAAATGAAACCCCCACATCTCGGTTGTCCTGAGGTCAAAGGAAACCCCCACATGCTGATCGTCTCAAGGTCAAAGGAACCCTAACCAACAAGCCTCCATAAAGATTCCATCAACAAGTCCCAAACCAAAGATGGAATGGAGACCTAAATCCATGCCTATGTGCCACCACTAAAGCTTAAGCTAGATTAGAGGGCAATGGCTATCTATTGCCTCTTTACTCAAGAGCCAACACCACCCCAATGCAGTCAAAGGATTACTTGAGCACCAAGAATCAAGAGGGTGGCCTTAACCATTTCCACTCTCATCAAAGAGACGAGCCGCTGATGGTGCCAAACCCACAAGAGAGCCACACACCAACCCCTTACATATGTACAGGTGAAGCATGTGCTACATGGATGAATGTGATGCCACTAATGTCAACTACGTTGGTGTACTTGATTGAGACTTAGCCTTCTAGAGCTAGTAAGGAAAATGGCACACCAAACCATATCTCTCGTGGAAATAAATGTGGGTGTCTCACTTTTGAGGAATTGGATGGGGTTTAGAGCAGGAAAGATAGAAAAAGGAAAAAGGGGGAAGAAAAAAGACGAAGAAATAGAAAGGAGGAGAAGACAAATCCTCACTTAGCAAACCCACTAACCTCTCCTTGCATGCCAACCTTATGAAGAAGAAGAAGAAGAAAGAGAAAGAACAAGATGCTAAAAATTTAGACGAAGAAATAGAAAGGAGGAGAAGACAAATCCTCACTTAGCAAACCCACTAACCTCTCCTTGCATGCCAACCTTATGAAGAAGAAGAAGAAGAAAGAGAAAGAACAAGATGCTAAAAATTTACGAGCAACCACTCATAATCACGAGCAACCACTCATAATTTACGAGCAACTACTCATAATCACGAGCAACCACTCATAATCACGAGCTTGGCCACTCATAATCACGAGCAACCACTCATAATTTACGAGCAACCACTCATAATCACGAGCTTGGCCACTCATAATCACGAGCAACCACTCATAATCACGAGCTTGGCCACTCATAATCACGAGCTTGCCCAATAATCTCAAGAAGTGCATGATTGTAGCATTGTTGAATCTCTTTATAGCCCTCTCATCACCATCTGCATCTCCAAAAGCACCAAAAGAAGAACCTGGGAAAATATAAGCTTCCAAAGTGCATTAAACCATATGTGTTCTATCTCTCAATTTTAGTCAAGCTCCTAGAATTGTAAGAACTCTGACAACTAGAAGCTTCAACGCACAACAAAACACGGCGTGCCTACATATTCTTCAGGCCCACAACCAAGATCCGTCATAATCTCTCCATCTACATTTAACTAAGAGAAAACTTTGCAGTTCGTGAAATTAAAAAGCTAAAAATATTTTAAAGCTTACTTCTTTTCACCATGTGAGTCCTTGTTTACACTTGAGTCAAACCTGAGCACTTCACATAAGATAGATGTAGACATTTGTGCAAGACATGTGGAGACATCTGTACACTTACCTAAAACTTGTTGAGATATCGAGCTCAACTAGTGCTACAACGAAAATTGATGACCTACCTGGGTGATAACTTTCACACTTATGTCATTGGCATGGTTGGTGCGATTATGGTTAATATACTACCAGTGGATGCTAGGCTGTGTGATAGCCACTTTGGAGTATTAGAGTTATGGCATAGTTATAGCGCTAGCTCATATAGTCGGGTTCATATTATAGACTGACTACTTTGTATGTTCTTGTAGGAGAGTACTTTCCCTTTATGTATGTACTCTTATCTTTTAGTTATATGGTTGTAGAGAAGAGAAGAAGATAGAAGAAAATTCAGCCATCCATCTCTCTTGTGTCTTACACTCTCTTGTATGTGTGTGTGTGTGTGTGTGTGTGTGTGTGTGTGTATGTGTGTGTGTTTGCTTGCAAGGAACTCAAGATCTCTCTCTCTCTCCCACATTCTCGTTATGGTATTAGAGCTTCGGTTCATGTGAAAGCTAAGGAGGCAAGCAAGAGGCAAGAATAAGCAAGGAAGGAAGCAATACAAGGATAAGAGCATCATCATCATCATCTCTTTCCCTTCTTGGTTTAGGTATAACACGCTTGGTAGCTCCGGGAGCTACACATCTCCGATTGAGGGGTTGTCTTTGCAGGATCAGAGGTGCTTGTGTGGCACGTAGTACTTTGTACTGATGTCTTGTGGCCAGAATCACGTTCGGGCGCGTCTCGGTCTAGATTCTGTCACACTGCAAGGTATTTTCAACAGTTTCGGGAAGAACTGTCCTCATTGGTCAAAATCTAGTTATTGCAATGCAGCAATGCATTTTGGAGTGCAGGCAGTGTTTGCACATGTATTGTTGACACTCTGTGTATGTATATGTACTTTTGTTAGATTTGGTGATCTACAGGTTGTGTTGAAGTACCGTTGCAGCAGTCACAGAAGATACTGTTGTGTTACAGGTTGCATACACAAATTGTCTGTTATAGTTTTTTTGATTGTTGCAGGAAAACATGTCTAGTGACGGAATCGATCAAATTGTCAATGAGAAGGTGGATATGAGAAGCTAGATCAGAAAAACTTCCATGCCTGGAAGTTCATAATAACTAATCTCCTTATGGGTAAAGGATTTTGGGACTGGACTATGTTGAAGAAGACAATGAGAAGTCTCCTGAGTTGTTTGAAGATAATGCCACTCCAGTAGGCATAAAGGCATTCAAGGATTGGAACCAGGGTGCAAGGAAAGTCATGTACTAGCTTTCAATTAGTATTACAGACATAATAATAGGACACATATAGGATACCAACACTCCAGCAGTTGCGTGGCAGAACCTGGTGCAAATGTTCTAGACCAACACACAAAGGCAAGGAAATTGTAGCTAAACTAAGATCTACATGCTGTGGAAAAGAGAAGCATGTCTATGAGTATGCTTTAAAGATCAAGGGCATTGTTGAATCCCTTGGGTCTATCAATGTATTGGTGGAAGATGATGACTTGGTGAGTGTCTGTTTGAATGGTCTTGGCAAAGAGTACAAGCCATTCAAGACCTCTATTTCAGTCAGGGAGAATATTCTCGACTTTCGGGACTTGGTGTCTATGTGTTGATCATAGAAGAAAAGGCTTTAGGTGAAGACTCTTCGTCACAAAGCAAGAACACATCAGAATAGGCCTTCTACTCCAATTCAGGTAGAGACAGAGATAGAGGTCGTGGTCGAGGCCAAGGTGGTGGCCGATAAGGAAATCAAAATTCTGGACAACAGTCCAATGATTCATAGCAGCAATCACACACAGGTGGAGGAGGCCAATCTAGAGGCAAGGGGAGACAAAGAGGCCGAGGTGGTTGGCAAAGAAATCAGAATGCAAATAGCATAGAGTGCTATTATTGGCAAACTAGGGTACATGGCAAAGGACTGCTATAAAGAGTAGAATGACATTAAAAGTGGAAAGTTGCAGCGAGGCAACTATGCATCATCTAGTAGATAGGGAGGTGATGACAGAAGTGAGCAGCTGTTTGTGATGCAGCACATGTTCAGTTCCATAACTGTCAAGATCTCAAGATATATGGTATGTGGATTCTTGCTCCTTTAACCATACGATCGGTCATGCTAAGTGGTTTAGAGACATGCAGAAAATAAAAAAACCAAATTATATATAAACATGTAATGATACTTCGTATCCCATTGCACATTGAAATCCAATCGCGTAAAGCATTGATATACTTTGTTGGCTACCAAGCCTCAAGGTCATTAAAGTTGATTGGTAGTGTCAACTTATAGCATATCATCCATCTCTGTGGTTGAGCCTTTGAGCTCTTGCAGGCAGGTCCTTCTTCTTCTTCATCAACTCGTCGCGACCTCTGTGTAACCAGGCGTCTCCCGTTCCCATTCTTTAGTAGCCTCAAGGGTCCTTATTCCATTTACACATTGCCCTCCATTGGATAGCAGGCGAGAAAAGAACTTAGACAGGGCTAAAGTCTGAGCTACTCGAGAATTTTAGAGCTGCAGTAGGAAGGATTTACACGATCTCTCTGATGAAGGGGCCAGGTTTTCCTCGAGACCATTGCAGAATTTCTTGATCATCCTAAAAACAAGCAGAAGCTATCCACATCCCATGGCCGGTTTTCTCAGGAAATTTTTTGGGCATTTTGGGCTCTTCAAGGATGAAATCCGCCATCACGAGCAGAGCGAAGGAAAAGCCCCCGCTGGCTTCACTGTCAAAGTGGCTGTACCTAATGAGAAGGGCCTCATCGCACCTGTCGTCTCCGAGTGCTCGCCTGGAGGTGGGGGTGTCCAGGTATCATTATCTATTCAGCATTAGGTTTTCTCTATAAGGCATTTGTATTTCTGTAAATCCACAATCATGGTTTTAGTGAATCTACAACTAGGGTTTCTGATACTTTGTACCAAAATCAATTCTGATCTAGCATTGATACTTCTGATAGGTCAATCTAGCCCAAGGTTTTCTCTTGGGTTCTTGTCAAAATCTATTCTGATGGGCATCCTTGCACCAGTTCTTCCCTTGACTTGGACTTGGGCGGTGGTGCCTCTACTCTTTCTTAGGGGTTCAAGTAGCAATCATGCGTCTCTCCTTGTCATGGACTTGGGATGGTGGTGCCTCTACCCTTGCTGAGCGGCTTGATTAGGAGACAAGCATGCAGTTTTCCTCTTGCTTAGTGTCTAGGGAGGTGGATGGTTCTTGACCTGACCCTAAGGCTAGGGTTTGGAGCTACTACTTGATTTGTTTTTTTACACTTGAAACACTAGTAATTGGCACCCTTACATTTGTATCTGGAAAATACTCTTTCTATAATAAAGAATTTTGAAGGGGGGTCAGCTTCTTTGGGCCCGAGTGTGTGTCTCCTCTCACTTTATGCTATGTGAATGGTATGTTAAGTTGTTATTTTTTAAAGGACTTGTTAATGTGAACTCAGTAGTGAGAGAAAGAGCCTCTATTGATCGGGGAGGAGGGGGGGTTACATTGGTATCAAAGCGCAACCTTCCTACTCTTGGTGAAGGAAGACAGTCCTATCCATTGCTGTGTTCTCATTAGCTTGACTTAACACTGTGACTCACCATTCCTTACATGAAAGACACTACATGCAAGCTTTGTAGGCAATCTCTAAGAAGTATTTCTAGGACTCTCTAAAAATTTTATACACCATGTTGCAGATCTCCTAATCTTTAAAGAAGCAGCATATGAAAAGATGGACAAGATTTTTGGACAAGAGGCAAGAAATTCTAAAGTTTTTTTGTAGATAGAGTGCTATAGTCTTGTAATACAACCACATGAGAGCTGTGATGCTCATGTGACCAAGATGAAGTTCTTAATAAACCGGCTTGTAGGTCTTAAAGCTAACGTTGAAGAAGATGTAGAAGATGGGGCCCTAGCAGTGCTCATAAAGTCTATGCTTGAAGAGCTTTATAGAAATCTCATCACCACATTGAAGAACTTGCCAAATCTTACCTTGGAAGGGATTGTAATCTCCTTTAGGAAGAAGAAAGGAAGGTCAAGAACAACATTGCGGAGGGAGACAGTGTTAGAAGTCATCTCCTGTCTAGAATTATACACCAGGGCCTTTGTTGTGGGTGTGCCCGCCCTTATCAGGTGTTTTATCATTTTTCCTCACTCCCCGTATTTTTCCCCTATTTTTTTCCCATTTTTTTGTGGCTTGGGAGGCAGCCCTGTAGTGGCGGGTGGACACTGAGCCTGGCCGAGTGCATCTGTGTGATAGCCGACTGCACCTCATGAGTCGTGGGACTCTCCTGCTGCTGGCCGACTTATCTTGATGTTGGCCGACTGTGTTTTATCCAGTCGTGAGGTTCTTGTGTCCTGTCGGCTGCCCTACAGCAGGCCGACTGCTGATGTGGGGGCATATATATAGGCCCCCAGCCCCATACCACTATTTGTATCATTTCTCGGGATCTTCTTGTGTATATCAGAGCAAAGTTACACGCCTACATCTCTCTTTCTCTTGTGCTGTTTTTTTGCCTGCGTTTTTTGCTCTTGTGTTCCCAGATCTGGTCATCATCTCCGCTGCGTATTCTGACATGGTATCAGAGCCCTAGGCTCTAGATAGGTCTTGGGATTTGTGTGAGCAAGAGGGGGACTGTTTTGTGGCTGATTGGTGGACTGTTTTGGGCTAATCGGGAAGAGAAGGTGCAAGAGGAAGGCGGGCTGATTTGCTGGACAGCCACTTGCAGGTTTTAGTTCTTCTTTGTTCCCACCGACCCACCCTTTTCAGAGTACATCCCCGCTATGGCAGATCTGTTTGAGATGGTCGAGAGACATGTGAAGATCCCGACACTCCCACGTTCCCGGTGGACCGTCAGTTGGACGGGAGCAACTACGGCATATGGAAGGTGATGATGGAATCCGTTCTAGAGTCTTACGACCTCGCCGATTTCGTCGTTGTTGGTGTTCCACAGCTGGAAGTAGAGGAAGGGGAGTTACCGTCCATCCGGAAGGACCGGGAGGCCCAGACACAGATGTGGGATCGTGTCAACGCCAGGGTCCGTTCGTTTATTTTCCTCAACTGCACACCACAGGTAATCAATCATGTAAAGCATATCACGCTGGCCAGAGGTATATGGCAGCATTTGGCCTCACTTTACAACAGGGTATCGCCCATGAAGAGGATTTCCTTGGAAGTACAGATGCGGGTTATGAGCCTTGCAAAGTCGTCGACGATGCGGGAGCATATTAACAAGCTGCAGGCTCTTCAGCAGGAAGTTTTTCAGGCTGGGAAGGAGATATCGTCAGAGGACATGGCCATAACGTTGCTGTCGCACTTGCCCTCTTCGTACTCAGCATTTTACTCCTCTTTGATTACCAGTGGCAGGCTCAGCACCATCACGTGGGAGGAGCTTGTGCCCATGGTCCTGGACCAGGAGGAACGATTCACGAATCCTCCTCGGGATGGAGGTTCGGAGGCCTTAACTGGCCAACGGTCGAAAGGCCGTAACTCGGGCAAAGGGAAGGCTTCATCGGAGAAGTCTTCTGAGAAGAAGTCCGACGCTGACCGCGAGAAACTGAAGGCAGAGAGGACCTGTAATGATTGTGGCGAGAAAGGCCACTACTGGAGGCAGTCAAGCGGAAGACCGAGAAGGGTGAAGATTCCTCAGCAGCAATCATGAAGACTCTGGCTTTTGTGCACCTGGAGGTGATGGACACCGATGTTTCATTTTCTTCAGGCAGGGAGGAGATTGGAGGACTCTCCGCAACGGATACTCGGGAGTGGATTCTCGATAGTGGTGCTTCCAGTCACATGACTCCTTCCCGTTCCGGTTTATAGGATCTCTGCAGGTGTTCTGGTCATATTCTTACTGGGGATACGTCCACTATCCCAGTTCACAGTGAGGGTAGGATGGAGATAGTTCCCGATGGCAGAGGGGGGAAGCATTCCTCCCAGGTGTTGTATGTTCCGGCACTTGGTTTTCATCTGTTGTCAGTGCATCAGGTTTGCAAGACTGGCGTACGGGTGGAGTTTGATGAGCATTTTGTTGCTCTCCGGGACAAAGCAACAGGCCAAGTGGTTTGGGAAGGCGGAGTGGAGAATGGAGTTTATAGACTTTCAACACTCTCTCTCCCAGGTCCTCAGGATTGTGATGATGAGTGGCAGTCTGGTAATGGCCACTCAAGTGTGGATACGCTGCAGGAGCGGGCTTTCCGAGACCAGGTGGTGGATAGCTTGCCAGTAGATGGCAGCAGTTGGCAGGAACTTTCCAGTACTGATGTTGGTAGTTCTTGTGTTCGACAGTCAGAGGAAGCTGAACATGTCACTTATGCTCTGATGTCTCGTAGTGTTCGGGACAAAGAACCTCCAGTAGATGAGGATGTTCCTTCCACGGGGACCTTTCGGAAAGCCAGGCAGGTGGCAGGTGCTTACTTGCAGAAGGAGGTGGTTTCTCCAGGCTTTGTGGTTCCGGATTCAGAGGGGGTGGTTGACACGTTTCATCAGGTTTCCAGGACTTGTTTGTGCACCGTAACAGGTGTTGATCCTTGTGAGCAGTGTGATGTCTCTGTGACTCAGAAGCTGTATGGTTCATTGATCTGGTTGATGGACACCGGATTGGACGGGAGCTTCCTGATGAGGCGGTTGAGCTCTTGGTTGCAGATGTCTCTTTGGGAGGCAGGATTGCGTTTCCTGTGGTTTCTGCGGCATGCGAAGGATCATGGACTCTTGTACACAGGAGGGGGATTGTTGGATGGAGTCCGACTCCACGGTTGGAGTGACTCGGTTTGGGGAGGAGATTTGGACACGAGGAGATCTACTTATGGCCCAGGAGCAGTTTTACGGAGCAGCAGGAGGTTACATTGCAGGTTTGGGCTTCCACTGGAGGAACCCATGGTCATCCAGAGGCACTTTGTTCGTGAACAGATTGTTGCTGATGACATCTTGCTGGAGTTCTGTTCGACGGAGGACAGTACTGTGGACCTCTTCACGAAGTCGCTCTCTCAGGATTTGCTCAGGCGGCACCCCAGCTCCCTGTGGTTGGTTACACAGCCAGGAGCTGAGAGGGGGTGTTAGAAGTCATCTCTTGTCTAGATTTATACACCAGGGCCTTTGTTGTGGATGTGCCCGCCCTTATCAGGTGTTTTATCATTTTTCCTCACTCCCCGTATTTTTCCCCTATTTTTTTCCCATTTTTCTGTGGCTTGGGAGGCAGCCCTGTAGTGGCGGGTGGACACTGAGCCTGGCCGAGTGTATCTGTGTGATAGCCGACTGCACCTCATGAGTTGTGGGACTCTCTTGCTGTGCTGGCCGACTTATCTTGATGCTGGCCGACTGTGTTTTATCCGGTCGTGAGGTTCTTGTGTCCTGTTGGTTGCCCTACAGCAGGCCGACTGCTGATGTGGGGGCATATATATAGGCCCCCAGCCCCATACCACTATTTGTATCATTTCTCGGGATCTTCTTGTGTATATCAGAGTAGAGTTACACGCCTACATCTCTCTTTCTCTTGTGCTGTTTTTCTGTCTGCGTTTTTTGCTCGTGTTCCTAGATCTGGTCATCATCTCCGCTGCGTATTCTGACAGACAGATCCTTCTTCACAAAGAAGAACTTCAAAGGTAAAAAGTGTTCCATTTGTGGTAGGAACAATCATAAAGAGAAGGATTGCTATCCCAAGAAGCCTCGCAAACATTGTGGGAAACACAATTACAATGAGAAGGATTCTGCATATGCCAATGTTGCCTAGGAAGAAGAAGAAACTTGCAAAGAAGATGCAAACTTTGCAGAGTACGAAGACTCATGGGTCTTTTAAAGATCTACTAAAAAAAAGATAGGCTTTACCTACCATCAACTCTACTTCAAGGACAGAAATGACACAACTTATAGTGAAACTATGTCATAGGCATAGATTAATCCAAATGAAGTGTGTACTATGATAATGCTTGAGGGGGAGTGTTGGAGAATATGCCTTATCCAAGTACAAAAGCATAGAGGCATGTGCACACACTCCTGTAAAAGAGAGTGTATGAAAAGTAACCATGAGGCAAAAGTCAAAGGGGCTTCTTGTTGGAGAATGCACAGGTGGAAGCATAAACTGAACAAGAGAGAGAGTAGAGAGTGTTCGTAGTCATCTCTTGTCTGTACATTACACACCAGGGCCTTTGTTGTGGGTGTGCCGCCCATTTAGGTGTTTCTCCATTTTTTTCATTTTTCCATTTTCTCCTGGTCGTGGAACAGTTCTCTTTTGGCCGACTGTTGCTGTCCTGGCCGACTTGGCTTTACTAGCCGACTGGCTGTTTTTCAGTCGTGGACAGCAAGGGTTGCTGTCGGTTGGTTTATGGCTACCCGACCAGCATATGAGGGTGGTATAAATACTACCCTTGTTCCCACTTCCCAGATTGTACTGGATCTTGTATATAGCAGAGTTTATATAGCTTCTCACTCTCTCTCTTCTGCGTTTTTCTCTTTATTGTATTTGTCTTCTATGTGGGCACATGTCACGTGCACACCAGTCAGGTGTACAGTGACATGGCATCATCATTAGCATCATCAGATTTATCAGATATTTTACCAGCATTTATCAGGCATTATTCAGGCATTTTATGCATTTTTGGGGCAGCCAACTAGCATTTATGCTATTATCCAGTCGTGGGCTTCTGACATCTGGCCGACTGCAGTCCATCTGGCCGACCAGCAGCCTCTCACCCATATATATTCAGGCGCCTCATCCATTCAGTCATGAGGGGATCATCAGAGTGAAGCGCATCCTTCATCTGGATCAGCAGCGTTTCAGCATATCATCCTCAGCAAGCTCATCAGCAAACGCAGCCTCCTCTGGATCATCATGCGTTTCAGCATATCACCATCAGCATTCAGTTAACGCATCTCCATCAGCATAGTCAGCAAACGCATCATCAGTTCAGCCATCATCATCAGCAAACGCAGTCAGTTCAGCCCTACAGGTCTGCATTTCATCATTCCATCAGCATTCAGCATCTGTTCCCAAGCCTCCCTTCAGTGTTTCCTTCCCAGGAGACAAGGGAAAGAGTGGACAGCAGTTCATCCCGCATATTCAGCATATAGGCAGCATATTCAGCAGTACAGATCCATTTGGATCTCATTGTAACATCATTCATTCATCTAATATAGCTGCATTGCATTGACACATATCTGTTTGTCTCTTAAACATCATTAAGTGCAGTTAAGTATAGACTAAGGTTGTGATTACTACGGTCTTAACCTCTCACATGTCACAGCACATCTTCAGTGTGGAGTTCTACGTTTTCCTGCTCTCAGTTGTTTGTCTCATATCCGCTACGTATTCCGACATGGTATTAGAGCTTGAGGCTGCTCGAAGACCTTGAAGATATTGGAGAGCTTGCGGGACTACTGAAGACCTTAAAGACCTTGGAGAGCTTGTGAGAGTTTTGGGACTGTTTGTGATTGGTGTTGATTGGAGACTTTGGTGGACCGTGCGGGACATGGAGAAGCGGGTCAAAGCAAGGAAGGCAGCCTCTTCTTTAAATTTTTTCCCACCCACCCTCCCTTCACAAGACCAAGATCACTCCTTGAGATGATAACTGAAACCGATCCTGTCAAGTGGGAATAGACTCCGTTGGACACCCACACGCGTAATAGCACAACTTAAATATCACAATTTGAAATGGACAACTTAATAACAACTGAAAATTGAAATGAAATGAAATGTTGATAGATGGACACCAGCACTGGGGCCGGAACGGGCCGACCCCCCCTCAATATATGATATATTATTGGGAGTATTTAACAAATACAATGCTCCATGGGTTCAAAGAACCAGGTGATGTCCATGTACAACTGAGATGAATACAGTACCAAACAAGAGGCTCGAAGTAGATGTTCGAAGGAGAGCGACCACTTGAGTGGTCCAGTCTCTACGGTTCTGTGCCTTCACTGGAATCCGCGGAGAGCGCCCCACTGGTGTTCCAGGGCCACGCACAAACAGGTGCTCCCGTACTAACGCCTGGCTCTCCCGATCTCGGCACCTTTGGACCGTGGTTCTCCAAAAGCTTGGACTACCCGGCACCGAACGGGTGTTAGCGGTAGAGAGAATCCTTTATCAGATTTACAACAAAGTTCTTTACTTAAATCTGAATTCACTTACTTGTAGCTCGCAAATGGCAGACAGATATCCGAGGTGTCTGTGTGCAGCTACTAGAAGTAGATACCAGGGCGCAGCAGCCTGTCGAGGAGAAAGAGGAGGAGTTGCCTGTGTAAGAGGTGTAGCCACCTGTAACCGCCTATGGAGGGAAGGTGTAACCGCTTGTCGAGGAGCACAACCGCCTGCTGTGCAGGACACAGCCGCCTGCTCTGTGGAGGAGGAGGAGGCGTAGCCGCCTATGGAGAGGATGAGGAGGAGCCGCCTGCAGAATAGGAGTAGTAGCCGCCTTTGGAGAGGTAACGCCTGGCTGCAGCCGCCTGTAAGGTGTTGAAGTCGCCTGGCTGCAGCCTGCGCCACCTGCAGTGTAGAGGGCAGCCTGTAGAGAAGAGTAGACAACCGCCTGAATGGGAGGAGGAGCATGCGCAGCCACCAGCTGAAGAGTACAGAAACCTGTACGGGAGGAGGAGCATGCGCCGATGGAAGGAAACAGCCACCAGCTAGAGCATGCGCAGCCGTCCGTGGAAGAGGTGAAGGTGGCGCAGCCTGAAGAGGAGGCGGCGCACCAAAACGTCTGAGAGAGAGAGAAGGGTGGTCGCCTCTTTGTAGGTGTTGGAGCCTTAAAGATCCCTACTCTCCCCACATTCCCGGTGGATCGATAGTTGGACGGGACCAACTACGGCATATGGAAGGTAATGATGGAGTCTATCTTGGAGTCTTATGACTTGGCTGATTTCATTGTTGTTGGTGTTCACGGCCGGAGTTGGAGGACGGGGAGCTTTTATCCCCTACTCGGAAAGAACGGGAGGCTCATGCACAAGCACGGTTGTGAGATTGTGTCAATGCCCGTGTGCGTACTTTCATCTTTCTTAATTGCACACCACAGGTGATTAATCATATCAAACGTATGACGTTGGCTAGAGGGATTTGGCAGCATTTGGCTTCTCTATATAACAGGGTATCATCCATGAATCAGATCTCCTTGGAAGTGCAGATGCGGGTGACGGATCCTGCAAAGTCTTCAACGATGCGGAGCACATCAACAAGTTGCAGGCTCTTCAGTAGGAGGTTCTTTAGGCTGAGAAGGAGATATCTTCAGAGGACATGGCCATCACTTTGCTGTCTCATCTGACTTCTGAGTACTCAGATTTCTGCTCCTCTTTCATCACCAGTGGTAGGCTTAGCACCATCACATGGGACGAGCTTGTGTCTATGGTCTTGGACCAGGAAGAGCATTTTACGAACCCTCCACAGGGCGGAGGTTCTAAGGCCTTGACTGGCCAATGGTTGAAAGGCCGCAGGAAGGGCAAAGGGAAGTCTTCACAGGAGAAGTCTTATGAGCAGGAGTCCGACTTGGATCGTGACGCCTTGAAGGCAGAGAGGACCTGTAACAATTGTGGCGAGAAAGGCCACTATTGGAGGAAATGTCCTAAGCGGAGCATCAAGAAGGGTGCAGATTCCTCAGCAGTAACCGTGAAGACTCCAGCTTTTGTGCACTTGGAGATTATGGACATCGGCGTTTCATCTTCTTCTAGACAGTGGTGCTTCCAGTCACATGACTCCTTCTCGAGAGTTATTACATGATCTTAGAAGGCACGTAGGTTGCATTCCTCCTAGGTTCTTTTTGTCCCATCTCTTGGTTTTCATCTGTTGTCAATGCATGAGGTTTGCAAGACTGGCGTACGGGTGGAGTTTGATGAGCATTTTGCTGCTCTATGGGACAAAGCAATAGGCCAGGTTGTATGGGAAGGCGCAGTGGAGAATGGGAAGCACTCTCTCTTACAGGTTCTCAGTTAGGCGATGTGTGGCAGTTTCGTCATGACCACTTGAATGTGGATACATTGTGGCAGGCTTTCCGGGACGACCAGATGGTGGATGGCTTGCCGGATGATAGCAGCAGACGGGAACATTCTAGTTCTTGCGTTTGTCAGTAAGAGAAACCTTTACAAGTGAACTATGCTTTGATGTCTCGTATCATTTGGGACAAAGAACCTCCTGCAATTGAGGAAGCTCTTTCGCAGGGGACTTGTAGGAAAGCCATGCAAGTGGCAGATGGTGACTTGTGGGAGGAGGTGTCTGTTGAGCAGCCTCCAGGCTTTGAGGTTTCAGGTTCAGAGGGGGTGGTTTACAGGTTTCGAAGAGCCTTGTATGGTCTTCAGCAGGTTCCCAGGACTTGGCATACCAAAGTTACGATTGATGATCCTTGTGAGGAGGTTAATACCTCCTTGTATCGGAAGCGGTTTGGTTGCTGAACACCAGATTGGACTTGAGCTTCTCGGCGGGGCTGTTGAGCTCATTCATGCAGACACCTTCGAAGACTCATTGGGATGCAGGATTTCGGATCTTGCGGTATCTACAAGGTACGAAGGATCTTGGACTCTTCTATGACACTAGAGGAGGAACGATGGATGGAGTCAGACCTCCACGGTTGGAGTGACTTAGATTGGGGAGGAGATCAAGACATGAGGATATCTACATTAGGCTACGGAATTCCGAATTACCCTTGGCTCAGGAGCTGTTCCATGGAGCAGCAAGAGGCAGCCAACTTTTGCCTTGTCGTCTACTGAGCCAGAGTACCGGGCTGCTTGTGGTGTTGCTTGCGAGGTGGTGAGGTTGCAGAGGTTACTTGGCAAGATTGGGTTTCCACTAGCGGAACCCAGGGTCATCCAGGGTCACTTTGCTCGTGAGAAGTTTTTTTGCTGATGACATCTTGCTAGAGTTTGGGGGTGAAAGTAGTCATCTCCTGTCTGTACATTACACACTAGGGCCTTTGTTGTGGGTGTGCCCACCCATTTAGATGTTTCTCCATTTTTCCATTTTTCCATTCATTTTTTCCATTTTCTCTTGGTCGTGGGGTAGTTCTCTTCTAGCCGACTTGGCTTTACCAGCCGACTGGCTGTTTTTCAATTGTGGACAGCAAGGGTTGTTGTCAGTTGGTTTATGGCTGGCCGACCAGCATATGAGGGTGGTATAAATACCACCCTTGCCCCCACTTCCCAAATTGTACCGGATCTTGTATATAACAGAGAGTTTATACAGCTTCTCACTCTCTCTCTTTTGCGTTTTTCTCTCTACCGTATTTGTCTTCTACGTGGGCACATCTTCAGCATGGAGTTTTGTATTTTCTTGCTCTCAGTTGTTTGTCTCATATCCGTTGCATATTCCGAGAGAGAGAGCTTGTGGACAAGATCACCTTTTATAATAGCAAATAGCTTTACAATGGCAATAGCCAGTAGAAGTGTTGAACAATGTGCAAGGGATTGGATGGTGAAGTGAATAATGGGGAGACTTCTTATATAGTGATTATGGGAACTAGTCGGCAGCCCCTAAGAGCTGGCCGATTGCTCCACGACCAACTACACATGAGAAAAATAGATAAATGCGCATAAAATAGGCACAACCCCATAACACTGAGATGCACAAATTCTATCACTCTCTCTGCAGCTCATAGTGTGCAAGAGTTTGAAGAAGATAAGTTGATGAAGATGCAACCATGGACCCTCCAGCACTGCGAATACTGGAATCACCTCAGAGAGAGCACCCACCAACTTGTTTCCTTGAAATAAAATGCCACCACGAACAGCAAGGAACTTTGCTTGGCTACAAACTCCCACACAAGTGTGCAGTGAACTCCAAAAATAGATGATGAGCTGCTGGACACATCACGCCCATAATCCCCAACAGTGGACAAAAAACACATCACGTCCCAAAAACCTCGAACAATGAACTCGGAATAGATCCAGTTCATAATTTCTGTTACACCAAAGATAACCATGTCCTGCCAAATGTCTAATGCTTGGAACTCCGAATCACGGTTCCCATGCACTAGTAAGTGGAGCTGCAATCAGCCCCCTCTCCCGCCCACAAGCCTCCTTTGGCTGGAAGCACATGGGAGGAACTGCATGTATACTAGAGAAGTACACCATCTTGGTCCTCCTGAGCCGGAAGCGCCCTAGATGTGTTACTGGAGGAATCTGTATTGGGAGCCCTAGATGTGTTACTGGAGGAATCTGTATTACTGTCGTTTGTCGTGTCTTTGCTTTTTTTTTGAGATGAAGACTTGCCCTTGGTCTTGTCCTTCTTCTTGGACAAACAATTCTTGGACAGATGTCCGCACTTCCCACAAGAGGCAGCGACTCCGACCTTTCTTCTGAACTGTAGAAAGTGCTTGATCAGAATTGTTGAGAGACACCTTCATCTTACCCTATGAGACTAGGACGAACTCTTCCTCCAAGAGTAGAGAGCTAAGATCATCAAAATCCAATTGAGTGGTTGTGACCTGGTACCTTGTCATGTGCATGATCAATGCCATGTACTTTCTCAGGGCTAATCCAGAAGGGGGCAGCCAGTAAAAGATGAGTAGAACTAGAATTTAGGAGCCTCAGGTCCAGAATCTGTGGTGGACTTGGAGCAGGGCATGGGGATCATGGAGGATGTGATATGCAGCGGAAGTCTTTGTATTGGTTGATCCTGTCACACAATATGCTCACACCGTCTTCTGTATCCTGAGTTTCGTGAGTTTAGCAATCCATTTCATTTACTTCAAACTTTAAAGAGATGAGAGAGAGATATGAGAACTGTACACCAGATTGGGTCCCGAATTACCCACTGAAGGGCCCCCTATCCCGATAACGAGATAGTATTTGCTTTATTACTTTAGAGAGAATGACTTCGGACTGTAGATAAGCCAAACGCAAGATCTCGGAGGATCGGAGAGCGGCTGATCTGTACACTGCTGTAGAAACACCTCAATGACTTGATCTTGAGCCTATGCACTCCTCCCAAGGGCATGAGGAAGGGCTGCACACCTGAGGCTCAAAGAAGAAGAAGGTGGACTGTTCTACACACTGTTAGAATGCTGAAAACACATATGAATGCTGAGTTACCTTCACCAGATGACTGCTGAATGTGTTGATGATGCACAGGATGCTGGACACTGAAGCAAACAACTGTTTCAGGGCTGGAAACTGTTGTAAACTGTTGCTTCAAGGCTGGATTCTGCTGTGGACAGAAACGCATGTGTGTAGGAGTGTTGATGGACTGAAATGCAGCAGCAACAGATGATTTCAGGGCTGCTACTGTATGGCTGGAGCAAAACGCAGGTAGACTGCTGTACGGCTGCACCAAAACGCAGGTCTGAAGGCTGGTTTGCTGGCGTTAACTATGATGGACTGTGGGCTGAATCTGGGGGACTGTAAGGGACTGAATCAGGGCTGCCTTTGTGCTGAAAACAGGCTGATTGGAGGCTGAGGACAAGCACCTAGGGCTGGGCTGAAGCTATGGATCTCAAGGGCTGGAGAAGCAAGCTTATGGGCTCTAGGGTTGGATTAGTCTTGGGCTGAAAGCAAGAGAGAGGAGAGCTCTTAGCACAATGAAGACTGAATGAGCAAAAGAGGCTCTAGGCAAGCCTATTTATACTAACTGGAGGTTGGTCATTTAATAAAATTAATATTTATAAATGCCCAATAATGCAAATAATGATAAATAAATACTAATAAATATGGAAAAAATACCAGATAAATCCCAGTAAATTCCCTAAGGCTTTGGGGATGTTCTAAATGATGCACAAGCATATGTATGCATATTATGCAAGATGCAGAGTGCTTTCTGATGCAAACCCTAAGGCTTCTACTGACTCTACATGCATGAATGATTCTCTCCAAGTGGGTTAAGGGACTTGACTGACTGACTGACCCACTAAGGCTGAGGAATGACCTACGTAGCTCGTGCCTGACTTATCCTGGACTGAGGATGTACAATGGGGTCACGGCGTACGACAATTATCATCCTATTGGGTTCTAAAACTGTACAAATGCTGCACTTCTGATGATGAGCCATCTTGTCACCATGCACTTAGTGCAGAGTGCATGTGACATTCCCTCCTGATTAGCTTGGCGGCAGGTTCATGGCTTCCAAGTAGTCCGCCAATAACTGGGGGTACTCCTGGAAGAACTCCTCGTCGAGCCATACGGCTTCGTGGGTGCCTCGATCTCGGAACTTCGTATAGAACTGACGAATTCGTCGACCGGAACCATGCTTCCATCGATGAAGAAGGATCTGCTCAGGCTCAATCACTTCTGCCTCGTCTACCACATCTGGCTGCTGTTCATCTGAAACATCAAACACTTCTGGACCAACATATGGTTTTAGCCAAGAAACATGGAAAACATCATGCATTGTCCAACTGGCAGGCAACTTTAACTTCATGGAGACATCACTTATCTTCTTAACTATTGGAAAAGGGCCAAAACTACGGAAGGAAAGCTTGGGACAACGTTTGCCCACTTGTTTCAATCTCTGCTTCATGATACGCAAATAGACCCAATCCCCTTCCTTGAAGTGGACATCTCGTCTAGATTTATTTGCCTGTCTGCTATATGCTTCATGAGCTTTGGTCAAGCGGTCTTTAACTGACTCAATGATCTCGGAAAATGCTTCCGTGGTTTTATTAGCCTCTAAAGATGGAGACACCATTCTCGTCAAAAGAGAAGAAAAACGGCGACCAAAGGCTACTTCATATGGAGTCCGTCCGACACTGGAATGCGTGTCGTTCAAGATAGCTTGGACCAACGGAAGATAGTGCTTCCATTTGGACTGCTGGTCATGACAATATGACTTGAGGACATCAAAGGCCAACTGATTATAAATTTTTGTCTGGCCATCTGTCTGGGGATGGAATGCACTAGACAACTGCAACTTAGTTCCAAAGTTTTCAAATAATGCCCTCCAGAAATGCGAGGTAAACTTGGAATCTCTATCTGATGTTATGGTGCTAGGCAAACCACAAATTGGATACCAATGCTTGAGAAACAGACGGGCTACGTCCTCGGCTGTGGCCGTATGCTTGCATGGGATGAGCATGCAGAACTTACTAAAGCGATCCACAATGGTAAAACACTGAGTGTTACGGGATCCAGTGGATGCTGGTAGAGGCCCTACAAAGTCCATAGATATGTCGATGAAAGGTCCGTCGGGGATAGGCAAAGGTTGAAGTAAACCTGCCTTCTTTGTATGGGGAACCTTGACTTTTTGACAAATCTTACAGGCTTGTACATGTGCATAGACATCACGCCTCATCTTTGGCCAATAAAAGGACCGTTCTAATTTCTCGAGGGTACTGTTGATACCCCTATGTCCTCCAACTAAGGAGTCATGGGCATCATGGAGAAGAGCAGAACGCTTTTCTCGAGTAACACAGAGACGATTCTTGTAGAACAACCAACCGTTCTGTATTGAATAGTGGCCAGGCTCAGAAGTGAGGGCCAAACTATACTGAGTACCAAACTCAGGGGAGTCGACATATTGGTCTTTCATACTATCCAAGTCCTTCCCCGTGATTTCGAGAATGGTAGCTTCTTGGACTGCCTGGATGCTGGACTTTCGACTGAGAGCATCTGCTACTGGGTTATGCTTACCAGGGATGTATTCAATCATACCTCCAAACTGTTGGAAGATTTGACTCCACCTGGCCTGTCGATCACTCCACTGGGCACTTGGCATAGTCTGAAGCCACTTAAGTGCTTGGTGGTCTGTTTTCACTGTGAAAGCCTGTCCATAAAGAAAAGGCTTCCAATGTTTGAGCGCTGTGATCACACCCAAAAACTCTTTGTCATATACTGAATAATTCTTTTCAGCGACATCCAACTTTCTGCTGTAATATGCCACGGGTCTATTGTCCTGCTGGAGGACTGCACCTATGGCTACATTGCTGGCATCGGTGATGACCTCGAAAGGTTCGTCCCATGATGCTAACTTTAATACAGGTGCTTCTGAGGCAGCTTTCTGGAGTGCACGGAATGCATCAAGTGCCTTACCTGTAACTGAGATTTTCTGCTTGCGAGTCTTCACCCCCTTGAGCAAGTCGGTAAGAGGTGCTGCAAGGTTGGAAAACTGATGGACATGGGTACTATAGGCCTGACAAAGACCTACGAATGAACGGATTTCTTGGGCGGTCTTAGGAATATCCCAATCTAAGATCTCCTGAACCTTTGAGGGGTCCAATCTAATCCCATCGGAACCGATGATGTAGCCCAAATACTGAACTTCCTTAACACCAAAGATAGACTTTTTGGCGTTTATGTAGAGCTGATTATCTCGCAAAAGTTGCAAGACTTTCTCCACATCTTTCTCATGCTGCTCCGCAGTGGTTGAGAAGACTAGTATGTCATCAAGGAATATGAAAACACACTTCCCAATGTGGACTGCGAAAATCCTAGACATCATCTTATTGAACGTTGCGGGTGCATTTGTAAGCCCAAAAGGCATGACTACGAACTCGTAGTGACCACGCTCTGTCCTGAAAGCTGTTTTTGGAATGTCAGCTTCAAAAATGCGGACCTGATGGTAACCACTCTTGAGGTCGATCTTAGTGAAAAATTTAGCACCGCCTAAACGCTCCAAAATGTACTCTATCCTGGGCATAGGAAACTTGTTCTTGATAGTGAGTTTGTTTAATGCCCTGTAGTCTACACAAAGGCGTGCAGACTTGTCCTTCTTTTGGACAAATAGGATAGGTGCAGCAAATGGGGAGGAAGAAGGCCGAATGAATCCGGCTCGGAGAAGCTCAGATAACTGCTTTTCCAACTCGCCCTCTAAAGTCTTGGAAAGACGATAGGGAAACCTGCTAGGAGGATCTGATCCAAGGACCAAATCAATGTGATGGTCCTCAAGGCGAGAGGGTGGGAGACTGGGTGGGAGATCGTCCCTAAGCATAATGTCCTGGTGTCTGGATAGGAGGTCTGCTAACTGAGGGACTGAAGATGTAATGGATGCTACTAATGAGGGAGGGTCTGCTTGAGCACGAACATAAAGGAGTGCTCCTTCTGCTCCCTTGCGGATAGCTCGTCTGGCCTGGAGATGTGAAATCAATGGGATGCCAAGAATGCTTCTATCCCCACGAATCATGACAGGCTCAGGAAAACCTTTACAAATAGTAAAAGTGTCCTGCCCCCAATCGGGAATAGGCTCATACTGACGGAACCATTGAATTCCTAAGATCATGTCACACCCTAACAGAGGGGAGACGATGAAATCTCGTTGAAATGAGGCCTTCTGAACTTCAAAGGCAAACTGCTGTGCCTTCTGGGAAATGTGGGTGCGAAGACCAGGTGTAAACCCGTCCACATCCAAATGATATGGGACTAAAGTACAGTTCAATTTATTAGCCAACTGGGGAGAGATGGCGTCTTCAGAACTGCCCATATCGAAAAGGACTACAAACTGTCGACCCTGGGCAGAGCCATAAGCTCGGATAAGGCTCTTCTGAGCAGCATCGCTCTCACCCTCCTGCTTAGCATCAAATACCACGGATGGTATAGGATGCATGGAAGGTAAAAGTTGAACTGCATTTGAGGTAGTAGGCGGGGCGGGAGGAGCTGAGGAAGCTGTGGCAACTGTGGCAGAAGGGGCTTTGGCAGCTTGTGCCGCTTGCCATTTGTGGCAATCCTTCTTACCATGCCCTATAATATGACAGAAAAAACATCTATTTTCTGACTGATACTTCTTTTGCTCCTCTGGAGGAAGATAACCTCCAGTAATGCCTGCTTTAGCCTTTTCATCAGGGGTTTTCTTAGGTTCTTTATCCTTCTTACCCCCTGAACTGGAGCTATTACTGCTGTCCTTCTTAGCATCTTTAGAAGATGCGTTACCTTTCCCTGACTGTGCAGCTGATTGCTGCTGCTGGGGTTTGGTACTGGACTGAGATGTCTGCTTGGGCTTGCCCCCGTTGAGCTTCATTTCTTCATTCTGAGCGAGAGTCAGAGCCCGGTCATATGTACTTGGTTCAAAGTTACGAACTGTGAACCGAATGTTGGAGTCCAATCCACGAATGAATTGCTCCATCTTGGCCTGCTCAGATAACCCTAACTGCTGTGCTAAAGTAATAACCTTACCGGAAAACTGAAGCACTGGGGAACCGTTCTGTCTGAGTCCATAGAACTCGTCTTTCAGACCGGTCATGTACTGGGGCGGGAGAAATCTGGTCTTCAGGTCATGGACAAAGATGTCCCAGTCAAAGGCTGTGACACCTGTGGCCTGGTCAGTATGAATACTAGACCAATGCTGCCACCAAGTGACTGCCTCACCAGTGAGATGGGGAGCCGCTAAGTGGACTTTGTCTTGTGGGTCTGTGATCCTAGCTAATGGAAAATGAGCATTAAACTGATGAATAAATTGATTAACTGAAGAATGATCACACTTACCATCATACTTACTGAAATTTGGTTGACTGCGAATGATGGTGGTTGATGCTGCTGCGGGCTGCTGGCTGGTGACACCTATGACTGGGGAGACTGAGGAGAGCTGCTGATACCTCAAGTGTATGGCCTCCTTTTCCCGTTGGTATTCGAGTAACATACGTTCTTGATCAAGCTCACGTTGGTGTTCCCGAGCGGCGAGTTCAGCCTGACGCCGGTCTTCGTCGATCCTGCGTTGGGCTTCCTCATAGTCCCGTCTTTCTTCTTTTTCTCTTCTCCTTCGGGCCTCGTCCTCTCTCCTTTGTTGTTCCATCTGAAAGAAGAGGGCGATGTAGTCGGGTGCTGCTGGAGGTGTAGAAGGACGTGCTGCTGCTGCCTCCAAGAGTTGGAGATGCTCCATGAGTAGCTGGTTCTGAGCTCTAAGAAGAGCTATGGTGTCTGCTGTAGGCAGAAGAACAAGGTCTCCTTCGGGGGAGACGTCTTCCGGCTGATGAGTACTCTCTCCTGTAGACATGATGCTAAAGTCGGTGGTCATGCCGGAACGCAATCTAACCATCCGAGGATGCCCCCACGCTAGGATACGGTGTGTGTGGACTATCTGAATCTGATACCAATGTGATATGCAGCGGAAGTCTTTGTATTGGTTGATCCTGTCACACAATATGCTCACACCGTCTTCTGTATCCTGAGTTTCGTGAGTTTAGCAATCCATTTCATTTACTTCAAACTTTAAAGAGATGAGAGAGAGATATGAGAACTGTACACCAGATTGGGTCCCGAATTACCCACTGAAGGGCCCCCTATCCCGATAACGAGATAGTATTTGCTTTATTACTTTAGAGAGAATGACTTCGGACTGTAGATAAGCCAAACGCAAGATCTCGGAGGATCGGAGAGCGGCTGATCTATACACTGCTGTAGAAACACCTCAATGACTTGATCTTGAGCCTATGCACTCCTCCCAAGGGCATGAGGAAGGGCTGCACACCTGAGGCTCAAAGAAGAAGAAGGTGGACTGTTCTACACACTGTTAGAATGCTGAAAACACATATGAATGCTGAGTTACCTTCACCAGATGACTGCTGAATGTGTTGATGATGCACAGGATGCTGGACACTGAAGCAAACAACTATTTCAGGGCTGGAAACTGTTGTAAACTGTTGCTTCAAGGCTGGGTTCTGCTGTGGACAGAAACGCATGTGTGTAGGAGTGTTGATGGACTGAAACGCAGCAGCAACAGATGATTTCAGGGCTGCTACTGTATGGCTGGAGCAAAACGCAGGTAGACTGCTGTACGGCTGCACCAAAACGCAGGTCTGAAGGCTGGTTTGCTGGCGTTAACTATGATGGACTGTGGGCTGAATCTGGGGGACTGTAAGGGACTGAATCAGGGCTGCCTTTGTGCTGAAAACAGGCTGATTGGAGGCTGAGGACAAGCACCTAGGGCTGGGCTGAAGCTATGGATCTCAAGGGCTGGAGAAGCAAGCTTATGGGCTCTAGGGTTGGATTAGTCTTGGGCTGAAAGCAAGAGAGAGGAGAGCTCTTAGCACAATGAAGACTGAATGAGCAAAAGAGGCTCTAGGCAAGCCTATTTATACTAACTGGAGGTTGGTCATTTAATAAAATTAATATTTATAAATGCCCAATAATGCAAATAATGATAAATAAATACTAATAAATATGGAAAAAATACCAGATAAATCCCAGTAAATTCCCTAAGGCTTTGGGGATGTTCTAAATGATGCACAAGCATATGTATGCATATTATGCAAGATGCAGAGTGCTTTCTGATGCAAACCCTAAGGCTTCTACTGACTCTACATGCATGAATGATTCTCTCCAAGTGGGTTAAGGGACTTGACTGACTGACTGACCCACTAAGGCTGAGGAATGACCTACGTAGCTCGTGCCTGACTTATCCTGGACTGAGGATGTACAATGGGGTCACGGCGTACGACAATTATCATCCTATTGGGTTCTAAAACTGTACAAATGCTGCACTTCTGATGATGAGCCATGTTGTCACCATGCACTTAGTGCAGAGTGCATGTGACAGAGGAGGATGCTGTCGGCTGGTTCCAGAGGGCTGTCGGCTGATTCCAGAGAGCCAAGGGGTTGGAGCGCATCAAGAAAGACAAGGCGGCTGATAAAAGGGGCTTGCGTTTTTGTATTTATGCCAAGGCTGCTGGCCGACTGCTGGTCGGCCAGCTCTCCAAAGGATCCAAGGCCTATAAATAGGCACTCATGCTCATTGCTCTAGCCATTCAATCCCCTAGGGATCGGGTCAGTAGGAGTCCCATAGGGGGACAGAATTTTGGGTGTTATCACCTTTTCTTCAAGGCAGCCTATGGCTGTAGACAAGTACCTTTTTGTACTATAGCAATATACTGAATTTTCCAGCATATCTCTCTCTCTCTACTCTCTCTCGATATCTACGTTTTGCATCAGCATGTTGGCAGGAGTGTTTAGGGCTGAAAGAAGACCCCCAGAGCTTCCGCGTGTAACATTGGTATCAAAGCATCAGGCTCAGCAAAGCCAAACACTGATTCAGTCCCATATGATGGTGTACAGGTCCAAGGTACAAGAAAGTACACGGATACGAAGCCCAAGGCAAGGAACACAGATCGGGAAGAGCTCCCAGGAGGTTTGTTGGCGGTGTTCCACAAAGCCAAAGGGGATGGCAGTCCTCTGAGCCAGATAGGTTCTCGGGCAACGGTCCCAAGGGAGGTTTATCCTCCAAGGGTGATGTGAGAGTGCCAGACTCATTTCTCAGGAATGAAGACCAAGACAGTGTTCAGAGTTGGGGCAAGAATGGATTGTGGACTAGATGGAAGAGATGCATAGATCTTATTTTGAGACAAAGTGGTTTTGGACACCGGGCCGGGCTTTGAGAGAAAAGGGTTGCCAGGGATGGATGGATGGATGATAGAGGGACTTCGGGAAAAAGAATGGGATGATGACATTCATCCAAGAACAGGTTGGAATCCCGTCATCAAGTTTAGCAGAGGGGGATGTCATGTGCATGAATGTGCCATGAACATTTCTCAGAGATTCTCCAGCAGAGGTAACCAGAAAAAGACCATTAGAGCTTGGATTATGGAGCACAGGGTGCAGATTGGCTAGGGCAGACTTGGAGAGGACTACAGGACCTGTCGGCTGACTACAGGACCTGTCGGTTGCATGGTGGAGGGCAGGCGCTTCAGCGTTGGTTTTATTTGGTCCAGTCGCTTGGCTGACTGCTGGTCTGCCAGCGCTTCATATTTCCCAAGGGCCTATAAAAGGCACCCAAGGCTTGTTATTGTAACCATTCAATCCCCTAGGGATTGGGTCAGTAGGAGTCCTATTGTAGGACCAGATTTTTGGGTGTTTACACCTTTTTATGAAGGCAGCCTAGGGCTGTAGCAAAGTACCCTTTTTGTACTATATGAATATACTGAATTTCTAGCACACATCTCTCTCTCTCTCTCTCTCTCTCTCTCTCTCTCTCTACTCTCTCTCTATATTTGCGTTATGCATTAGATGGTTTTCCAGGAGTGTTTAGGACTGAAAGAAGACTCCCAGAGCTTCCGCGTGTAACATTGGTATCAGAGCATCGGGCTCAGCAAAGCTAAACATTGATTCAGTCCCATATGATGGTGTACAGGTCCAAGGTACATGAAAGTACACGGATACGAAGCCCAAGGCAAGGAACACAGATCGGGAAAAGCTCCCAGGAGGTTTGTTGGTGGTGTTCCACAAAGCCAAAGGGGATGGCAGTCCTCTGAGCCAGATAGGTTCACGGGCAACGGTCCCAAGGGAGGTTTATCCTCCAAGGGTGATGTGAGAGTGCCAGACTCATTTCTCAGGAATGAAGACCAAGACAGTGTTCAGAGTCAGGGCAGGAATGGATTGTGGACTAGATGGAACAGATGCATAGATCTTATTCAAAGACAGAGTGGTTTTGGAGAACAAGGTGGGCTTTCGGAGAAAAAGGTTGCTAGGGATGGATGGATGACAGGGGGACTTTGGGAAAAGGATTGGGATGATGACAGTCATCCAAGAGTAGGTTGGATTCCCGTCATCAAGTTTAGCAGAGGGGGATGTCATGTGCATGATCAATGCCATGTACTTTCTCAGGGCTAATCCAGAAGGGGGCAGCCAGTAAAAGATGAGTAGAACCAGAATTTAGGAGCCTCAGGTGCAGAATCTGTGGTGGACTTGGAGCAGGGCATGGGGATCATGGAGGAGGATGTTGCCGGCTGGTTCCAGAGGGCTGTCGGCTGATTCCAGAGAGCCAAAGGGGCTGGAGCGCATCAAGAAAGACAAGGCGGTTGATAAAAGGGGCTTGCGTTTTTGTATTTATGCCAAGGCTGCTGGCCGACGAGCAGTCGGCCAACTCTCCAAAGGATCCAAGGCCTATAAATAGGCACTCATGCTCATTGCTCTAGCCATTCAATCCCCTAGGGATTGGGTCAGTAGGAGTCCCATAGGGGGACAGAATTTTGGGTGTTATCACCTTTTCTTCAAGGCAACCTATGGCTGTAGACAAGTACCTTTTTGTACTATAGCAATATACTGAATTTTCCAGCATCTCTCTCTCTCTCTACTCTCTCTCTATATCTACGTTTTGCATCAGCATGTTGCCAGGAGTGTTTAGGGAACCACATCATACTCTTGGGGAAGCTGTCAAAATACGCAGCGGAAATGATAACCAAATCTGAGGCCACAAGAGCAAGTAGAGTGCAGAAAATAGACAGCACAAGAGAAGTAGAGAGATAGGCGTGTAACTCTTCTCTATACACAAGATCCCGAGGAAAAAACTGAATGAATACAATGTGGGGGCAATGGGGCCTATTTATATGGCCCCATATAGCAGTCAGCCAGCGCTAGCATGCGCCGCCAGCCCTCACGACTGGGCACTTCTAGTCGGCCAGTAAAAAAAAAACAGCCACGACCCCTTCTGATCAGGTCGGCCAGCTCCACGTGTACAAGAGTGCAGTCGGCCAGCACCAGAAGCTCCTGCCAGCCTGTGGCAGCCACCCACACCATGAAAAAATGGGGAAAAAATACAGGGAGTGAGGAAAAATGAGAAAACACCTATACAGGGCGGGCACACCCACAACAGAGGCCATGGTGTCTGATAAAGACAGGAGATGACTTCTAACATCCCCTCTCAGCTCTTGGCTGTGAAATCAACCCTAGGGAGCTGGAGTGCCGCCTGAGCGTAGCCTGAGGTAGAGACTTCGTGAAGAGGTCCGCCGCATTGTCCTCCGTCGAACAATAAAGTAGCAAGATGTCACCAGCCAAGATCTTCTCACGTACAAAGTGATGCTGTATCTCTATGTGCCGAAGACCGGGTTCCGAGTAATAGCTATACAACTCTGGTTATCACACTGGATGACTGTGGGCTCCTTTTGTGGAAACCCAATCTCGCCTAGCAGCCTCCGCAACCACACAACCTCGCAAGTAGCACCACAAGCAGCCCGGTACTCTGCCTCTGTCGAAGATAGGGCAATAGTTGGCTGCCTCTTACTGCTCCAAGAAACTGCTCCTGAGCCGAGGGTAAAATTGTAACCTGAAGTAGATCTCCTCGTGTCTGGATCTCCTCCCCAATCTGAGTCACTCCAACCTTGGAGTCTGACTCCATCCCCTCCTTTGTAAAAGAGTCCTAGATCCTTCGTACTCTGCAGATACCGCAAGATCCGTAATCGTGCGTCCCAATGAGACTTCAATGGCGTTTGCATAAAAGAGCTCAACAGCCCCACGAAGAAGCTTAAGTCCAATCTGGTATTCAGCAACCAGATCAATGAACCAACCAACTTCCGATACTGCGAGGCATCAACCGGCTCACAAGGATCATTAACTTTGTGTTTGGGTCCATCGACGAAGTAATAGGCTTGCAGGTCTCCATCCCAAAGGCCTCAAGCAACTCATGAACATACCGTTGCTGAGAGACAAAAAACCCCCTCTGGGTCTGCCAGATCTCCAATCCCAAAAAGAAGTGGAGTAAGCCTAAGTCGGTCATCTCAAACTCCTTTGACAAGGCAGCCTTCGTCACGCCAATGTGCTCCACATGACCGCCGGTGAGAATGAGATCATCCACATAAAGGATGATAATCATAACCATGCCGCGTTCCCGAAAGAGATACAGGTTAGGATTTGCAACCGATCTCTGAAATCCAGTCCGAACAAAGAAGGAATCAATCTTCTGATTCCAAGCCTTGGGAGCCTGCTTAAGACCATACAAGGCCTTACGTAACCTGTAAACCATCGCTTCTGATCCTGGAACAACAAAGCCTGGAGGCTGCTCAACATACACCTCCTCCTGCAGGTCACCATTAAGGAACACAGATTTTACATCCATTTGATACACGGGCCACCTCTGAGAAGAAGCAAGGGCAAGAACGGTCCGAATTGTGGTCATCCGTGCTGTCGGTGCAAAGGTATCCTTGTAGTCGATGCCTGGCCGCTGAGCATAACCTTTAGCCACAAGTCTGGCTTTGTGTTTGTCCTCCACCGACCCATTTGACGCATATTTGGTCTTAAAGACCCATTTGACACCAATGACTGACCGTTTCGACGGCCTTGGTACCAACTCCCATGTGTTGTTCTTCTCGATGGCATCAAGTTCCACTTGCATGGCTTTCCTCCAAGTATCCTGTGAGAGGGCTTCCTTTACGGAAGTGGGCTCCTTGTCTCGCATAATACGAGACATCAGAGCATAGTTTACCTGAAGAAGCTCCGCTGTATTGCTTTTGTCTCAGACTCTGTGTGATCTTCGAGGGCCGTCCTCTGTGGTCCACTCGGAGGGTAACTCCGTGACACCTGACTCCCGAAGGGTGTCCAACAACCACCTGGGTACTCGAACAGTTCGAGGAGCCTCCAGCCGTTGCGGGGGCTCTACTCCAGCTGCGGGCTCAACCTCCTGTTCTGACTGAGGTTGATCAACTGGAGCAATGGTCTGGGAATCATCATCAAACTCTTCTGGATCTCCAAGAAGTGGCGGCTCCTCGACAGTGGATATTGGAACATGCTCATCGACGACCACATCCCGGCTGACAACAATCTCGTTCCTGTATGGATCATACAATCTGTATCCCTTGGAAAGAGAATTATACCCCACAAATATAAGCTTGCGGGACTTGGAGTCAAGCTTCCTCCTCTGCTTCTTCGGAATATGTACATATGCATCACTCCCAAAAACATGGAAATGCGAGACATCAGGTTTCCTGCCAAAGTATGCCTCAAATGGAGTCATATTAGGTACAGAAGTCTCGTTGGAGACCGGTTGAGGGTATGGACAGCCGTTGCCACAGCCTCTCCCCAAAGTGGACGAGGAAGATCACAATGCTCCAGCATGGTCCTCGCCATCTCCACCACAGTCCTGTTTTTGCGTTCTACAACTCCATTCTCTGAAGGCGATCTTGTATTGGCCAGTTCCCTCTTGATGCCATGATCTGCACAAAATCTGAGAAATACAGTCGAGGAGAATTCACCCCCTTTGTCAGCCCTGAGAGTCTTTACCTGCAATCCAGACTCTTTTTCCACCATCACGTGCCAATCCTTGAACCGTGCAAAAGCTTGGTCCTTCTGTGAAAGAAAGTAGACCCACGTGAATCTGGTACAGTCATCAACAAGCAGCATAAAATAGAGAGATCCTTCCAATGATGGTGTCTGCTGAAGTCCACACAAGTTAGTGTGAATCAACTCCAACGGTTTCGAAGCTCGCCTGGAATCCTGCTTCGGAAAGGATTCCCTGTGTTGCTTACCACGTATGCAAGAACTGCAAGGTCCTTGCCAACTGCCAGTCCCTTGAAGGCTCAGTAGGGCCAAAGGACCTCACTAGAATCTGGGAACCTAGAAAGGAATCTTGGCGAGGTAATGGCCTCCAAACAGGAGGGGCCAGAGGTGGTTTCCTTGAGGTAACTTGGAGGGGGTGGGGCATCACCATTGGGTGGCTGTTGAGATAAATGCTCGAAATGGTCTTGTGCTCAACTAGTTTGGCGTGCTTGGTGGCGACGCTTAGCTCTGGAAGTCGGCTGGTGGCTCTGTCTCGGGCCAACAGTTTGCCACTCTCTGGCATCAGTATCGGGTGTGGCCGAATCCTGGTGCTCTATTGCCAGGGGCCATCTTCCCTCCCACCCCCTTGAAGAGGATCTGAGCTCGGACTCCGGGGGGGGGGGTGGGGGGGGGGAATGTCTTGGACTGACGATGAGGACAAGCTCTAGCGAGATGCCTCATCTGCCTGCATATGAAGCATTGGCCTAGGATTGCAGAGTACTTTACTCTTTGCATCAGATCCCGGGTGGGGGGGACCACTAGAGGCGGTCTCTGGGACTTACGACGAGGACAAGCTCTAGCGAGATGCCTCATCTGTTGGGTAGGAGGGCAGCTAACTTGCGCACACACACACACACACACACACACAAGCTCAAGCACAGAGAAACGTGAGTGCTGGAAAAGATGTACTCAATAATGATATAACGAAAGTACAATGAGAGTACTAAAAAGCCTAGGGCTAAGTGCCCAACACACAAGAGTGTGTTCACACTGGAAAAAAACCTGTCTCCAGCCACACTGCACAGGGAAAAAGTGCTCGTGAGTAAGTTGGTTCACACCTGAACTAGCCGGGAGTGGCCGGGTGGACATGACCAACAAACCCCCTCAAGTGAATGGTGTGAACGGGTAGCAAGGTGATAAACCTGTGAATGTTGCCCTGCACTATGCTCCACAATAAGAGTGATCAAGAGAGATCACGATGGCAAAGATGAATTGCAATGCCAATGGGAAAAGCAAGCACTATATGACGGGGAAGATGAGAAACCCCAATGTCATAGTGCTAAAGCTAGAGCACAGTAGTACATAAACGCATCACGTGAAATGCATGTCAAAGATCATGTGTACATCAACTGCATCAAATCAAGAGGCATCGCATAAGCTGCATTAGGAGAAGGTGTGTTATAATATTCTCCAATAAGGAAAGTAAATATAATACCCCCCTCAAGGTAAGCATCCAAATGCCAAACTGAACTGTGTGTAATCCACATCAATGACAACAAGATAGCAAAGCATAGCTTTGTAACGGCACCAGTGAGCATAAGAAGATGGAGCAGATATACGCATGTGTAAAGGCAACAAGATCCAAAAGTCGTGCCTGTGAGACATGCAATGTAAGCTACAAGAGGTAAACTCATCAATGGAGGGTCCGATGAGGAAAAAATCAGCAATGGTAGGGCTGATAAAAATAAAAATTCAGCAATGGGGGAAATCTGAAAATCCGGAGAAAAAGTGGGGGCTCGGGGCGGGCATCAGCCAATGCTATGAGAGGATGAGGAAACTCTCAGCAATGCCATGATCAGTGGCATGTATGGCAAGTGTAAAGATGCATAATCCCACAATGAATAATATACATGTGACATGTCAACCATGAAGGCAAGCCAACGTGTGTAGAAGGCACTCCCAGTAAACATCACATGTGAGAAAGTGACAATGTCAATACTGTAGAAACAATCCCGTTGCAAGGGAAAGCAACATAAAAGGCATCTTCTGTCATGGCCCTGTGAAAATGGAGCAGGACAAGTGTGGGGCATGGTGGTTGCAGGGTCAGAATATTTTATGATTCACATGGGGGGTGCCCGGACAGTGTTTAAGATGTGTGGACATCCCTAGGTGTGAAGGGGGAAACTAAAAACATTAGGTTTTAATGTTTATTGAAGTTTGCCCCTAGGCCTTAGTGGCCCTAGGAACTTATTTAAGTTGGGGCCCTAGGGATTAAATTGTGAGAGGAGGAGTTTTCTCTCTCTTCTCTCTCTCTCTTCCCTTTTTGGGGAATCGTGTAGCAAAAGTGGAGAAGCCCTCATGCGCTTGTGTACTAGCGTGGAAAAGCACAGGAAGAAGGAGGCGGCTGCTGAAGACCAGTCTGGTTGCTGTTTTTCTGAGTGGAACCAGCCGTACAGCACTGTACGGCCAGAACTGGGCAAACTCTCTCTCTCTCTCTTTCTTCTCTGTGGCTGGCTGCGCACAGACTGCTGCTGGGAACTCTGCGCACAGGCCAGTACAGGCTGTACCAGCAAGTACACAGGCCGTACAGCCCTGTACGACAGCCGTACAGTGTACGGACGGGGCTGACGCATGCTTTTCTGAATTCTGTAGGTGCAGGCGGCGCTTTTCAGGGTGCTGGACAGAACTGTGTATGCTGATTCAGGCAGGTACAGAAGTGGACAGCAGGCTGTTTATGCTAGTACAACTCCTGGCACGTATCCCGGGGCGGTACAGACAGGTACTGTGCTGATTTTCAGATCTGTACTTTCAAGGACAGCATAGGAGTGAGCATCAGGAGGAGGATACAGGCAAGAGCAAGCACACGTGTGAAGCAGGATTGTGGATTCAAGTGCCTGCAGGCACAGATTAGTGCTGTTGCTTCCTCCAGTGCTGTTTCACGAGCTGAACTTGGTAAGCCTTGTCTCTGTTCATCCATCTCTCTTTCTATTGCTTGATGTCTGCTGCTGCAGGTATGTGTTATCTGGCTCCTTGTGAGAGGAGGAGTATGGCAGATTGACAAGGGATTAAGACAGAGATTGAACAGCACATGCATGTTTGAGCTGAGAAGATGTATCATGCTCTTGAGTTATGCCAGATGTATGCCCATGGCTGGCCTGCTTTGTGAACTTGGCTGATTAGAGGAAAGCACAATGTGTTGCTTGAGGACACAGATCTGTGTGTATAGATCCTCTGTGCTGAGAAGGATTTGTGGGCAGTCAGATTGGACTTACAGGTGTAAACTCTTGGCTGGTCTTTGTGTTGTACTCAGCCATACATATTATTTTAATTGAATAAAGAAATACCGCAAGGGGCGCCAAGCTTTGGGGCCAACAGGTGTCGTTGTGTTTTCAGATTTGGGCACTCTAGCCCCAATCTGTGTTTTATTTCTCATCTAGACTACAAGTGGACGGGTGATTGCTCCTACCGCACTCTGGTTTTCTATCAGAGGCCGGTTTCAAGGTTCCGTTGCCGGGACCAATCATCAACTTTCTGAAGGGGGTGAGCTCGTGGTTGCTTTGGAGAAAGCCATCGCTGAAAATTCAGCAATCATGTCTGATACAGAGGAAGAGTACTTCTATCATGAAGAAGAAGAGCAAGAGACTTCTCCTGAGAGAGATGTATCTGAGGATATCTTTGCAGGAGAACAGGCTGCAGATGTTGAGCCTTATGAGGATGTAACACAGCCAGAAGATGTGCATGGTAAAGAGGATGATGATGCTCGGTTCAAAGATCGCTTGGCTAGTGTTATGGATACTTTTATGCAGCTCACACAGAGTGAGAGATTTGCTGAATTTTTGAGATCTCGCTCAGAGCCCCGCACAGAGTCCCAGAAGAAGAAGAAGAAGGTTCGTTCAAAGAATCTTTCTCAGGGTCATAGTGGTACCACTCCACAGGATCCATCTGCTGCCCAGTTTCCGAATATGCAGCATGCTTTTGGTGCTAACCCACAGAGTTCCTTCTATGGACAGCCACCTATTCCTCAGCAGAACATGCATCCAGGGTACTTTGGTGGTGGCTCGGTGTTCCAATCCATGACTGGGGGTTATCCTCAGGGAGGCATGGGTATGTATGGGCCTTTTGGAGCCAATTTTCAGCCTGGCATGCAGGGGAATATGTATGGTGGTATGCAGTCCGGTATGCAAGGAAATGTGTTTGGAAGCATGCAACCTGGGATGCAAGGCAATATGTTTGGTGGCATGCAGCCAGGTATGCATAGTGGAATGTATGGAAACATGGCTGGGATGTATGGTATGCCTGGTGCTGGAATGGGAAATGTTGACCCAATGATGGGTATGAATGTTGGGGGAAGCAATCTTACAAAACCACTTCCATATGATAATCTAACGCCTATGGGAAAGGCGAAGGATTACAAGGAAGGGGGAGCTGCAGTGAAGTTTGACACTTTCAGTGGGGCCAAGGATAAATTGAAGGCACTTACCTTTTTACAGCAGTTTGATGCTGCTTTTTCTGGTGGGAATTACACAGAGTCCTCCAAGGTGAGGAAAGCTGCCACTTTTCTCAAGGGCAATGCTTTGCAGTGGTGGTCTACTCTTCTTTTGCAGGGCATAGCACCCACCACATGGGTCCAATTCAAACAGGTTCTCTCTTCCGTATGGCTTACATCTACATTTGAGGTGGATGTTATGACCGCATGGCACAAGCTGGATGCTTCAAAGTGTGATAGTTTGGAGGATTATAACAAGAAGTTTTGGGAAGCTCTACTCCCAGTGACTTCTTATCGTGCCGTGCCATTATCTGAGCAGGTTGAGAAATATTGTTGTGGGCTGCCCAAGGAGGTACAAGATTATTGTATAAAGACAAGAGTAACGAACATGTCACAGATGATTGAAAATGCTATGACAGCTAATGCGTTACTCACAGGTGGTTCATCTGGGTTTAAAGGCAGTAAGAAATTGGGCAAGAAAGCTGAAAAATTTGGGCATGCTTCTCGTGATGCTAAAGGGTCTACAGAGACAAAGTATAAGAAGTTGCCAATGCCCAAAAGGACTTCTGAGGAAAGACAGGCTTTGAGAGATGCTCAAAAGTGTTTTTACTGTACTGAAGAGGGACATATGTCATTCAATTGTCCCAAAAGAACGTCCAAGAAGGACCCTGACAATAAAGGAGAGCCCAAGCCAAAGAAACCAAAGCCTTCTGCAGGCTTAGTTCCTGATCTTGTGGGGGAGCAGCTAAGTGGTGAAGCTACAGAGTTGTGCAGGGCATGGGGCAAAGTGAGAGATCAGAATGCTTTGATCTTCTTTGACACAGGTGCTAGAGCCAACTTCATTTCACCAGATTTGGCTGGCCGATTGGGGATTCGCGCAGAGGAGATGGGGCCGTTACATGAGGCTAATATGGCTTGTCCAGGGTATGCAGAACCCGTTACTCCTATTATTGGGAAGCTTCGGCTTCATTTGCAGGGTTATGTGGACAGCGAGGAGTTCTTCATCATGCCTTTGGATGGCTGTGATGTTTTGTTGGGGATGCCATGGTGCCACAGGATACATGCGGTGGTGGATACTTACAATAGGAAAATTACTCTGACTCATAGAGGGAAAGAGCATGTATTGGATGTAAAACTCAAAGGGGAATCTGTTCCTATTGTATCCGCTTCGGCGATTTCATCAGTAATGAAAAAGCATCTTTCCGCGTACTTGATTTATGTAAAGGATGCACAGGATGATGAGTCTAAGTCTAATTTGTCAATGTTAGATAAGGACAGGGCTGATTTCTTAAGGGGTTTCAAGACTGTTTTTCCGAGTCATTGCCAGGAGAATTACCTCCTGAGAGGCCAGAAGATCATGCCATAGATCTGATTCCTGGTAGTACTCCACCGAATAGACCGCCGTATCGTGTTAGTGCAGCCCAACAGGAAGAGATTATGAGTCAGGTGCAGGAGCTATTGAATAAGGGGTTGATTCAGCCTAGCTCATCACCCTTTTACTCACCTGTGCTCTTAGTGCAGAAGAAGGATGGTTCTTGGCGCATGTGTATAGATTACAGGGCGCTGAATAAGAATACCATCAAGAATCGATTCCCCATACCGAGGATCGATGACATCTTGGACCGCTTACAGGGCTCCACAGTTTTTAGTCGTATTGACTTGAAAAGCGGGTATCATCAGATACGCATTAGACCCGAGGATGTGCATAAGACAGCATTCCGAACCACATTTGGGTTGTATGAGTTCTTGGTTATGCCCTTTGGTTTGACAAATGCGCCTGCCACATTTAACAGAATGATGGACAGGATTTTCAGGCCTCATAGAGAGTTTGTGGGCACATTCTTTGATGATATGATTGTGCATTCACGAACTGAGGAAGAGCATAGAAGGCATTTGGCCATTGTGTTTGCAGAACTCAGAAACCATAGATTGGTGGTTAATGGCAAGAAGAGTGAGTTTTTCTTGCAGGAGATACATTTCTTGGGGCATATTGTGTCTGGTCATGGAGTCCGTATGGATCCAGCAAAGGTGGAAGCAATACTTAATTGGCCAGCTTTGAGGACCGTGCATGATGTACGCAGCTTTTTAGGATTGTGTTCCTATTACAGGCGTTACATACGGCACTTTGCTGAAATTGCTTCGCCTCTTCATGCTTTGACGAAGAAAGCAACTCCGTTTAGATGGGCTGATCGGGAAATTACAGCATTCAAAAAGCTCAAAGAAAAGCTTACTTCGGACCCAGTATTGGTGTTACCGGATCTCCGAAAGGCTTTTGTTGTCCAGTGTGATGCATGTGGAAGTAGCATTGGTGCAGTTCTCATGCAAGAGGGACATGTGATAGCCTATGAGAGTAGAGTTTTGCAAGATGCTGAGAAGCATTTACAGGTGTATGAGAGAGATGTTGGCTGTAATTCACGCTCTTTCTACATGGAAACACTACTTGCTTGGGGCTGATTTCACTGTGCAGACAGATCATCAGACCTTGCGATATTTCCTCACGCAGACTAAGCTTTCAGAGAAGCATATGCGTTGGGCAAACTTTTTGTCAATGTTTCACTTCCAGATTGTGCATGTGGAAGGCAAAAAGAATGTAGTGGCAGATGCTTTGTCACGCAAGCCACAGGTCTCTGCAGTTTCACTTGCTTATCATCATGAGCTTGATGAAATGAAAGAGCAGTATGCCCATGATGGGGATTTTGAAAGGTTGTATGATCAGATGTCTGAGGGTCAGCGGCATGAGCATTACACTCTCAGAGATGGGTTTTTATTGATGCATGGCAGACTGTGTGTTACCAGGCCATTGCGACTCAAGGTTATGAATGAAAGTCATGCTCCACCGTATGCAGGTCATAGAGGTATTGACGCTACGGTAAAAGCAGTGGAGACTTTCTTTTATTGGCCAACCTTGAGAAGAGATGTTGATGCCTTTGTGAGGCAATGCATCGTATGTCAGAAGGTAAAGTTTGACCGTCAGAAGACACCAGGGTTATTACAGCCTTTACCTATTCCGGATAGACCTTGGGAGAGCATTGCCATGGATTTTGTATTTGATCTTCCACGGACACAAACGGGAAATGATGGTATCTGGACTATCATATGCAGGTTCAGTAAGCAGGCTCATTTCATTCCCGTGGGAAGACAATTAAAGTGGATCATATGGTGAAGTTGTTCATGGCGAACATCTTCAAGTATCATGGCTTGCCTACGTCTATCATTAGTGACCGTGATCCACGGATGACGAGTTTGTTTTGGAGAGGGTTGTTTGACAACATGGGTACAACTCTCAAGTTTTCATCGTCATTTCATCCACAGACAGATGGTCAGTCAGAAGAGGCTAACTCTACAGTGTTGGATCTTCTCAAGTGTTATGTGTCAGAGCACAAGCAACAATGGGAAAAGTATCTTCCTTTAGTGGAGTTTGCATATAACAACACTGTACATAGCTCGACAGGCAAGGCGCCTTTTGAGATTGTAGAAGGAGGGAAGAAGGTTCCACCCATTTTGCATACAAAGGATAAGATCTTTGAGGCTGATCAGTATGTGGAGAGCTTGGATGAAGCTTATCGGAGAGTTAAGTTGGCCCTCCAGAAAACTCAGCAGAAGCAAAAGAAAGCCGCAGACCGTCACAGACGTGATTTACAATTTGCATTGGGTGATTGGGTTCTTTTGCGTTTTGAAAAGGCTAGACTCAAGAAGATGAAGGGTAAAGAGCGCTTATTCCCTAAATTGAGTATGCGATATTATGGGCCTTTTCAGGTTTTGGAAAAGATTGGTGAGGTAACCTATCGTTTGAAGTTACCACATCACTGGAGGATTCACAATGCTTTTCACGTGAGTCTTCTTAGACCTTTCCGTGGGGATGTGCCTGAGGATGTATCAGATGAGGCTCAGCCGGAAGTTGAGGAACTTGATGAGGTTCTGATTCTAGAGCAGATACTGGCACATAAAGAAAGGAAGGTACGAGGTAAAGTTTCCCGTCGCTATCTTGTGAAGTTCAAGAACTATTCACCGATGGATGCGAAGTGGATGGAGGAAGGTGACTTAACAGATTCACCTCAGGTTTTGCAGCTTTATCTCGATGCCTTTGAGTTAGAGCCGACTCTTATTGTGGCTCATTCAGGTTCAGCAGAGCATGGGTCTGGAGCATTACCTGATGCTCAAGAGGGGGGTAACACCTCCACTCCCTTGATACAGACAGGCTCAGATGACATCTAGAGGTCGCTTGGTGCAGATTTTATCTCATCCGAAGGTACTGAGGCTGACAGTACATCTGTTTATGGGACTTCTATGATATATGTGTACTAGTCACATGAGATTTTTGTGGATATGTATGGTTCACAGTGGTATACAACTTGGACTATTACTATGCCATTGGTTTGCAGTGAATGTTGATACATGTGTATGGCTTAGAGAGATTGGGACACTGATCTTGCCATATTGTATATTTCACTTTGGATATTTTGATGCATCACCCGAATGCAATCGAGGACGCTTGCCATCTTTCAAGAGGGGGGTATGTCATGGCCCTGTGAAAATGGAGCAGGACAAGTGTGGGGCATGGTGGTTGCAGGGTCAGAATATTTTATGATTCACATGGGGGGTGCCCGGACAGTGTTTAAGATGTGTGGACATCCCTAGGTGTGAAGGGGGAAACTAAAAACATTAGGTTTTAATGTTTATTGAAGTTTGCCCCTAGGCCTTAGTGGCCCTAGGAACTTATTTAAGTTGGGGCCCTAGGGATTAAATTGTGAGAGGAGGAGTTTTCTCTCTCTTCTCTCTCTCTCTTCCCTTTTTGGGGAATCGTATAGCAAAAGTGGAGAAGCCCTCATGCGCTTGTGTACTAGCGTGGAAAAGCACAGGAAGAAGGAGGCGGCTGCTGAAGACCAGTCTGGTTGCTGTTTTTCTGAGTGGAACCAGCCGTACAGCACTGTACGGCCAGAACTGGGCAAACTCTCTCTCTCTCTCTTTCTTCTCTGTGGCTGGCTGCGCACAGACTGCTGCTGGGAACTCTGCGCACAGGCCAGTACAGGCTGTACCAGCAAGTACACAGGCCGTACAGCCCTGTACGACAGCCGTACAGTGTACGGACGGGGCTGACGCATGCTTTTCTGAATTCTGTAGGTGCAGGCGGCGCTTTTCAGGGTGCTGGACAGAACTGTGTATGCTGATTCAGGCAGGTACAGAAGTGGACAGCAGGCTGTTTATGCTAGTACAACTCCTGGCACGTATCCCGAGGCGGTACAGACGGGTACTGTGCTGATTTTCAGATCTGTACTTTCAAGGACAGCATAGGAGTGAGCATCAGGAGGAGGATACAGGCAAGAGCAAGCACACGTGTGAAGCAGGATTGTGGATTCAAGTGCCTGCAGGCACAGTTAGTGCTGTTGCTTCCTCCAGTGCTGTTTCACGAGCTGAACTTGGTAAGCCTTGTCTCTGTTCATCCATCTCTCTTTCTATTGCTTGATGTCTGCTGCTGCAGGTATGTGTTATCTGGCTCCTTGTGAGAGGAGGAGTATGGCAGATTGACAAGGGATTAAGACAGAGATTGAACAGCACATGTATGTTTGAGCTGAGAAGATGTATCATGCTCTTGAGTTATGCCAGATGTATGCCCATGGCTGGCCTGCTTTGTGAACTTGGCTGATCAGAGGAAAGCACAGTGTGTTGCTTGAGGACACAGATCTGTGTGTATAGATCCTCTGTGCTGAGAAGGATTTGTGGGCAGTCAGATTGGACTTACAGGTGTAAACTCTTGGCTGGTCTTTGTGTTGTACTCAGCCATACATATTATTTTAATTGAATAAAGAAATACCGCAAGGGGCGCCAAGCTTTGGGGCCAACAGGTGTCGTTGTGTTTTCAGATTTGGGCACTCTAGCCCCAATCTGTGTTTTATTTCTCATCTAGACTACAAGTGGACGGGTGATTGCTCCTACCGCACTCTGGTTTTCTATCAGAGGCCGGTTTCATCTTCAGTAGACATCACATGAGAAAAAGCGTCTATCATAGACAAGCATAAGGGTCAACAAGCATAAGTGACCATGAGGCATCACCAACTGCATGTGGGCAAGTAAAACCCTCCCCTGAAATACATCTCTCAGACAATGCAGACCAAGAAGTACTGGCTATAGAGCATAGTCATCAAAAGCAACGGCATCAGAAGACATCTCTGCAGGTGATGAAGATGTAATGGTCAAAGCTGATACATGTGTAGCCAAATTGGCCTGATCTGCACTTGTTGAAGAAGATGCCAGCTTCTTCTTTTTTTCATTCTCAATACGCTTTTTGCATTCCTCTATGGTGTGCCCTGTTTTCTTGCAATAATTACAACGTTTTTTCTTTTCAGGCTTGTCCTCTGTCTTGGGAGGATCCGATGGTCTAGATTTAGGCTCAGATCAATTGCCACGAAAGGGAGCAATCATTGCTGACTCAACAGACATCATGTTGTTCCTGTTGGAACGGGATTGCTCTTCACTGAGCAAGAGAGTCACAAGGTTGTCAAAAGGGACCGCATTAGGTGCATTCCCAGCCAACAACCGCAACGTGGTGCCAAATGGCTGATAAGAGTCGGGCAAATTACGCAAGACTGTCTGAACAAGATAGCCATCTGTCTCAAGACCTCATCAATGTTAATGAGTTTCTCTCGAAGGTCTTTCATATGCGTAAGGTACTGATCGATAGAGTCACCTTCAAGCATGCGTTTAGTCTCAAGCTTGGCCCGAAGGTAAGCTACATGAGCCTCATGCGACCTGAATACATTGCCGCCAAGGTATCCCAAGCAATCTTAGCGGTGGTGCAGGAACAAATATGCAAAATGATGTGCCTGCGGCACGAGAGAGCAATCAATGCATGGGACTGAGCATCCCTAGCATCCCAAGTACGTTGTTGCTGGGTAGGAGGAGGACGAGAAGGTTGACCTGCAGGAGGGTGAGCGAGAATCACTTCACCTTCCGCTGGAGCAGGTGTGAGAGGAAGCTCCTCAGTGCCATCCACATATAGCCATACATTCTTGGCAACCAATACATGACGCATCATATAAGCCCACATAGGGTAGTTATCCCCATTGAGCTTGTCCTCTTGAGATAGCATGCCAAAGAGGTTGTTGTTACTGTTGGCCATGACGACATAGCAAATCTGTCACACAACACAGCAAATCTGTTCACAGGTCACTACAAGAGTAGGCAATGCCCATCAAAACTGTAAGAATGCAGGTGATAAATACTAGGATAATTAATGGATTGAAAGGGAACTCCTTCACCACAAGAAATGCATATGCATGTCCCAAATCTGCAAGTGTACTGCACGATAATGCAAATCTGTCAAAGTGTCCATAATGGCATACATATACTACAGCAAACCACTAATGTATACATGTGCCGTTGAAAACACGATCAACTGACACCCGTAAGAGCTGCAAGTGCGTAAATCCTAGCAAAATCAAAGGTAAATGGATCAAATGCTGCAAAAATGGGCTCAATGTAGAAAAGCCCCAATTTTTAGGCAGCCAACTAGACCAAACCTGCACTGGCACCTGTAAATCTGCACTTGTAAATCTTCTAAAGTGTCCAAATGTGCAATTGTCACCTGCACCAATGTTGTAATTCCCCAAGGCCAAGTGAATGTGCCTGTAACACCCAAAATGCCTCCAAATGTCTATAATAGACCTGCAAATAGTAGCAATTTTTGCAAAATCTCCAAATTTCTAGTGCAATTACGCACCAAATCTGCTGAAATCAATGCCAATGTGTGCCAATGTTGCAATTACAGGCTCAATGGTGAAAAGCCCCAAATTTTAACAGACAAAATGTGCAATTTCATGTCAAAATTTGCAAATCCCACAGACCTGCAAATCTGTAAACTTGTGGGGGCTGAAATTTTTGAAAATTTTCAAATGCCCCAAATTTTGCACACTGTCAGTGCTCGCCAGGTGCATAGTTGGGTACAGTCGGGCGACAGGTACAGTCGGGGGCACACAACAGGTTGTTGGCGGCGCACAATAGCGGCAGGTAACGCGTAGCTCAGTTGGGTGCAGCAGCAAGGCTAGCTGCAGCAGGTCATGAGCAGTGGACAGCACCGCACAAAGTACGGTAGCGCAACAAAGTACAGTGGCAACAGCTGCCGACGGCACCTGCAGTAAATGCGTAGCTAGAAGGCAAAGCTAGTACAACAGCGTTGAAGTGCACAGATGCAAACCTGCAGCGCAGGTGACGTGTACGGCAGCGTGTAGATCTGTACGCAACGGAGAGTACATGCAGATCTAGAGAGAGAGTGCGTGAGCAGCAGAGATTATGTGCTCACTGTTCAGTCCTCAGTGTAGTAGGCTCAAGCTTGAGCAAGAAGGGCAAACCCTAGCTTTGATACCAATGTTGGGTAGGAGGGCAGCTAGCCTGCACACACACACACACACACACACACACACACACACACACACACACACAAGCTCAAGCACAGAGAAATGTGTGGTGGAAAAGATGTATTCAATAATGATATAATGAAAGTACAATGAGAGTATTAAAAAGCCTAGGGCTAAGTGCCCAACACATAAGAGTGTGTTCACACGGGGAAAAAACCTGTGTCTAGCCGCAGGGAAAAAGTGTTGGTGAGTAAGCTGGGTTCACACCTGAACTAGCTGGGAGTGGCCGGGTGGACATGACCAACATCATCTGCCTGCATATGAAGAATTGGCCTAGGAGGCCATAGTACCCTACTCTTTGCAGAATCGGGGTTCCTCGGAGGCAAGGAAGAGATATGGCATGTGGCACCATCTCCGGAGAGGCTATGCAGATATGAAGGGATGGAATCCCGGCCGCCTGAGCAAGAACCGAAGCGGCGGTGGAGGGGGATTCCATCACTCTCCCGATAGCACCACCTATCACTGGGAGGAGAGGAAGGTATTCCTTCCTAAGGCCCGGGAAGCAGACTGTCATAGGAAAGCCTAATATGCCAACCAGAGGGTTGGATGTTGGGTCGAAGCCGTGCTGCCACCTTGCAAAGAAGGCTAGGGCCGTACGCAATGGACACAAGGCGAAGGTAGGCAGGGCACATGTCGGGGGTTAATTGCTTTGCTTGTTTTAGAGTCTAGTGTTGAGGCAAGGGTGCCTTAACCCCCCAATCGCCCCGTGCGGACCGCCCCGTGCGGCCCCCCCCCGAGGACTAGCCCTTTAGGTCTCTCACCATTGTATTGCAGCAGTACTAGTCACAACCCCTCCTATAGGTGCTTGGCGGCCAGGCTCATGCTAGAGATGGGAGATTTGTAGTAGCATTGCAGCTTGGCACATTTGGCGTGCTAGATGCAGCGAGGCCATCGAGGGTACCCACACTCTGCCGGTTGAGACCATCAGGAGCATATGGCTTGATAGCATTCACACCGTCTGCGGTCAGTGGGGGAAGTTATAGGGAGGTTCTGACCGCATGCAGAAGCGGCGGGAAGCCTCCTTGAGACTTTGGAGGTCAGGCCCTTTCCTCACAGATAGAGACGGTGACCCCATTTGGCATTACAAACCATCTGTGTGGTTGTCCTTCCCCCCATTTGGCGTGCTAGATGCAACGAGGCCATCAAGGGCACCCACACTCCGCTAGCAGAGACCATTAGGAGCATATGGCTTGATATCATTCACCCCCTCTGCGGTTAGTGGGAGAAGTTACAGGGAGGTTCTGACCGCATGCGGAAGCGGCGGGAAGCCTTCTTGAGACTTTGGAGGTCAGGCCCTTCCCTCACAGATAGAGATGGTGACCCCATTTGGCATTACAAGCCACCTGTGTGGTTGCTTCCCCCCCCCCCCCCCCCCTTGTATGAGATAGCCTTCTCTTCAAAGAGCGGCCAGCCGGAGGAGAAGCATCTCTTCCCCTTATGATTGCTTGTTTCCTGCCCTTATATGAGGCGAGTTTGTATTTAGCCCTTCGTGGTTGTACTTAGCCCTTTGTGGCTGTTTTTTTCTTTAACTAATTGAAGGATCTTTTTCACGGAAAAAAAGGATGCTTGCCCATGCACAAAACCATTGTAACATACACACACGCACGTGCATACATGTATGCTATTCTGTTTGCAAAATCTTTTTTATTAAAAGTGATTGGATTTAATTTCTGCTTTTCTTGTTCTCCTTTGACTGATCTGCATGATATTCTGGTTGCCATTTTTTTTCTATCTAAAAGTGACGGGATTCAGCATTTCCTTGTCCTCTGAGTGATCAATAACAAAATGTGCAATCACAGGGTTTGCAGTGGTATGTAGAGAAACTTATGATGGATGAAGATGGTGATGTTGCCCAGGAATTCTTGAATGAAGTCATTCCACAAGCCTCCACCGGCTGCACCCAAAGCCCCTCAAACTTTGAAGTTAAACTGCCGACAAGGTCGGTGAAACTGAAAGGTCCTCTGTGCACGTTGAATGGTAATGTGCATCAGTCCACAGAGACTTCCACCTGGAGTTGAAGAACCCGAAGTACTTGCAGGTTGGCCGTACACTTTTTAGGGTGTTGAGTCTTTTAGCTTTTTAGCTGTTGTTGCAGATAACCTGCAAAAGATAACAACTCTATGGCAAGTTGCAGACTAGCTCATGCTTGAAATGTATCCAGTCAAATCCACTGTAAAACTGTATCTAACATCTTGATACTGGATATTGCTAGTGTTTTGAGCTTACAGTATTCAAATGTCTGCTACTTTGATCATAAATTGTCAGTTTGTATGGATCCATTCGAATTCTATAAAGGTACATGTAGCTCTGCTAAAGATTTTAGAAATTCATACAGCTTGTTGAAGATGCCAAGTTTTTTTTTTTTTTTTTTTTCCCCCCCTGAGAACACTATCCTCCAGTTAGTGAAGTGAAAAGAGGGGGCAGGGGCAGGGGCAGGGGCATAGCCACATTGGAGCTGGTAGTGCTAAAATTATGCCCTCACTGCTGGACAAGAAGGGCTGAAGATTCGAGTGCAAAGAATGGCTAACCATAGCCCAAAAGTACAACCAAGTGTATGAAGGTTGGTCCAAGAATTTCAAGGCTTTAGAAATTCATACAGCTTGTTGAAGATGCCATTTTTTTTTTCCTGAGAACACTATCCTCCAGTTAGTGAAGTGAAAAGAGGGGGCCGGGAAAGAATGGCTAACCATAGCCCAAAAGTACAACCAAGTGTATGAAGATTGGTCCAATGATTTCAAGGCTCCATGGCAGATAGTGGCTAAGTAGGCAGGCTCCCCAAGAGGATTCTTCACAGCCATCGAAAGAGTTGGCCTCAACAAGAGGTGATTTCTGCAAAGATGGCATACATGAGGACATGTCTTCACCACAGGAGGTACCAGAAGACGAGCTTTCATCATCACAGATAGCTTTGGAGGACAGTATTTTCTTCGTTGTATTGCAAGCTGTATCATCTGGAGTATAAGCATTGGTGCCCAACAGGCATGAAATGTTGGTATGAGCATACTAGAGCCCAGAGGTATCGGTGGTTACAGTGTTGATGCATCAGTTTTGGGAAGCCATGGGTTTCTGTTTGATTCCTTCATCGGCAGCATATGCGGGGTTTTTGGAAGCCAAGGATGGTGGTCCATTGCGGAGTTTCACAGGTGGCTGGAGTTAAGATCATGAGTGTTCTCTATAGGAGCAGTTTTGCTAGATCTTGGACAAAAGAATATTTTACAGTTGGAGCAGTCAAGGAGGCTTCTTCAAAAGTGGAGGATGAGCGTCAAGGAGATGCATGTGTGTGCATCTCAGTTTTTTTCATTTCTTGGGTTGAGCACACACCGAGGGTGCTTAATTGCATCATTCCAGAGGCTTGAACGAAGTGGAGAATCTTTGGTCTCAATGGCAATTGCTTTGATTTCGGGGCTAGTACAGGACTCTTCTCACCTGTCGTTTGCATTGGGTGGAGTATCTTGACGGTCTGATGTCACGGAGGCACCACATGAGGACATGTCTCTAGATTCGTCTTCACCTTGGGAGGATATACCAGTGGGTGTCTTCATAGTGTATGGATTTTTGGAGACTATATGAACAACACTTGGCATTTGACTACATCGACAACACTCGGCATCTTCGCTTCGGTGTGTCAACAGATGTCTTACTTGGAGTATGTTCCAAAGGGAGATAGTAGTCTACATATTCAGGTGCCGAGCAATAATGATGGGATAGAGATTTGGTGCAAGTCTTCTAGGGAGTCTTGTTCTTGGTTTTGCTTTCTTCCTTCAAGGTGCATTCAAAGAGGTATTGTGATCCATCTAGGTCGATGCATTAGTGGTGGGAGTGTGGATAGTAGAGTTTTGTCAGGCCATTCTTTGGAGTGTTCTCCTTGTGGACTATCGGAGGATACTCTACGACCTGCAATTTTTTTTCTTGGACGGTTGGATAAACGGAAAGTGCTGGATCATACAAGAGTTGGTCATCTGTATTTGCAGATTTTTGTGTTGATGCAGTGAGGACGGGATGTAAGTCCCCACACTCAACGCAAAGTGGTCTCACCGTGTTCGGGATATTGGGTACCATGGATGAGCTTTTCTTAGATCTTTTTCTTCTATGAGAGGGCACTTTATTTGGACACCATGCAGCTGAGGATAGTTGCAATGCAAGTGGGGCAGAATGTGACACACCTAACCTCTGCAGACATGTGGACAACAACCAAGGTGTGCAGCCCATAGGCAGGCGCAAGTGCCATGTGGCAGGAGGGCAACAAGCTGACAATGATAAAAATTGGCCGACCAACAATGGTGGGACCTATATAAGCGCACATAGGAAAATCATCATATTCATCTATTGTCTTTGTGTTGGACTTCTCTCATAAATATTGATAGTGATTAATGTAGAAATAAACAAGTGCTTGGTTGTGTAAGCTAGCACTCTAGTGTGTGTAAGTTTAGGCTTTAAATAAAGCGGTTTTAATGTGTGTAAACAGCCGTTAGTGTGTGTAAGTTCTTTGTGTGGGAATAGCGTCTTAAAAGGATCTTATGTAAGCAATGATGTGTGGCGAAGTGACACCTATTAGGGACACTTGGCATCATGTTTGACATGTGGCATATGTGGTGGTATCATAAGCTTCACTTTTGTAAAGGGGGCCTTTATTGTAAAAAGAAACAAATATTCTAATACAAGTGTGCCCAATCTTTCAGAGTATCTGGTTCCCTCCCTTGTTAGTCACTCTTGTTTGACCTCGTGATTAAACCCTAATACTCAATATTTGGTATCAGAGCCTAGTCATTGATTGCCTCCAGCTGGTCGCATCTATCTGTTTTTGCCACCAGTTGCCGTCGAGCCATCTAGCGTTTCCACCCATTTCCGCCACCACCTAGGCAGCTCAGCCATCTCACACGGTTGAGCATCTTGTCAACAGAGGGCAGGGCATTCATGTCAAAGAGGTACTTTGTCTTTTTTTTTTTTTGGGCTCTCTCAGAGTTACCTTTTTGGATTAGGCATCCATAGGCACTCCAGTTCTTGTGCACATGTCTTGGAGCTTTGCTTTGCTCACTCAAGTATATATCTTGCTTTTTGGTATACTTTGGCGATCACCTCTTTTATCTTGTCATATCTCGGTTCTGTGTATATGCGTACTTACGTTTTCTCTTTCGTTTTTAGTAAGCTTTGAGTGAACAAGAGTTCTCAATGAAGGGGGCCTTTCTTGTTTATTGCACCTCATACAGCTTTAGGAAATTTTGAATTGTGAGGATGTCGCAAAGAGCACCAATTTTTGACCTTTCTAGGTTTAGTGGATTCGTGACAACCGAAGATTGTCTTGATGGTCCCAACTACTCATATAGCTTCATAAGACATAGTCTTTTGATAGCGAAGGGATTGTGGGAGATTGTGATGGGGCAAGAGCTTTGTCTTGCAATAGTGGCAACCACTACCTCTTCGGCAACACCAACCACAAGAGGAAGGGAGACCCAAACTACAACTCAAGTGGTGGCAAGTACTCTAGCACAACTGCCTCCACTTATTGAAGATCAAAGACGGTGAGATGTTTGTGATGCCCAAGCAATGGCCATGATCGCTCTATCAGTCAAGAGATCCATTATTTCTCACATCTAATCCTGCAACTCTACAAGGGGTGCTTGGGTGGTCCTTGAGACCATGTTCCAGTCCCGTAATGAAGCACGAGTCACGTACGTGATGTGGGAGTTGGACAACCTGACCATGAATGAGTGTGATTCCATCGCGGAACACCTTACTAAGGTAACAGACCTAAAAGAATAACTGTTGAATATAGATGAGGTAGTTGATAATAGGAAATTGTTCACAACCATTCTTAATTGCTGACTTAGTCTTGGCAGAGTTTTCACACTTCTTTGAATCTCTCTATGACAGGAGGCATGAATCCTATATTCTTTGAGGAGCTGGTTGGACATGAGGAGTAGACAAGAACGAACAGATCCATGGGTGCTGCAAGTAGAGAAGACCAAGCCTTCTTCTCTAAGGACAAAGGCAAAGTGGACTCTCACCGGGTGACACCAAAAAGAAGAAAGAAAAGTGTCATTACTACCACAAGCCAAGCCAGGGCACTAGATCGAAGAGTGTCGGAAGAGACTTGCAAAGTTCAAAGTTGATGAAGACTCTGTAAACTCTTGCTACTTCTATCTCTGATGACAAGAAGCAGCCGCCATATCGAAAAAGCAAACCAAAAGGATCTTGGGCCTAAGGCTAGTCGGCGGGGGGGAGGACAACAAATGAGTAGTGGGCCAAGTGGGGTTTGGACTCGAACATGGGTATAACCTTGGTTCAAGGTGGACCAAAAAACATTTTTTGGAATAATGTGATTTCGATTGATTAACAAGTGAGCATAAAAGAAAACAAACAAAGTGCTTTCAAGACTCTATGTACTTTAACTATCATTAACAACAGATTTAAATTTTTAAAAAACATCAAAGGATTCTTCAATAGCACTCTGCCATAGCACCACGATAAACATTAAAGGTAGACCATCTTACCATGCTTACAACCATGAGCACTAGTGACCATATGGTAACTATGGGTAATCGTGGAAGAGGATAGACACTAAGTTAAAACAAACTATATTACTGCATTGTATGCATTAAAAAAGCCTTTGACATGGTTCCATGAAATCTAAGGCCACATACAACTATCATAGAATAGCTAAATACACTAATGCCAAAGAGTCCAACTGTTCACACTTTGGCATGATAAGTTAATGCTAATATGCACACGAGGAATGACTTGGTATGCCAAGAGATGAGGTAACCGAACCCAAGGAACAAGAAGAATTACATAGCAAGCATCTACAAATGGGGAAAGCAAACACTCAAAGGTGGGAGCACTACTCAAATCAGCCCCAAGATGTAAAAGCCATCGTTAAAGGCACTTGCGCTACAGTGCAAAGAGCAAATTGGGCGATCAATTAGTAAAGATAGATTATCATAAATCAACACCAAACAGCCTTACTAGATTTTTACCTTCAGTAGATAATGCTTATGTGAATTCAGATACTAACTAGTATGCAATCAAGGGAAATATCTAAGATTAGGTGATGAAGAGGCCCGAGAATACTAACAAGCATGTAGTGACAAACAAATTTAGTCTTGGATTCTGCTAAATCCAGTTTGTAGTGACAAACAAATTTAGTCTTGGATTCTGCTAAATCCAGTTTGTAGGCTCAACTTTAATATGTGATCAATGCAAAATCAAGATTTTTGTTAATGATTGATGCAAAAGAGAGCTTGGTAAAGATTTGTGATGGTATTTAGATGAAGGAGAACTTGTGATTATGCAAACACCAGAAAAAGAGTGAAAATTTGGCAAAGCTTGAACAGGTTTTGAAACAGAAAAAAGACGGGGTATGAGACTTTTATAATTTTTATGCGACTACCGACTCAAGCAGTTGTATTCGTACTTTTGGTGTTGTACGATGTATACAGATGATGTGTACCAGAGGAGTATGCTTGAAGAGACGTGTGTTGTATGCGTACATGTGGAGTGGGAAAACATATACTCATGGCAAAGGATGCGAGATTCTGCAAAGGTTCACATGTGGTGGTATTCCCATGGCAACCAAATTTCAAACCAGAAGTTGCCGTGTTGGGTTGAACTACACGACATGCCAGTTGAATTCTCAGATATTAAGAACTCAGAGTGACTGCAGAGAAAGTTGCTAGAGAGGTGTTGGAACAAGATAGAGAAGATCTTTTTATGCCCTTATGCAATGGATCCAAGACGTAGACTTCCAGATGGATTGATATGTCTACAGGAATTGAAATGTGAAGGAGAAAGGGCCTACTAAGAATAGTAGAAGCGAGCAGAAATTAGATTGGGAGAGGTGGATGTGAAGGCAAGGGGGGATGTATAATAGGAGTCCAGCAAGGATGGACGATTCTATATTAAGCAGAAGACAACATGGGAAGGTGGGTGTGGGTGCATGTTAAAAAGCAGGAAAGAGAGTTAAGAATTTTGAATGTTTACGCCCCAAACAATGCCAGAGATCGAAATAGGCTGTGGAAATTAGAATGTGACATCATGTGTGGAGACTTTAATGTGTGTGTCAGCCAGGAGCATAGAGTGGGGAAAATAGGAGTTGTGTAGGGCGAAGAGAGGATCAGTTGGTTGCAGTTACTGCAGTCATTGGTAATGGAGGATCCACCAGAAAGAGACATGCAGCATACATGGAGAAGAGGGTCAAATGTAGTCAGTTCAGTCAGATTGGACAGAGTTTATGGGAAAATGGTGGATAGAGAATGGTGAAACGGATGGCAAGGGATTCCTTAGTTGTCTTAAGACTGTCTGAGTGGGGTGGTGGGTCGGGAGGTGTCCTCCCAAAGTGAGATTAGTTGTGAAATTTATGTCTTTTATGCCAAACTTTTCACTAAAGAGATGCAGGTTCAGGATAGAAAAGAAAAGGTATGGAAACACTATGGGAAGATTGTCCCTCAGGGTGTAGGCATGTATGCTAAGTCTACGCTAAATGAACATTTGAGCTTGGATGAACTTAAAAAGGCACTAGACAAGATGCAGGAGGGAAAATCACCAGGCCCAGATGGATTACCCAAGGAATGGTATGTGTGGGCTTGGAAAGCAATCAAGGAGGATTACTGGAGCATGATACATGAATCTATTGAGCAGGGGGCATTGCCAAAGGATCTCAATTTTGGGGTGATAAAACTCCTTCCCAAAGGGGGCAACCCTAAATTATTGTCGAATTGGAGGCCGATCAGCTTACTCAACATTTCTTACAAAATTTAGCCAAGGCTCTAGCACTCAGACTGAGGGACTGGATGTCAACTTTCATCAGGAAAGAGTAGGAGGGATTTATAAAAGGCAGATATATCTTGGAATCCATAATACAATTATGGGAGAGCCAAGAAAGATGCATAAATAAGAATGAGAGAGGTGTCTTTGTTAAGGTGGATTTAGACAAAGCCTATGACAGGATGAAGTGGGACTTCATCATGTTCATGCTGGAACGGGCAGGTTTGGGAGAAAGCTTTATTGGTTGGGTCAAAATTCTGCTCGAAGGGTCGGTGTCAGTGGTGGATGTAAACGGCAATGGACGCCTCATATCATTCTTGGCAGAAGTGTCCGATAGGGGTGCTCCCTTTCCCCACTTCTATTTGATTTTGCAATGGATGGATGCTTTAGCTTGGGATCTACAATGAAAATGTAACCATGGGATGATAAAAGGGCTTGCATTGCCATTGGGGAACCAGCATTTCCTTGAACAGTTTGCAAATGACACAACTTTTAACTTTGCAGTGTGATATGCAGATATGTTGCAATGCTTGGGCTAGCTTGGAAGACTTATGTGCTACCTCTGGTTCGGTAGTCAAGAAGGAGAAATCCATCATGTGGGGAGCTAATTGCGATGTAGTGGAGGCTAGTAATGCTATTGAAATTCCAGCTCTTCAAGAAGGTACTATCATTAGGATCCTTGGGATTCCTATGGGAGGGAATGTTACAATGGCACAAAGATGGGAGTGGGTGATGAACAGAATAGAGAAGAAAGCAACAAATTGGAAGCTTCCTTGGTTTGACTGGCAGAGCTATCTTTATAAATACGTAGGTTCGACTTAGCCTAGAACTTGCTCAAATTTGTGTAGAGCTTGCTGAAATTTGTAGGAGGAGAAGAATCTTCTTCAAAATTTTCAAGTTTTAGTTATATTTTGCAAAATTTATAGAGACATGCCTTCTCAAAATGGTCAATTTCCTCTTCGAATTACAATAAGAAGGCTTTCAATCTGGCTCAATAAAATCTCACCCTCATAGTATCCTTGAGCTTTGAGCAGTCTTTTTGGTACCAATCAGAATTGATGTGTTGGTTTGTTGTAATGATTGTTCTTCTTCTTGGATTGCTAGTTAACCTTCGATGATGGCCCCCTTGTAAACCCAAACATTAGTGTGGCCATCATAGTAGACTTTGAGTTACTAACAATTCCTTGGGCTCCCAATATTGAGATGTCTCTCTAAGTTGTTGTGTGTTGCCCACATTTGGGGAGGTTGAATTGATGTGTTGGTTTGTTGTAATGATTGTTCTTCTTCTTGGATTGCTAGTTAACCTTCGATGATGGCCCCCTTGTAAACCCAAACATTAGTGTGGCCATCATAGTAGACTTTGAGTTACTAACAATTCCTTGGGCTCCCAATATTGAGATGTCTCTCTAAGTTGTTGTGTGTTGCCCACATTTGGGGAGGTTGGATTAGACAATTTAGGGGATTATTATGGAAGGGGTCTTGATGATAGTGTGTAACTGTACGAGACAATCACTTTGGATTTGATAGGTTTCATGGTAAAGTTGGTTGTTGATGATGAGGATTCTACCTTGGTTGAAGAGGCCACTTGATTTTTGGGCATAAAGTTTTTAGGGATTTTCGGTGTTAAGGTTTGAGTGCATGATGTAGGGTTGGGCAAAAGGCATTTTTTGTTTATTAATAAGATTTCTTGTGGGGGTTTTTCAACTTCAAGCACTTTCTATTTCACTGATGGGATTTGGCATTGAGAGATTTGAAGATAAGGAGTAGCTGATGATCAGGATTAGTTGTGAATAAGAAGAGTATCCAATGGTGAGACTTCTAAGGAAGAGTGGATTTAGGCTTGGTATATAACTAGATCTTCTTTAGCAGCATAGAGATGTACAATCACTTCCTTAGAGGGAATCAACAATGTAGGAGTCTCCTTAGGCCAACAGATGGCACATTAGGTTGCTTCAATCGATTCCCATCCAAGTATTAGTTCTTTTTGAAGTGCAACTATTTCATCAATGTACAAGCATCCTGCACTATATCAATTGCTCAAATATCCAATACAAGAAAGTGTAGGCTCAAGTGGTGGGTGACCAGGGGATTTCCATGTGTCAAACCTCATTACATTAAGTTCATGCCTTGGGTACGTGGGGGTGTGCTTTTGTTCTATACCTTCCTGAGTAGAAAAACCTAACCATATTCTTGGTACTTTCTGATATCGCTTAAGGATGACATGTCAGATACTTACCAAATGTCTATGGCTTGAATCAAAACTCTTCTGTTTCATCTTTGAGAAGCAAGGTCACATTATGTGTAGGTAGTTATAAGGTCACTGTGCGATTGATTGGATGGACCATGCATTTGAGACTTACTTATCCAGCTTCTTCCAAGAATAACATCTTCATCCAGTGTACATGTGAAATTTGCATTGCAAAGGATTAGCTGTAGTATAACACTTGATTTAAAACAGCCTATGATTCTAATATTGTGATTTTTGGCAACACATATCAATATATTAGTCTCTTCAAGTGCAGGTTGACCAAGAGTCATCCACATTTTCATTGACATATTAGTGTGACTAACTTTGAGGTCAATATAAGAGTTTCATGTTCCACTCAGTCAATCCCAATTGGGAATTTTCACAATTTTCACAAGAATTTGGCTCTTAAATCTATTTGAATTTTGTTCTCAAATCTATTGAATGCACTCAATTTTCACAAGAATTTGGCTCTTGGAGTAAAGCATACACAATACATTTACTTGTCGAGGGTGCCTTGCTTGGAACCATTGCCTAAATTTTGAGAGGGAAAAAAACATACAATTTTGCGTATTCAATGGCTAATATCACCTAGTAGCTCTTTGAATTTTATTCTATGGTCTGCCAATAAAACATGACATTACTTCTTGGGAACCTAAAAATGTAGTCTAATAAAAAAGGGTACATAATTAAGTCCATAAGCTCCATGCATGCTTGGTTGGATTTCCCCTAGGTATGCTTAAAGATTTAATGAATAACTACTTTCTATCTTAGCAATCTCACGACACACATTTTGTGTAGCATTGCTGCTCTGCGCACATGAGGGATCATGGATTGACTTGGCAACAACATTGGATTAAGTTTGATGGTTGTGGCAGTAGCTAAAAAGGTGGCATTTGTAGACATATATACAAGGTGATCTAGATTTTATTTGAAGGGCCGAAAAGGAGGGCAAATGATGTTGTAAAAAGCACTTCAGACTCTACTAAAAGAGAGTGTATAATGATGTTGTAAAAAGCACTCCAGACTCTATTCAGTTGGACAAATTTGTTGACTCTTGATGAGGTGTATGCATTCATTGCCCCCAAAGGAAATTTGGGGGGTGTGGCTCACTATTATTGAGATGCTCCTTATCTAAGAGAAAGCTTAAGAAGTTTGCTGTGGATGGCTATGGGATGTCTTTTGATGCTCATAACATATGATAGTGGGTGGGTGGACAATACTTTTATATATAGATTTGAAGTCATGGAGAATTCATTGCATTTAAGTAGTAAGACCATATTAGGGACTTTGGGAAAATCCCATTACTTTGAGAAGATCCCATTACTTTGGGAATTCGACTTTCAATATACTTTTTTTGGTGCATCTTTAGCATAACAAATCCAAAGTTGTCGAAGAATGTGGATTTAGAACCTACTCTTCAAAGGGCTTTCTAACGATATGTCAGATGAGCTGGTTTTGACAAAAGCCTAAAGGGTTCACTGTGTCCCCCCTTTTTTTTAGCTTACAAAATGGAAATTGGGATTTTTCTAAACTCTCTAATATGGTCTTTAGTATTAGGTTGATCACTCGCAAGGCATACATACCCTCACCTCATGATTGAGATCAAGCTTTAGGTTAATAGGGTGCATAGCTACAAACACAATTATCACCCTTGCTGGCGACTCATTGTGTAGGAGCATGAGAGCATACTTGAGGCTTTGAGAGTGAGAGAGGGTGCTAATGTGTAAACCTTGTGTAGACATTTTTTTCTAGTCCATGCATACAACTTTCCATTCTATAGGCATTACCCATGTTATTGTTCTTTTAGTCATTTGTATTTCATTTGTGTGCCTTATCATTCTTTTAGTTCTTTATGCGGAATTCATTCATTTATTCCAACTCGTGAGCATAGTATGTGAATTTGATATATATAAATATAAAATATATAAGTATAAATATAATTTATAAATGTGTAAATGTATATATGTATGTATGTATGTATGTATATATGTATGTATGTATGTATGTATATAAATTCTAAGTTTCAAATTATTATATTTATGTAGATTTTAAACTATACACACACATATATATGTGTGTGTGTATGTATATATATGCCTGATGACATAACATTAATAGAAGAAGTGTAGGAATTAGAGACACTAATCAAGGCTACTAGAGCCAACGAAGAAGAGACTTTGCAATTGGCACAACAACGATTAACAGTCCAAACCGCTCATTACACCCAAAGCCAATCCCAAGCTAGGCCCACACAAGTAGTGCCCGACAACCTAGACACACACAATAACATTGCATCTACCTTGAGGAAAGAATTAGGCATGCAAGTTTTGGACCAAAGGTCTTCTTAGAGAAGACTGGGAGTATGATGCGGTGACAAAAACCCTTGTGGATTTAGGCACAACTCAAATCTATGGTGTTAGATTGTTCAATCAGTCTTTGGGGGCACAATGGAGGAGGAATGTTTGCAAAGCATCTGATTGCATACATAGGATCTTTGAACATGAAAGGATCTAAAGACCCATGATGCAAGTCGGGACATCCAAAGGAAGAGCGCCCATAATGACCGAACTGGTAACACCCCCTGTGAACCTAGCGGATCCTACTTTTGTAGTATCACTCGGCTATACCATGGAGCCACCCACATCTTCTGTCTCACAAGGCCATGTAGGGATTCAAGAGCATGCTAGCATGAGCTTTGCATTCTTAGATCCTAGAGTTTTTCCTACCTACGACACTGCTAGCACACTGCCTAATCGAGTGGTAACTAACACATCATTATTACCTCTGAGCCAACATGCCCACCACCACGGTAGAAGCCGCCCCCAGTTTCCACATAGTCCTCCTTGCACTTAGCACATTTGCTACGGCCATTCCAAGAGGATCATCAACTTCACATCCACCACTTATCACATCTCATTCTAGTGCACCCATGACACATCCATTTCCTAGAGTGACTGTGCTACCAACTCTTGTTGTGAGACCGATTACACTTGATGCCCATATGACTGCAACACCTATTGGGGCACCAGTAGGACACACTTTATATTGCATATCCAATTCCACCTGGATTTAGGCCAATGTATCCTCATGTAGTGCCGCGTGTTACACCTGACCTATTGCACCTGTCGTGCCAGCACTAGCTCCACCCAACCATAGACCCAATTGCTTTTGCACAAGCCCTGGGAAGAGCGGTAGCTAAGAGCATAGTGCCTATTTATGAGAGATGGGGGTCAACATAGCTATAAAAAGGTCGCCCAAATAGCCAAGCTAACTCATAGATTCATTGGAGATGGTGATCCTAGGAGACATCTGGAGGTATTTGATCAAGTGTGTGGGTCCCTAGGAGAATAAAATAAGGTTTCCAAGATCAATGCCTTTAGTCTAACATTAAACGGTAAGGTTGGGAATTGGTCAGAATTCTCAAGGTCGAGGAACACTTGAAAATTCATCGCTCTTAGGAGATTGTTCTCTTGAAGAAATTTTTGTGTGAAGGAGTCTTATGGGCTTCATAGCTACATAAAGCAGAGAGAGTGTAGCACGGTTTGTGCCCGACACACTAAATGGTGGACTCTCCTCTAGAAAGTATGTCCGGAGTCCTCATTGCTCACAAGGGATGCAGAGACAGAGTGGAATGAAGCACAAACACAAGGCGAGAGACAACAGAATCAATACAACACAAGAGAGATGAGATTGCGACAGAAGGACAAGACACTTGCACTACTCAAGAAACATTGATACAAGTCCGCCACTACACCATGCACACTCATCAGAGGTCACAGTGGAAAGGATGATGTACAGCTCAAGACGGAGGCAAGTGACTACTCAAGACCAACCAAGTCACTACAGACACACGCTACAAGAGTATATTAGAAGAGATGTCCAGCTCGTGTGTATAAGTCCACTCCCTCAGGAGGGGGTATATGTCCTTGCAGTTGAGTGGGTGGCATCCTCTATCTCTAGAAGATGCCCTTGGCGCATTGATATATGTGGAAGAGTCTCCTACCCTATCATCTATCTATGGGAGATGCTCTTGGTGCGGCGATATCTATGGTGGTGGAAGAATCTCATATCCTTAGAAGATTGCGTTGGAGTGACAGGAGTGGCGGGGCGGCGGCCTTGGTCATCAGAGTGTTAATGCAGTACCTTTAATGCTGATGCAATGCTGATGCTTTACGCTGTTGCTTCTGGCCGGTTCCTCTAGTTGACCATTGTGGGCACCCTTGGTGGCTACAGGTCTCCCACTACTAGAGTGCTCACCATCCTCGGTGAGGAAAGAAATGGCTGTAAGAAATTTGAGTATGTTGATGAAAAATTTATAATGTTTTTTTTAATTTTTTAGTTTTTTGGTAGGATTCCACAGTACTGATTCCGCATTAGGAATTCCGCCTGCTTGCATTGAACTTCGGGGGCTCCGATATCGGTAATTATTAGGGGTTTTGCATTCACTTGCTTTCACAACCGGCTCAAGCATAAACTATGGACCCAAGGTCAGGCACATGAGATGGTTTGATTTGAGTTCGACCATACAGTTGCCTAGCGGATGCTATCGGAAGCAGGGGCATAAGTCAAAAAGAATTCTATGAGATAGGTACTTTGGTAAATTTGGCCAAGAAAGTAAACATGGCCAAGAAAGTAAACCTAACCATTTGCTGCCTTTCCAATGCAGTCGTGCTTGCGCAGTTGATGCACTGCTGCCCCAACGTGGTGCTTGTCTGTCGCTCAGGCTGATAAGTTTGTCAAGTTATAAGATGCAATCGGAATGCATTCCGTGTGTGGATAGTACAAACCAATGGAGAGGTTGTCATTCGGCCAAGGAAAGGGGTTGCCGGAGGAATGAGAGGGGGTTTGCTAATGAGGCAGAGGATGGGGTTGTGGAGAGTAGAGGAGTTAGATGAATCAGAGGATTCAGAGGGGGGTAGAGGAATCAGGGAAGGCAAGGAATCAGAGGAGGCAAGAGAAGGCAGAGAAAAGGATTCAGAAGGTTTAGAGGAATGAGAGGAGGCAGAATGTTCAGAGGAATCAAAGGAAGTGGAGAAGAGGATTCAGAAGGTTCAAAGGAAAGTCACTAAAAAAGAAAGAGATAGAGAGAATGTACATTGTCACGACTGAACCAGTGAGAGAGGAACACGAATTTATCATAGAATCCAAAAGAGAGAAGTAGATTGACCACTGAAAATTGACCACTGAAAGGAGTCCGCAAACAGGACTGAGAGAAGTGAAAAGTAAGAGAGGAGTCCACCACAGCACACACACACAGAGGGCTTTAGGTAGATTTCGGGGTGCCTCAATACGTGGCATCCCGTTGACCTTGGTAGCCGGTCATCTGGCTTTGGGACTTAGAAAATTTTGTAAGTCTCAGTGCCATGTCCAAACATTGGTCGGTGCAAAATGGTGCGAATATATGTACAAACACATGTCTAGACATCACGTGTACAGACATGTGGGAGGTGGGATTTGAACCCAGTACCTCCCTCATCCCAAGCACGTGCCTTACCAACTCCACTTTGGCAAAACCGTGACAAACCCATGTTTACACATGTATATAGCATGATATCTATACATAGGCGCCTACACCCACGGGCAAGGACCAGCTTACCGGCTGTGGGCCCGGTCAAATGGGGTGCCACGTATTGAGGCACCCTGAAATCTACCTAAAATCCACACAGAGACAAGAGTGACATTGGAAAGGTGTTGTTGCCTTCTTCCCCATACTATACCTGTACTCATTAGAATATTCCTGGGTGCATTCTAACTGCACTGTACCATGGAGAAGATGGATTTGATCAGCCAACAATTGTGATGCACATTTTCGCAAGACAAGATAGATACCTTTCCGACACGGTTGAACCGTAACTTTAGCAGGAAGACAAGATGTTCTGCATCGGTCCACCGATGGATATGTGGGAGCTCGGCATCTGAACCAGGAGGCTAACACTACAAGGCTAAGTGTTGATGACGAAAAGAGAAATGGAATCATCGAGTAGAACAGGGAGAGGTGGCAAGGAGGAACACAGAGTGAGGACGAGGGGGGTGTGTGTAGAGAGGTTGAATATGGGTACATAAGCGATTGAGACTGTGAAAAAGGGTGGATGACGAAAAGAGAGTGATGGAGGAGTTAGAGGGAAGGTCGGTTGACGGAAGAGGCTGTCGGATGGAAGAGGGGTGGTTGGAAGGCGCTTGTCAGAAGGTTGGATGAAAGGAAAGTTGTGTTAGATAGACGAGAGGAAAGAGAAGGAAATCAAGGGGAAGCCATGATGAGATGGGAGGAAGACTAGGTCAGGTGAAACGGAACTAGAAGAACCTTTTTTTTTCATTACAACTATGATTACAATTCATATATCCAGGAAAGCCACCCATGGGACTAAATGACATATTATGAATCAGGAGGGATCTAAGGCTGAAAAGAGGTATCGCGATCTTGCCTAATCTAGACCGTCGGATTCCCGTCGGGCAAGTGAACTAGGGGTGAACTCAGGGTGAACTAGGGGTATACCATGGGGATTTTTGGGACTTAGAAAATTTTGGAGGGGTTGAGCTCAATGCAAAAAAAGAGGATTTGAACTTGGAACCATCCGCTGAAGCTTTCAACATCTAACCAGTATGCTATACTTTCTAGCAGGTGTTGTGGAGAGTGTTTTTAAATTTAAATCTTGATATTTTGGTCCCTAGTTCACTTTCTTACTGGAAAATATTTCCCTAGTTCAATTTCTTGCCGGAAAAGGTCTCCTTAGTTCACCCTAGTTCACCCCTAGTTCACCTCATGAGTTCACCCCTAGTTTATCCCCGAGTTTACCCGTAGTTCACTTGGGAATCCAACTGTGTTGATCAAATCCTAATCGCGACACCTCTTTCCAACCATAGATCCCTTCTGATTCATGATGTGTCACTTAGTCATGAGGGAAAACCACCTTGCTACAAAAAAGATACATATGTGATGCTAATGCCGATTTCAATGATGAGGAGCACATCCATGGAAAAGGAGCAACGTCCATGTAGCTAGAGGTTGTTCTTGTGCCATCAAATTTGTAGGATCACTTATGAAGCAGACTATAGAAGATAAACCATAATGCCAAATCAGACATAGAGAAAGAAAAGAATATCCACCACAAGATATAAAAAGAGGAGGGGAGAGAGAGGCGGCCACAAGATATAAAGAGAGGGAGGAAGAGAGAGAGAGAGAGAAGACGAAGAAGAAATCCAACATAGGATTTAGAGAGATGTCCACTGCAGGATACAAAGGAAGGAAGAGAGAATTGAGAGAGAGAGAGAGAGAGAGAGAGAGAGAGAGAGAGGAAGAGAAACATCCACCACAGGATGGAGAGAGAGAGAGAGAGAGAGAGAGAGATCAAAATGGAGCTAGAGAGAGAGAGAGGTCCATGAAATAGAGTTTGTAGAGGAGAGAAAGTGTTGGGCATAATGCCTAATTGGCTGCCCAGATGCGAAAGGGTGCAATCAACAGACATACCCATCCGTGGGTTTTATAACTGTAACCTTCACCATGAATTTAAAAAAACACAACGTACATGTTAATGCTTCCCTCTGTGTAACTCTGATGTGTGAGAGAGGATCTACATCCCATTGCCTCTTTCTACATGGTATCAGATGGGGACCTGGGAGCCTGTTAGGTGCTCTCCCTGTATTTTGAACATGGAGATGACAACCCGCGCCCCCACAAATTTTGCACAACCATTGCTGAATGGTGTGCAGAGTTCTTTGTCAAGAAATCAACAGGTGCTCAAGAAGCAATGGAAACAACAGCCTAAGAGGCGATGCAAGAAGATGTCCTTGAGATGCAAACGACGACGACGGACAAAATGCTGCAGACGATGGTGATGATGAATGCTGATTCGGCTGGACATGCTGGTGATGACTTTGCTGAAGAAGGCACTGATCGACCTGCAGATGGTGCTTCCAAAGATGGTACAACAGACTTTGACGACCATGGCATTGCAGACGGCACTGATCGTGATGAGGATGAAGATGTTGATGTATGCAAATGCTGAAGGCGACAGTGATGATGACAATGACAATGATGATGATGAATCTCGAGATGTTGATGACGACGCTGGTGTGCTGACTCTAGTGATGAAGATGATGATATCAAGGATCAGGAAGATAGTAGCTCTCGAGATGAGAGTGATGCTATGGTGGCGGCTACTGGTGTAGACACGACATACTCCTTACACGAGCTTCTTATGTGGCCATCTTGCAATAAGTAGCCTCTAGTGCAGAGTAAGATGGCAAGGAATAGAGGATGAATACCATCACGGTGAGTTGAAGGGTGAATTGATGCTGAACTTGACAGAAGCATCGCATCCTAGCCTACTTAGCTTTGCTAGCACCACCACCTCACACCATTCGGATCCACGTTGTTTGCTGCCCCACAGTGCTGCCTAACCACCGACTAGCACCCACTTTTCACCTCACGATCGAGTGTGACTGCATCCAGTAGTTGCTTCTCTTACCACAGCAAGAAATGGTGAGGTTAAAGTCAAGAAGACAAGGATTGCCCCGTACATGAGATAGTCAGCAAGAGAGGATTCACGATTAGATGGAGCGAGGGTGCCATTCGCAATAATGTTTAGAAACACAAATAAGCCAAACTGAGTAGTAGAGGACTGTGTGGGGAGGGGGAGTGATGGAAGCTTGACCCGATCGCACCGAGCGTGCCAAATTTTTAGTGTACCTATAGAAGCATGGCTGGTTGCCTGACACACTAATTGGTGGACTCTCCTTTGGATAGTATGTCTGGAGTCCTTAGTGCTCACACAGAGACAGAGTGGAATGAGCACAAACATAAGGTGAGAGACAGCAAAACGAATACAACACAAGAGAGACGAGACTGCGACAGAGGAACAAGACAGTTGCACTACTCAAGAAACACGCATACAATTCCACTCTACACCGTGCACACTCAATAGAAGTCATAATGGAAAGGACAATGTATAGCTTAAGATGGAGGCAATGACTGCTCTCAAGACCTTCCAAATCACAATAGACACAAACTACAAGAGTATATCAAAAGAGATGTCTAGCTCACATGGATGAGTTCACTCCCTTGGGATGAGTTGAGGGGGCATATGTCCCTGTGGTTGAGTCGGTGGCATCCTTATCTCTCGAAGATTCCCTTCATGCGATAATATCTATGGAAGAATGTCCTATCCTATCTATCTCTGGGAGATGCCCTTGGTGCAACAATATATACGGAAGAATCTCCTATCCTTAAAAGATGCCATTGGAGTGACAAGAGTGACAGTGCGGCAGTTTCCGCCTTGGTCATCTGAGTTTGTGACTTTGATATTGATGCTTGCACTATTGCTTCTGGTAGCTGGTTCCTCTGGTTGATGACTATGGACACCCTTGGTGGTTACAAAGAGAAAAATAGGAGTTGGTGCGAGACTTCATTAGCCAACCCAAGCATTTGAACCCTCATTGCCTTTCGATGAATGCTATTCGAATAATCAACTGCTTGATAGATTCATCCATAGGCTTAAACATGAAGCGATCTATAATGGCTTAGTCATTAGAGAGATCACTATATGGGATGAAGTCACAATAAATGCCATCCAATTAGGAGATAATCTGATGGTCAAGGGAGCCAAATCGTGGGATTCTAAAATTGTTTCTTTTGGAGTCACTGGACATAGTGCTTACATTGTCAAACCCATTGCTAAAGGTAACACTTTAGCAGAGATGATTTTCACAGACTTTATGAAAGCACTCTAGGAGGGGATGAAGGCAAATAAAGCTCCTGAAAATGTGTAGCGAAGGAGAGAGCTTCAATGGTACTCAATTTGCCAACAAGGGAATTCGACCTGAGTGTCTAGTCCTAAGGGGCATGCTATAATGGGAATTGTACTTTTTGTGGATATTATGGGAATGAGGCTTCACAGTGTCTCCACATGCATTTACAAACCCTTGATAATGCTTCTAGACCTCAACGATTTGCTTTACCAGCTCCATCATAGCCACAACCATAATGCCTATTGTAACACCTCAACCCAATGCTGAGCAAACAACATAGAAACCTATTGCAAAAAGGATTTACAATGCACAAAAATGTGTCATCACCTCCACCAGTTTTGGGACAAAGGATTTACAATGCACAAGGAAACCTATTGCAAAGGATTTACAATGCACAAAAATGTGTCGTTACCTCCACCGGTTTTGGGACCTCAACCTCCACCTCCACCTCCAAGGATTATCTCATTGAACCAAATAGGTTTTAAGGAATCTTTTGTGAGTGTCCAAAATATGAGGTTGACTTGGACAATGCATCACATGTTGCGAGGACTCCACAAAGCTTTATCCGGACTACTATGTAGTTGATGCAAGAGGTGGAGTCAAATCAGTATACTAGCTAGCCGCGGTAGGAAGAGGTCGAGGCATCAACAACTCTACTGTCAAGAGAATACCTCTTCAGTGCTATCATTGTCAGCAGGGACCACACTGAGTCTTTGAGTGTCCCATCACAAACCAACCAATTACCCAATCTTCATCTTCTAGCATGTCAGTTACAACTTGTAATCATTGTGGCGTAGATCATTGGATCAAAGATTGCCCAATGAAAGTTGTAGTTGCAAATCAGCAGAATGGTCCTACCATCACACCCCTTAACATGATTGGAGTGGGTGGTTAAACTTAAAGATCAATTTTGAGAAACCCTAACCCACTTGTGAATACAGTAACGAGACTCATGGCTTAAAACACACCTATAGTGAAAATAAATAGAAAACCAGGCTACTTCAGTAGTAGGATCCAAAAAGAAGAGGGGCCATGGAAGAAAGAAATTCGTAGAAGAGAGAAAAACTTAGAAAACAAAACGGGTGAACTTGGGAACACCTGACGAACCAGTCTACGTGAATGATCTTGATAAGGATTTCGATTCAGTGGACACACATGCTAGTTCTGATAAAATCAGAGACACTCAAACAAAAACCAAGTAGACCAAAAAGTAAAGGATGTAAGCCACCAAGAAACCAAAAAATGAGAAACTTGGTTCATACCCTGACCTTGTAAGAGAACTGGAACAACTTCACGAGCTCAGGGATATGGTCACACATACTCAAGAGAAGTTATAACCAAGACCAAAACAAGTAAACATCTCTGATTATGTTCATCCAAACAACCTAAAGCTTATTGTTCGCAACCCCCACAAACCATTGGATATACCTAGTGTCATCCTTGAGGTCATTGATAACTCACCTATCCAACCATGGATTCTGAATTCTTTAGGAGAATATTTGAGTATGATAACATTGAACCCATTCAAGAGGTGGATATCCAATCTCACCAGCGCCCTCATATGGTAGAGAGGTGACGGGTACTCCGTTGAACATCCCTAAGTTGACAGATTTCATGGCTTCAAAAACTGAGACCACAATCAGTGCACGCCTATGTGGAAACCCTGAACTCTTTGCTGCATTGAAAGCTCTTCTTAATGGGGAACTTAATGTTGGGCTACCACCTTGTAGACATTCATAAACAACAGACTTCCTCTATGAGACTATACTAGAGCCTCAAATGGATGAGGACAACACCGATTCTATGGTCAAAATACCATTGAAAAAATTGGAACAATACTTTGAGAGTGATGAGACTAATGGAACCCTCTCAGTTTCACTGCCAAAGGAATCACAATGGGAGTCCTAGATGATGGTGTGGGAATGAGTTTAATCACCAAGAAGTGTTGGGAAAAGATGGGTAAACCTTGTCGTGAAGTGTTTGCCATTGTTGTCAAGATGGAAGATGGAACAATTGCCAAACCTATTGGGATGTTATGAGATTTTAGGATCAAGGTGCTGAAACATCGGGTGAAGCATACCTTCATCTGCCATGATATATTTCTCCATACAACCCAACTCTTATGAGAAGATCCTAGGAAGACCATTTATGCATGAAGCTAAAATGGTCCATGATGTAGTTCAATGATTCAATCCTTAAGTAGACCAACCCCTGTCTCACAGCATAGGGTAAAAAGTGCCCATTTGTAGGGTTGTTCACACTTGGGACTTCCAGGCTAATAAAGCTCCCTAAAGTGAATGGTGTGAACGTGTACAAGGTGTAGCAAACTACCCTAAAAAGGGACTTGGTAAGCCCATCTGCTACTTTGGCCTGTGTAGGGACATAGGTCAAGGAAATCTATTTTACATGGAGCCTTCTTGACATAATGATAATGCACCTGACTGTGCTATGTCCGTGCAATAAAAATTGGAGTTTGCGTGACTGCATATATGCTCTGACTGTTAGTGAAAAATGGTGGTAGAAGACAGTTGTCCAATACTAAGATCTGCCGAAGATAGACAGCGTAGCCATACACATTCCCTAGTAGAGCTGTGAATGTTGTGCTGTACTCAGCTTCACAACCTAAAGCTACACTCAGGTTGTGAAGCTATACTCAGCTTCACAACCTGCAGTGGCTACTATTGGAAATATTTACCATTTTTGGAAACCATAGTGTCATAAATTCATACCAGGTAGCTGTCAGTGTAGGCGGACAAGCATGCCTTTCTACTTCACTACTTGTTGCCAATCCCAAAGGGATGTCAAAGCTAGGGCAATGCTAAAATCTGCTCAACTGTGACACTACATATTGAATTTGAAGATGGGTACTGCATATGTAATAAGGCATTTGACAGTTCACTGATAAGGGGCAGCATCAAAAGCTTCATTGGAGGTAGTAAGATGCCCCCTCTCAATTGCTATGAACTAGATACTTAAATAGTGCAAAAGCCCAATGTCTAAACATCAAATGCATGGTGTAACGCCACGAGCCAATCATCAAGGCCAATTTTTGCTGAATCTGCTGAATGCTAGCAGCAATAGAAGGATGAATGCATGACTGTAACCCAATGATCATCGTCCAATGCATCAAAAAGAGAAGGTGGTTCCTCATGTAATGCAAAAGCGACAAGGGTGAAATCAATAAAATAAGATGCATAACCAGAGGTAGCGCATGTCTAACTATTATCAATGGGAGATCACAATGCATCCTCTTCAATTAACGCATCACCCATTACATTAGAGAAATATGGGAAAGTTGGGCTGCTGCTGAATTTGTTGATTGTTAGAGTAGTAGGCAGAAGTCTGATTAAGAGCCAAAGGGGGCTCATTTGAGTTAGCAATAAGCAAAAGATGTGAGCACGGTGGGTAGAAGTAATGTATAAGCTATCAATATCCACTGAATGCCAATACATTAGAAAAAATAACCTGTGTCAATGGTAAAGCTGATAAGGTGTAATCAACAAATGGAAATAGGCTAATAAAACAAATCTGACAAGTGGGGGCAGCAAGGCACACATTCAACCATACCATGAGAGTATAAGACAACCTCTTAGCATGGCAATGTAAACGGGACGTGTAATCCCACACAAATTTATGTAAAGAAACCTTGAATTATGCATAGTGACAAGGCAACCAAACTGAAGACAATGTAGCAGTCTGACTCCATTAGCATCCATGTCAATGAGTTGTAAAGGTGAGGCAACTCAAACAAGGAGATGGTTTAGCATAAGTAATGCATCTCAGCCAAGTAAAACATCACTACATATACAGGTATGTCTCCAAGACATAGCACAGGTTCAAATGCAGAAGTGGCCACATACATCACTAACAATAATACATAGCTTGTGTTCCCCCACAAATGTGTACAAATTTGCATTACTCTTTGTAAGGAGGCAGAGAGTGGTAGAAAATTCCTGATAGGATTCAGGCAGTCCATTGAGAACTGTAGAGACAAGTGAACTATCACAATAACCTCATCAATATTGATCAGCTTCTTGCATAGATCCTTGACACGGGTCAGAAAAGCACCAATAGATTTGCCCTTAGTCAGATGCTCCAAGTCAAGCTTTTTTCAGAGATAGGCAACTCGAGCTTCATTGCGGATTTGATATACAAAGAGGCAAGAATATTCCATGCACTTTTAGAAGAGGTACATGAATGGATATGAGGTATAACTTGCCATTTGTAGGAGAGATGAGGGCATGTTCTTGCACATCTTTAGCATCCCATATGAGCCATTTTGCTGTAGAAGGAACAGGTGCAAGCAGTACAAATCCACTGGAATTAGACTCCATTGGAATCAGACTCACTGGTTCCAATAGTGGATCCCCTGACGTGTTGATAGCAGATGCAAGGCCAACAGGCCTTAAGTCAGCACCAGATACATACACCACAAGTTCTTTGCCACCACTACTTGCCTCATCATGTATGCTCACATGGGATAGTTGGTGCCATCCAACTTATCATCAATGTGTTTTTGGACATTTTAGTGGGTAAACTGAAGTATATCTGACACAAGCAGTAGATTCAACAAGTGACTCAGAGTACCTCAAATGTCTACGCAATGCATGTGCAAAGTTACCAAACCAGCAATCTACAGGTTGAAACCTGCAAGTAGAATCGACGAAACTAATGTAGAATTGGCAGGTGTGGAAGCTAATGTGGAGTCAGTAGGTCAGCAGGTCAGAGGCTGATGTGAACAGCAGGACGGAAGCTAATGTGGAAATAGCAAGTCAAAAGCTGACATGGCATCAGTAGGTCATAGACTGACTTGGAATCAGTAGGTCGAAAGCTGAAGGTAGAGCCGTGAGATCAAAATAAATTGACTGATGGTGGATGCAAAACCATCTTATGGACGGATGTTGAATCGGCTGACATACGGACGCTAAATCGGCTTATTGAATCAATTGATAAAGGCTAAAAGCCAAATGCCGAAGGCAGAAGTCCAAAATCCAAATGCCAAAGTGGAAAGTCGATTGTTGCTAATGGGTAAACCCAACCAAGATAGTCACAACCTGGCCAAGAAAGTAAATTCGGCCAAGAAATTAAATCCGGCCACCACTATTAAATGTGGATAGCTAAAGACTAAAAGTTGAGTTCTGACATGGAAGCCGCAATCAAATGCTAAATGCTGATGACTAAAAGCTGAATGCCAAATGACAGCGCTTAAAGCTGTTGAATGCAAAAATAAGCCGAATGGCTGAATGCATAAAGCTAAAGGCTGTATAAGTGAAAAGCTTGTAGTCGAACGGCTGAATGCCTAAAGCTGAAGGCTGTATAAGCGAAACGCTTGCAGTTGAATGGCTGAATGTTGAAGATGAAGTCGAATGCTTTAATGCGAAATACTTGGAGTAGAATAGCTGAATGAGGAAAGCCAAACGCTATAAAGGGCCGATTGGGCAAAGCTGACTAATACAGTTGATGGACGTAGAAGTCCGATGCTACCGAAAGTTCAAAGTCGAAGGTTCAATTACTAACAGGGTAAGACCGACAGATGTAGCTGAATCGCTGATCCGAGTACAACTGAAGCTGAATGTTGAATATGTGAATGCTGACTAAGGAAAATCAAACGCTGATGTGCTGATCAGGCTAAGTGGACATAGCTAACTGAGGAGAATTGATGTGGATACAAAAGTCTAATGCCAAACGGCTATTGACCGGGTAGAATTGATGGACTCAGAAGTCTAATGCCAAAAATTGAAAGCCGATACTCAGATAGTTGTAGCAAAACAACTGAAGCAACAAAACGTGGCGGATAGTGAAATCCAATTTCAAAAGCTTTTGAAAGCTAAGTTTAGTGCTAGTGTATGGGGTTAGTGAGAATGTACCGTAGCAGAAAAGAAGAACTGACTAATGTACAAATGGAGGCAAAAATCCAAGATCTGTGTAATGTGCCAGATGCGTGAGCGTACCTAGGATGTACGATAGCGAGACCGATTGACAACACCAGTAATGTACATAATAAAATAGAAACCCTAGAAATTTGAGAGCTTACCAAGGAGATGTATGGTGGAAACGAAAAATAAATAAACCACCACAGAGAATAACGGTGAGGAGTGTTGGCACTAAAACCAAGCTCTGACCCAAGCTCTAAGACCTAGGCACTAAAACCTAAGATGCTACTATGAACAAAGCTCTGATATCACCAATATGATAGGTGGATCTGAAACCAAGGTTACCACCATATAAACACAAGCTCTGATAGGCTTTGCGCACTCACACAGACACACATGCAAAGAGAAGCTCAGAGAGCAAGCGAGACAAAGCTCGATGCTGGAAAGTACTCAATGATAATGATATGAAATGAGTGAAGTAAAAGAGTACAAGTAGAAGCCCTAGCCCTCAGGTTAACACACAAGAGTGTGTTCATACGGGGGAAAAACCTTTGGCAGCACAGGGTAAAAATTGCCTTTGTGTAGGGCTATTCACACCGGGGACTTCCAAGCTAACAATTCATGTGCATCATTATGTTGTGAGACTGCGGTCAAAACCATAGGTATACTCTTGCACTAAGCTCATGGATAGAAGACTTTGTACTCATTTATAAGTTAGATCCATATTGATTTTTATCTTTGTAGCATCTTTGAGAAGTTTGACTAGTCTTATATCCATTATATGATGACTACATTTATGAATGTTCTTTCGTGCTAAATCTTACTTGTTTCCCCAAGAACACCTAACTTGTTTTCCCAAGAACACCTAACTTGTTATTTTTGTTGCTATGAAGATAATGCCAATCTTTTGTTGCTTTCCTCATGCTGTGGCATCAACTTATCTTCATCGACATCTTTCGAGGATGGAATCTACATCAGGAAGGGGGGATTTTAAACCACTGAGACATCCACAATGTTAATGTCGATCACCTTACCATCTTCAACAACTTTGGCCGAAGTCACTAGAAATGTTGGATTTTATTGGAATGTGCATATATTATATTATTTTGCATGTGTGATCACCGCTTATCTATCAAAGGCACACCATGGGATCTTAGTTGAGAGTACTAGTTGTGGATTAGGTGTTTGCATAAGCTAGAGTGGCCGAAGGAGCCATAGGACCTAATTTTTAAACTTTGGCCACCCCCAAGAGTGCAAACCCTAGAAGCCACACATAAAAGGAAAAATGTAACTCTCACCACTCATTCTCTTATGCATAATCTGAGTGAGTGCTCTTTTCCTCTCCTCCCTTGGTTATCTCTTGTGTGTGTTGAGCTCTTGTGTGCTGCATTGTGTGTGTGTGAGTGTGTGTGTGTGTGTGTGTGTGTGTGTGTGTGAGAGAGAGAGAGAGAGAGAGAGAGAGAGAGAGTCGAGCTTCTATTGGAGCATGGTGGTGGCAACGGAGTGGAGCTCTCAGGTGCTCCTGTGTAGATGCTACCTACAAGAATCCAAGGTGACCTGTGTTCATGAGGTGAGTGATACACCCTGACCATGTGTTCATGAGGTGAGTGATACACCCTGACCATGTATTTGTGTCCTAGGCCATGTTTTTTTGGTTTCTAGGTTGAGCTATTGTGCTCCCAAGTGCAGAAGGGTAAATCCCCACAACATGGTTGCACCCTACACCCTTCCCATGGTAATAGAGCCACATAATTTGAAACCCCAAGTGATAACAAGAGTTGTTAAAATCACATTGTTCACATCAATTAATGTATTTATTGATCTCTTTTCCAACATCGTGATACTCGTAGTACAAAAACAATGTTTATTTGTACAAATGTAAGTATGGATATTCTTGACAATGGATGGGATCGTAGAGAGATAGATGGTATAATATGCACGGTTGTGGCAAAAACACTATCATGCAAATACATTATTGGAAGCCAGAATTTGAAACTCTTTTTTCTATACAAGGGCACATAGAGTTCAAAATTAGCTTGTGCCTCTTGAAGAGGGCTTAGAATACATACAAGTTATTGATGTTCAAGTGAAAGTGCATGGGTGAAGTTCAAACTATGATTCCAATTGTAAAAAATTATACACTTTCATAGCTGAGAAAAGATTTACAAAATGAAGATTTAGACTTGCCAAAAAGATTTGCATTTTCAAATGACATGTAAAATGTACAAGACAATGTTTTGTATGTATTTAAATTTTTGTATCTATGTAATCTTACATTTAAATTGCTTTCACATTCACATGCCAAAGAGAAAAGAACAAACAATGACATGTAAGGATCTAAAAATTGCTTCAATTTCATTGATTCTTGAGTAATTATTATAAGTATTATTCAATAAGACTTGATTTTTTATATATAATATACAAAACTGTCTTTGTTAAGATCTTATAGATAATGTTCTATGGTGCTGGTAGTGCACCTCTCTAGTATCATCTACTTGAGATTCTTCATCATTACTATTTGGTTGTGGGTTGGGCTCGTATTCTTGATGTTTGCAGAGCTTAGACTCTCGTTTTGGCTTCTCCTCATGTGGCTCAAGTTCTTGTGTTGGTTGTTCCTCTTGTATCTCTCGCAATCCTACTCAACCTCTATCTCAGGTAGCTGAGGCTCCGATGGTTCTATCTTGGGCTCCTATAGCTCTTTCGTGGCATGATGCTCTACTCCTTTTAGCTCTCCCTTAGACTCTTCCTCTGGCTTGGATTTCTTTTTGTTTTGTCTTTTAATCTTCTTTCTTTTTGGTTCTTCTTCATTTACATGTTCTACTTCATCCACTTTGGGCTCTTCTATAGTTGATTTTGGATCCTGTTTAGCACCTTGGGTTTCTTGTGGAGTAATATTAGTTTCCTATATATCATCTACAACCACCAGAGATGTAGTTTCCAAAAGTTCCAATATCAATTTTGAACAGAACAAATGTATTTCCTCATATTTTACATCTATAACTTGCAATGTAAATATATAATCAGTTATAAAGATTTACAAAATTCATTATGTGAAGTTTTATGAGGAAATGTAGTAAGACTTGCATTGAGTTGTCTTGCATTAAGGGAGAAGTAAGCTTGAAAAATATAATAAAAAGTGTTCTCCATCTACAAGAAAACATGTCTTATTGCTCTCCTACTTGTTTAATTTATACTTCCACTTAGTGTGCATGATGGCACAAATTTCAATGGTAAATATTGAACAATGATATACTTGTATTTTTGTATACGACCAAGCTTTCATACTCCATTCAAAGTTCCAATATAGAAACTATTCTCTTATGCAATAACTGAAAAGCATTGATGTTATAAGCAGAGGCACCACTTCAAAGTTATAAAAAATCATAACGTATGCTTATGTCTACTCACAATATTACATCAGGATGGAAGTTTGGTGTAGAGTTTAGAGAGTGTGACTCTAACGTCTCCTGTTAAACAAATATACTGCATTACATGGAGAAACATATTTGTATACAAATACTCAAAAATTATAAATAGATAGAGCGCTCAACCACATACGTTTGGTGTTAGTGAAAAATGATGACTGTTGCAACTTAAGGGTCAAAATAAGTAAACTATGCTTGCAGTTCAGTATCCGTATAGTTAGATGACCTTAGCAAAGAAGATATAAGGGGTTCTAGAATAAAATAAGAGAATTCACCACCAAAAAAATATGGTAGATGGAAGATATTCTTACTAGGACCACCAAGAGCTTGATGAATCCAGCAAGAGAAGGAGCTTGTTGATCTTCTAAGGGCAGCTTGATGAAGAGATATCTATTAACTTTGAGCTTGGTGAAGAAGAAGAAGAATGGTGCACTATGAAGAAATGAAGAATGTTCATGTAGAGAACTCGTGGTGAAGAATGGTTAGTTAGAGTGGGTGAGAAAAGGAAAAATGCACAGGTCTGAAATCTTGCAAAGGAGATAAGTGATAAAAAGGAAAAATGATACTAAATGGTGATAATTCCATGCACATGCTGAAAATCTCGGCGCGTTGTACAGAACAACAGTAAAGTAGCAGGATTCCCAAAAAGAATTATACCTTTTGCATGCTCTAGACCAATTGTTCCTTTTTTATTTTTGACCTCCAAACCCTCTATGAGTTCCTCAAGTGCCTATACTACTTTCCACCTGAGCCCATAGTAGGTCCAATGCAAGATTCCCTTCAAGATCTCTTTAAGCCTTTCAAGGTTCCAAGTTAGTTTTTATCTCTAACATCCTCGCATATAAACGGATTTGTTTTCAACTCTTTCATCTTCCCTCAATATAGACTGATCTGTTATGCATAAACGTAAAAGTACCTTGAAATGTGATCTGGGCGAAGTAGCATGCCTAAAAAGCCTATATCGCATTTCAAGGTAGTTTATCTTACTTTCATGGATTTTGTGTGCTTATTTTGCATGCCTTCTGGCTTTTGTGTGCTTGATACTAGGAAAGTGCTTATCTCATTTTTGCTTTAAATTGGGAAAGTTATGCTTAGCTCATTTTTACTTTAAACTAGAGTAGGATTCTGCAAAATGGTGCAATCCATCAAGTACCCTAAAATGCAATATAGGCCATCCATCAACACTTTGGAGTTGGTTTGTAATATCACTCCGTTATAGAGTTTTATAAATATAGTTATTTTCTATGGTACTTTGGTTTAATGCATAGGCATTTTGGTTTATTGAAATTGTGGTTTTGTGGTATGGTTGGTTTATTTTTATACAAACCTTCTATAGATACCCAAGGCCCATTTTAGGTTTTTTTTTTTGTCCAGTGTGATAGGACACAAACCTTCTATAAATACCCAAGGCCCCTTTTATGTGTCATTTTTTTCTTTGCACTCTCCAGAGCACCACATCATGACACCCCTAGAGCAATTCATGGACTTCCTACGTGTGAGACTCACTTACCTCAGGCTACACACTTGCACGCTATGTTCACTCGTGTGGTTGACTAGACCTCAACCATCTGATTGCACTTAGATCTATTTGTTGACACGCTCACCTGCTGCACTCACTGGCATTACGGGATGATAATGGCTTTGTGGGTTCCATGTAAACTACTCGAGCACATAGCCCACAACGGAAAAACCATTCAAAAAATGGCTTAAAATATTTGAACGTATGGTGGCACTTTCATATCACTTCATAGAGCTTGAAAACAAACAAGTCCGCAAGCTCGGCTAAGGGGATATTGGCGAGCGCTTCATCTCATGGTTGTCATGTTTTGTCTTCCACATCTTTGAAGGAACCGAGGAAGGTGAGGTTGAGCTCCTCCAGTTGTCCCTTGGGGGATTTGTCACAGAGAAGGGTGAGCAAGATAGGGTAGCCACTTCTGGTCCCAATGAATCAGTGCTACTTGCCCAAAAAGACTTCCCAGAGGGTGAGCTGGGGTTGGGACAAGAGCCATTGATGCTTTAAGGCCAATATTAGCAGCATGGCAATTGAAGAGGAAGATGGCTTTGCCCCCATTCCAGAAAAATAGAAATTAAAAGTTTATATGGTTGGGAGGGACCTCTTTCTCTTTTTGACATCGAAAAATCTTATGGGATTTGCATGGATGAGTGCCTTAGCATGCTCAAAGTGAAATGTGAATTCCCTAGAGATGATTCGGGTACAGGCTATCTTAAGGATATCCTTGTGCTGTTGACAAATTCCATGGAGGACACAATGGTGATCACACTAGAGGTAACAAAGAGCGCATAACAAGCTCACGTAACTAAGGAGGAGTTTAAAACTACACAGAAAAATCTCAACTTGTGGGCATGCTGTGCCGGGAGATGGGTGGCAGAAGTCCAAAGAGGGTAGATTTGGATGAGATAAGGTCCAAGATTGATTTGGAATGCAAAGCCGATGAAGACGAAGATGAAGATGAAAAGCAAGAAGCTGTGGTGGAGGTTGACACCACTTGGGCCGCACAAGGTAGGGGGGGTCACGTAGTTCCACTGGCCCATACCCAGGCCTGAACCATTACATTCCCCATCTCCCTGTGGATGATTTTTTAATAATCCATAAGGACTTCACCCCGTCTACCACTTTTCCACTTTTTGCATTGAAAGCGTTGTCAAAGCAGCTATGTGGCCACTTTAGGTTAGTCAATTAGCCATGCCATATTAGTTAAGAAGTCGCTTGTAATTACTTTTGGTACAAACTATAGAGGCAAGGTGTTGGCCTAGATAGGAATTGCTAAATCTATAGGCCAAAATTTTCCCACGGACATAGCAGAAGCCATCTTAATAGGGGAGCTACCCATAGCTAAAAAGTGTTTGGACAGCCCTTGTATCCCAAATCCCACCATCTCATATGTAAACTTTTATATAAATGATCTCCTTCATAATGTTATGTTGCAATCTCTATGAATCGTTGTCCAATTGTATTGCAATCTCTATGAATCGTCTTATGTGGAATTTGTTTTTAAGTTCGTCTTTCTATGTTCTCTTCTCCATGCCTTCGAATTGCACAAAACATCAAAATCCAAAGGGGCTAAAGGGGTGCAAAAATGCCATGTGCGGGACTTCCGCACATGACTTTTTTGCACCCTTCTGGCCCACTTGTTTTTTCATTTATTTAATATTTGTTTACTGAAAACAACCTACAAATTGATTTAATTGGGTTAATTTTTTAACTTTAACTCAAATTTTTGAGTGAATCAATAAAATTAGTCATACTATAAAAATTTACATTTTATATCTTCGGTTTAAATATTTCTAAAAATTAACAGTGTCTTGGGTTAAAATACAAAGGGGCCAAAGGGGTACGAAAATGCCATGTGCGGGCCTCCCGTAGCATAGGCCCTTTTCACACCCTTCTGGCTCACTTGTTTTTATTTATTTATTTGATTGTTGATTGATCAAAACACCATACAGATTGATTTAATTGATAAGACGCGACAAGATGAGCTAGCACACCCACATGGGAAAGTTACAATCGACAACTCTAAGGTAAGGTCCAACGACACATACTTCGGAAAGGCTAAGGTAAGCTCTTGACTTAAACAGAAAGCTTTAATATTATGAACAAAAAGTGAAAAAGAGTCCACACTATATGAATAGGTGAATTGTTGTTTTCATTCATGATAGTAGTTATATTCATATCATACAAAAAGGCACATCTTTATTTGGAGAAGGCGGGTTATTTTTAGATATGGACAGGTCGTCGCGTGTAAAAGCGCGTGTATTTTCGCGTTTAGAATAAATCAGCCGCGTTTATACACGCGATTTTTAGGATGTAGCCGTATTTATACACGCGATTTTTAGAATTTAGCCACGTTTATACACGCGAAGAAGAGGATATAGCCGCGTTGATACACACGATTTTGAGGATATAGCCGCGTTATTACACGCGTTTTTTATAGTTTAATTGAAAACTGATTATGATTTTGTGTTTACTCTTTTGTACATAGGATGTCATCAACCTCCTCAAGTAGTTCTGGTGAGGATGAGACAATGCGTCATCGTCGTAATCGCGATGTGTGGTTGGGACAAAGGATCAAGTGTATGTGTAATCGATGTCAAGGATGCATTGTATGAGCGCGTCGAATTACCTCGAATCACATCTCCATGTATGGAGAATGGAATCAAACAGGTTTAGAGGTGAGTAGATGTAAATTGATAGTATTCAAATGACTCATGGTATCCAAATTAAATTAATGGAGTTGTAATATATATACTCTAATTGAAGCAGGATGCAGTACCACACCCTAACATGGTGCCCTATGCGCGCGGCGAGAGCACGCAAAGCGTCGACGAGATGATGCTAGAGCTTCGGGATCTATTGTCAGAGATGAGTGGGAAAGGGATGACAATAGCCCTGCACCCCATGAAGTTGTGGAAGAGGAAGTGTTTGATGATATGGTGTGGTATCTTTTTAGGGATGATCCCAAAGGTATGGACAACGATGATATGGAACAAGAGCATCTTTACAAGGCTTCATCGACACCAGTTTTTGAAGGGTGCACATTCTCTATTTTACGTGCTTCACTTGAACTACTCAATATACAAACAGTTTATGGATGGAGCAATGCAAGTCTTGACACATTATTGAAGTAAGCATTCTAACTTGCAAATTTGAATTAGTGGTTTAGGGTTTAGGGTTTAGGACTAATTGATGATATTGGATGCAGGCTATTATCAAACATACTTCCAAAGGGAAATAGACTACCCACCTCAAGAGACATAGCGAGGCGCTATGTGACATCTCTTGGAGGATTGGATTATGATCGCATACATGCATGCGTCAATGATTGCATTCTCTTTTGTGGGACGTATAAGGAGGCTCGACATTGTCCCACTTGTGGTGAAGCAAGGTATAGAACAGATGTGAAGAGTTTTAATGTACCTCGTAAAGTCTTACGACACTTTCCTATAATTCCTCGCATCAAACACATGTTTAAGTAAGGGCGAGCTTATGAGGTATGTAAAACCCATGTCAGATCACCCTTCATTATACCTTGCAAAATGAACATGTATGAGGTATAACGTACTATTCATTTATTTTTCAGATATGTTAGTTCCAAAGCAATTGATCCAGCCACGTTGGATGCCACGTTGGATGATGCGCGTGTTATGGCAGTGGAGGTGGTTTGTTTGGTAGAGGAGACTTTTCCGTGAACCATTCTCACAAGTCAACTACATCTCATTGTGCATTTAGTGGACGAAATTGCTTTATGCGGCACTGTGCATGCACGTTGGATGTTCTTTCTAGAGCGCTTCATGAAGACCTTAAAAGACTTTGTGAGGCAAAGTGCAAGGCCCGAAGGAAGCATGGCCGAGGGTTGGTTGATACAAGAGTCTCTTGTATATATTTCAGAATTTCTTGGTCAAGTGGATAGCTCTTTGCCCCCACGACTATGGAGCAATGAAGAGGACTTGAGGATGACCTCTATTGTGCCTCAAGGAAAAGGACAGAGTAAAGTAATTGACAGAACATTGATTGATGATCTCAATTTCACTTGCATCCTTAATAGTGATGTGATGAGCAGATGGGTTACAAGATATGAGGATGCAAAGACAAAAAGGCAAGCAGAAAGAGCTCTCTTTCGGAGGCAACATGGCTCTCGTAAGGCGTACCCTAAGCATCTAGCAACACTTCCGAATGATATCCATGTTGATTGGTTGCATGAGGAAATGGAGAGAGCAGAGAGCGACGAGGGGCTGCATATCACGGCAGAAGAATGGGAGTATGCACGAGGATGCATGTTAAAGGTACATAGAACTAATGTTTTGCATTAGTTGTAAGTGATTTGCTTTTAATATTTATTCACATTGCTTACGCAAATATTGCTTCTATTTTGGTCCAGTGCACTATGTTCAATGCTATATGGTGTGAAGGCAAGCATTTTCAAACACAAAGAATTGATGAAAAGAGGAATACACAAGATTGCGGTGTCATTAGTAGCTTTGAGGGAGCTAATGGAAAAATGAATGATTATTGTGGCACAATCCAAGACATATTTAGGCTTGACTTTCGTCGCTTCTTTGTGTATGTTTTGGATGTCAAATGGCAAATGAACGTGGTGGAAAAAGGGCCTAATGCAACGATAAAACGCCATGCAAGTGGCTATGTAACTATTGACTCTACAAAGTTTTGGCAAAACAAAGAAAGATAGGCTCGTATTGCCACAACAATGTGAGCAGGTATGCATTTTTTTACTAATGTGTTTCATGTACATATATATCTAAGCTTGCGTACCCCTTGACTTTTGATATGCTAATTAATTACTGCAGTATGTGTATTTGAGTAGGTTATCTATCTGCCAATGGTGCATGACATTAAATGGTGGTACGTCATCCCTATTGCACCACGTTCCAAAGTGATGTATAATACATTCACTGATATGGAGCATATGGAGGATGTAACAAGCCGCAATGAAGATGATGTCGAACATGCCAATGAAGATGTTGTGATCGATGATTAAGAAATAAGAGATGATCATGATAATTTGGATGAGCATGCCATTTCTCATGATCATGAGAATGATCCTACCATTGAGGATGATGGTGATGTTGATGAGGATGATCTAGACATCGATACCATTATCAATGGATAGAATATCGATAGTGGAATAAATTTAATCATAGCCTTACAAATTGATCAAATGGATATTAATGTTGATCGTTTGGCAAGGATGGATCTTATTGAAGATGAGATCGAACCCTAACCAATCCATCACTGTATCGTTCTAAATTGATGACATTTCTATTGTATATGTTGTCTTTTAATTATCTCATGATTTATTTTTGAATATATTTCATTGTTGTAAATGCATGTAGTGGGATTGTGTAATGATATATACTGTAATGTACTATGAGATGGTTTAAAGAAAATAGTTTTTAATTTTGTAAAAGAATTTAGTTTTTCTAAATAAAGCGTGTATTGATGCGTGTATTCATGCGTGTATAATTGTGTGTATATACACGCGCTTATACACGCGTTTCTAAAACCAGTATACACGTAAATTTAGATGCTAATATACATGCGCTGGTAGACGCGTTACTTAAAGTTCAATACACACGAATTTAAATGTCAATATACACGCGCCCGATACTATTCAAATACATGCGCGACCATACATGCGCCCGTAACTTATCGCCTGTATGGCAACAGTGTCTTGTAGTGCTTGCATGGTTGAGCCAACTTCATGATTAATTTTCTGGTGGAGAAAAATTTTCTGAGAAAGATAAGGTTAAATGTACTACTAATCATTGGTAGGTAGTGCAACTCTTTGGTGGAATGTTATTAGGCAGGGCAAACGCAAACCAAAGTCATGGAAAGACTTCCAAAAGCTGATCAAGAAGGATTTCTTACCTCCGTCATATAAGAGTAAAGCTGATCAAGAAGGATTTCTTATCTCCGTCATATGAGTAAAGCCAGACAGCGATGGGATATTTTTAAACAGCTTGAAAAGGAGAACATATTAGCCTATATTGACGGATTTTGGCAAACTTTATTATAACTTCAAGCTATAGAGAAAGTGCGTAAGAAAGAGCAAAGGAGAAAGTTCATAGCCGGTCTCAAGCCAGTTATTAGAGCATAAGTGAACATGTTTCATCCTCGTTCTCTTAGAAATGCCCTCTCTTTAGCAACATACTGCGAGAAGAAAAATGGATTTCTGAGAGACACTACAAAGACAGATTCTCATATTCCTCAGTCTTCTCGATCTACACATTTTGAAAAGCTTCAACAGAAAGATAAAGCAGAGAAACACAATGGTCCACAAGAACCATGGCAAAAAGGAGTAAAGCAAGAGGGAAACCCTGCACAGATCTGTGTAATGCATACTCCCCAACCGCCATTCCATTGATTATGACTTCTGCATTGGCATTCATCAGCAAAGAAAGGACCATCCCAATCAGGGCTCGTCCAAATCCCATGTTTTCCAAAACTGCTAGCATGAAATCCTATCTAACCCGATCATATGCTTTATCCAGATCAATGAGAAGCATGTATGGTTGCTTGAGAGAGAGTGCATAGTCAATTCCACATTGAACATTAAGAATTTCCTCATGGATCTGTTGGCCATGCACGAACCCGAATTGATTAGGGTCAACCACTCTAGGAAGTATGAATTTTATCCTAAGAGCTATGGCTTTGGCAAACACCTTATATGAGTTGTTCAGCATGGTGAGTGGCTGCCTGCCCCCTACTCTCAGCCTATGAGCTCTCTTCGAGATAAGTTTTATGTGTCCCCATTTACCTCAGGGGAGAGTTCCTCCCTTCGGTAAGCTTCATTAATCATAGCACATAGGCCAGCCTTGATAAGCTACCAGAAGTGCCAATAAAATTCTATGGGCAGGCCGTCCGAACCTAGGGTATTTTCTTTGCCCATTTTGCTGGTAGCATACCTTAGCTCATCCTTTGTGAACAGCCTATTCAATACTGTGAGGGATGATCGATCAATTGAAGTCGATATTCTTGACAAAAAGTTATCCAGTTGCTCGGGTATCCATTATCAAGAACGGGTGTGGCTCCACTAATGGCTGACAAGTGGGTAGTAAAGAGAGAGGCCATCTCTTTTTCATCTTCAGTAAGGGAGCCTTCTGGTTTCTTTAGCCTACTTATTCTTTCCTATTAATGTCTCTCTCGAATTGTTCATAAGAAAAAGCTGGTTGGGACGTCACCCTTAGCCAGCCCCATCATGTGCGAGAGTGGATTCTAATGGCTTCATCCTTATTGTTTGCTTGCGACTATAGGTAGGAATCAAGATTACAAATCAGTGTAGTATTGATCTCATCAGGGCCCTCTTGTTGCATTTCTTGCATAAGATTCGCTCTCAGTCCTTCAACCACTGAGATTCTTACTCTTCCGATCGGGGCCTAGGCCTTGCCATATTTTTTACAGAAATTTGTGGCATGTCGGATGCATCTGTCCCATCGATCTTGTGGGTGCCCACCTTGGGCTCTTGCTGCCTCCCACGCTTTATCTACTCCCTCATCAAACTCAAGTTTCAGTTTGAAGGGGGAAGGAGACCATGATGGGGGAGTGATCCGAGCATGCTCAGTTAGGGAGGGTGCACAGGTCCCATGGTGGCACCGCCCACCATCCTCCATTAGAGGCGTTTGTCCAATAGGGCAGCCCTCCAGTCTTGTCCCATTTACTTGTTGGTCCACGTGTATCTGCCTGCATCCACGGTTCTACATATGGTTTTGGCATCGACCCAATTGCATGTTCCCCTCGTGTCTCTTTCTGCCAGGCATGTATCATTCCTCGGATGAGACCGATCCTCTACGTACTCAACCATGTTGAAATCTCCTATCAAGACTGCATCCTCCCCTTCCAATTCTTTGCCCGGTCTTTCCCACAGAGTTTCCCTCTCTGCAGAATTGTTAGGATCGTAAACATTACACAGAGTGAAATGAATAGAAGCATTAGTTACCTTCAAAATCTGAGCATGACCATTTTCTTCTCTAAAAACCTCCGTGCTGCACGACCATTCCACTTTAAAGAGAATCTCTGTACCACCGGCTCGAGTGCACGGAGTGTTAGTGTAGAAAGAAGTTCCACCTCTCTCGAGATTGAGGGGGCGGTCGTCTCGCCAGTTTTCACTTCCTACTGCTGCAAACATAGTATGCCAGTGTGCCATGCATCGAATAGGTCTAAAACCTCCCGTCTCTTTCGAATAGAGCACATCCCCCGAATGTTCCAGGAGATAATTTTTATCTGTGTGTAGAGTCATGTTATTCATCGTGAGACATGTCCAACTCAATCAGCTCAAGGGTTGCCAAATCATCATACTTATTGCCCAGAATGAGGCTTTGTCTTTTAGCCCAAGCTTCTTTCTTGAGCAAGCCCTTACTTGGCCCCTGTGGGGGGATGTTAGGGTTTCTGGGTTGCAGAGGGGGCGGGTTGGGGAGTTCTTACCTACCATGCCAAAACCTTGGTCCTGAGGCGGCTCTCAGTCTCTCTCTTCCTCGATGATTATGCCACCGGGATCGGGGCCGCATGTGTCGGAGTTGCATCACAGGGGATTGGAGACGTGTCGTCGCTTTTCTTAGTTTCCTCACTAGCATTGGAGCTAGTACCACGGTTGCATCACAGGGGATTGGAGACGTGTCGTCGCTTTTCTTAGTTTCCTCACTAGCATTGGAGCTAGTACCACGGTTGGTGGGTTGCAGACAATCCTTGGTAAAGTGGCCGGCTTGTTTGCACTTGTAGCATAAGTCCGAGAATGTACCGAACCGTACAGAGATGTTGAACTTGATGCCTTCCAATGTCATAAGAGCCAAGATGTCTGGGATGTCGTTTCGTCTATCCCAGAGAATGCAGCACCGCTTAGGCCCTCGGCCTTTATTGTGTTCCAGTGGAGGGGTGTATAGCACTTTGCCTAGAACTCCCACCAATGTGGGGACCTCCATCCATAGGTAATATGGCAGGTTAGGAAAGCTAATCCACACCGGGCATTCATTTTGCAAAACATGTTTAGGTTTGAAGGCAGGGTACCAGAGGATGATGTGTACCAGACTGCCATTGTAGCACAGGACCAGTGCACAATTTATGCCCCTACTTCAACCAAAACCTGAAAGAATCCTTTTCCAGCAAAGTTAAAGCGGGTCACAGTAGCTTTACCTTGGAAAACACTGGCAAACCACCGTTTAAACTCCTCCTCCAACAGGATGCGCCCAATGAAATACAGGTAAGCCCCGCACTTCGTGGCTCGTTTGAACTCGAGACAAATATGGTCCATAGGGAGAGTGGCTCGCGCGGTGAAGACCTTCTTGGGGGTAGAGAGCAGGAGGTCATCAGCAAGATTAGCCTTTGTGGTGCAGAGGTCTGCAGCAGCAGCATCCTGAAGGCTCTGCATCACGGTGGCATCCACTGCTCCAAAGAACAATATGTCAGCATAAGAACGAGAGTGGGCTGTAGGGTTCAGAGAGGGTCCGTGTTAAAAGATGACGGCATTGGTAAAAGTGTTGTAGCAAGATCTGACGGATTCAGATCCGCGGGCAGGCTGACTAGACAGATGTCCATCTGTTTGTGCCAATGCTAGTCCCGAGGCGACGTGGGCATGCTTGCGATAAGGGGAATATCGAATCCTCTCAGCTGGCATGGGCCAATTGTTACTGCAGCTCAGACTCCTGAGTGGGGCGGGTGGCGTGATGGCCGAGGCCTGCAGCAGCCAGTAGCGCTAGGGTTAACAATGTTCGTCGTACGAATCTTGCAGGTTTTTCCCGCTCAATGATGTCTCTCTTCTGCTTGTAGGTTACAACTTACATTTTTATGTGAATAGACACTTCACACACTTGTGAACTTGTATGTAGACTTGATAAAAGCAAGAGATTGTGAATCAATAAAAGACGTGTGACTTCTGGTGCTCTAATATTAGGACACGTCAAAAGTCGCAATGGGGCCGAAATCTACCCTGCCAGGTAATACAAAGTGAAAGATTTCGACGTCTTGTCTGCAGTGAGTTAATCCATTTTATCCAAAAGAAAAAGACGATGACGGCATGCTACACGGCGCCTGCAGCCAAGTAGCACGTTCTGGCGGAACCTTTTTACGTGTAAAAAGAAGACTCCCGGGGCCCGAAAAGACGAGAGAATAGCGCTCCTGTGCGCAGACGAGAAAAATGCATACAAAATTGCACGCGGAAGCGCTGTTTTTCAACCCCAATCTGTTGCACGTCACAATCTTGGTGGACTCCTGAGTCGAGTCCTTAGCTACAATCAGCTTCTTCGTGCGCTCGATTCTTTAGATTGATGCACACAAATTTGTGACACTTTGTTCCCGGACCCAGCTTAAGCTTTAACCTTATCCCTTCATTTACTATTCTTTGGCGGAGTACACAACACACAAACCATTTTTCAACGTTTCTGCGACAATCCAATTGACACTGTCCATTGATAATTTCATACACAGCGTCTTTACATAGTGATGGGTGGTCATACGATTGAAGTTTGGTACCTTTTTGATGGGCTGGGCTCCTTTGTAAAGAGCCCTCATGCAGGCCATCACTAAGCCACTAAGCACCGGATGCAAGACACATGCATACACAAGCAACCTCCCATAAGAACATGGGTCACTATCGTAAGTTAACTAATCAATCTTCCAACTTTTCAACGTGATAATGTCTCCTTGGCTATAGTCAAGGGGTAGTGCCAAGTTCAAATCTAACTTTTTTTGGAACAATATTTATATATAATAATATTAACAAAAAGAGCCTTTTATAGAAAGTCCTCTACATCCCTTCTCTTTTTTTTTTTAAAAAAAAAACATCAAAGACTTTACAAAAAAACCTTAGTCCCATTTTCTATCAGCATATCACATATTAAGTCTGACTTGTACACTGCCTAAGTTGAAAGAAGCTGACTTGTACACGCGACAGGCGCACTGGTATAGCAGCCTGGCTCATCGATGAAAATGCCCGATCTCCATAGGTGTTGAGATATCGAGCTCATCTAGTGAGGCGGTGGACATTGATGACCCGCCTGGGGGATAGGCCCCACACTTATACCACTGGCATGGTTGGTGAGATCATGGGTGATATGCAGCCAGTGGGATGACAGGCTGTGTGACAGCCATTCTAGAGACTGGCATAGTTATAGCGCCAGCTCATTTAGTTGGGTTCACACTATAGAGAACCCTTGTATGTATTGGTTGAGTACCTTTCATATTGTGTGTACTCTTATCTTTGTATATGGTGTGTTGAGTGTTGAGTGAAGAAGAAGAAGATTTTCAGCCCCTCACCTTGTGTGTTCTCTATTAGGGTTTTGTGAGTGTGTGTGTGTGTGCTTGCAAGAGCTCAAGCTCTCTTCCCCCTGCAAAAGGGATCCAAAAGCTAAAAAATGTGTGTTTATTGGATATTCCCTTGAGCAAAAGGGATACAGGTGTTATAACCCTGATACACGTGAGTTGAGGGTAAGTAGGGATGTCTTTGATGAGATGAGCAGCTGGTATGCTGCTGAAAAAGAAGCTGTTGGGGCTGATGTGAGTGGAAGTGTGGTTGCACAGAATGCACGTCAGCAATCACAGTCTTTGAGTGGACCCTCTTTGAGTGGACCAGGAGAGTCCTCATCTAGTGGGTCCGTTGATAGACCATGGAGTGGCAGGTTGCGTCATAATACCAGCCCTGCAAATGTGATTAGTACATCACATAAAGGAAAAGAGAAAGTGGTTGAGCCCCTTGGTATGCCTGACATTTCTGCAGGGCATTCTCATGTTGATGGAGAGTCTAGTGGCTCAGAGATGAGCCTTGATGAGGAGCTTGGGATCCCAGTTATGAGAACACCAAGTGTAAAGAAGGCTTGGGATCCCAGTTATGAGAACACCAAGTGTAAAGAAGGCTATGGAAGCCATGAATGAAAAGTTGCGAAGATCTGGGAGAGTGAAAAACCCTGTGCAGAGGTTTACCTATGATGGTTATGTGGCACATCACTATGCATATATGGCAAAGTTTGTGCAAGTTGTAGAGCCCACATGCTACGATGAGGCTGTTGGAAATGTGTGTTGGGGGAAAGCTATGGATAAGGAGATGATGGATGCACTATATGGAAATGAGACTTGGGATTTAGTGCAATTGCCTGAAGGCAAGAAAGCCATTGGATGCAAGTGGGTGTACAAAGTAAAACATAACAGTGATGGAAGCATAAACAGGTACAAGGCTGGATTGGTAGCTAAAGGATATGCGCAGACATATGGCATTGATTATGAGGAAACTTTCAGCCCAGTTGCCAAGATGGCAACAGTGAGAGTTGTGATAGCAGTGGCTGCGTCAAAGCAATGGTCTTTACATCAGATGGATGCAAAGAATGCATTCTTGCATGGGGATTTGCAAGAAGAGGTGTATATGTTGCAGCCACCTAGTTATGAGGATGTGGGTCACCCCGAGCATGTTTGCAGGTTGAAGAAAGCCTTGTATGGCTTAAAACAAGCACCAAGAGCATGGTGTGACAAGATTTCTGAATATCTTGTCACTATTGGCTTTTATGTAGCCAATGCAGATTTCTCGCTGTATGTGAGACATGGTGATAGAGGGGTTGTGCTTGTTGTCATCTATGTAGATGACTTGATCATTACGGGGGACCATGATGCAGAGATCTTTGATGTAAAGATCTTGCTTAGACAGAAGTTTGAGATGAAGGATCTGGGGGAGCTCAGATATTTCTTGGGCATTGAGGTGATTAGGTCACCACATGGTATTGGATTACTGCAGAGACAGTATGGCTTGGACATGTTGTCCAAGTATGGTATGATAGGCTGTAAGCTTGTTTCCATGCCATTGGATCAGAATGGCAAGTTGAGTGCAGATTCAGGAGAGATTTTGGAGGATCCTACTATGTATAGGCACATAGTAGAAAGCTTGATCTATATGACGATCACCAGACCAGATTTGAGCTATGCTGTTGGGTTGGTGAGTCAGTTTATGCAGGTTCCACGGAAATTGCATTTGGATGCATTGAGACACATACTGAGGTATGTGAGGTCTACTTTGCATTGTGGACTATTCTATGAGACTGGGACAGAGATATGTGTACATGGGTACATAGATGCTGATTGGGCTGGTAGTATCTCAGAGAGAAGATCTACCAGTGGCATCATGTTTTCTTTGGGGAGTGTTGCTGTGACTTGGATTAGCAAGAAGCAGCCTACGGTTGCTCTATCCAGTACAGAGGCCGAGTACAGAGGAGCTGCTATGGCAGCATGTGAGGTAGCTTGGTTGAGAAAGCTACTTGCAGATTTGGGTCTATCAGTGGATAGACAAGTTGTCATTTTTTGTGACAACATTAGCAGTATACAGTTGGCCAGGAACCCAGTTTTTCATGCTCGCACGAAGCATATAGAGGTCCACTACCATTTTGTCAGAGAGAAGGTCTTGGCAGGAGACCTTGACCTTGTTTATGTCAGCACACAGGATCAGGTAGCTGACATCTTCACCAAAGCATTGGGTACAGAGAAGCTCCGCAGATTCAGGGCTTTGCTTGGTGTACATGAGATGGAGTTGAGCTCGAGGGGGAGTGTTGAGATATCGAGCCATCTAGTGAGGCGGTGGACATTGATGACCCACCTGGGGGATAGGCCCCACACTTATACCACTGGCATGGTTGGTGAGATCATGGGCGATATGCGGTCAGTGGGATGACAGGTTGTGTGACAGCCATTCTAGAGACTGGCATAGTTATAGCGCCAGCTCATTTAGTTGGGTTCACACTATAGAGAACCCTTGTATGTATTGGTTGAGTACCTTTCATATTGTGTGTACTCCTATCTTTGTATATGGTGTGTTGAGTGTTGAGTGAAGAAGAAGAAGATTTTCAGCCCCTCACCTCGTGTGTTCTCTATTAGGGTTTTGTGAGTGTGTGTGTGTGCTTGCAAGAGCTCAAGCTCTCTTCCCCCCTGCATCTTTTTAATTGGAACCTGGGCCCGGCACTCTGTAGCTGACTTGTACACTGCCTAAGTTGAAAGGAACTGACCTGTACACGCGACAGGTGCACTGGTATAGCAGCCTGGCTCATCGATGAAAATGCCCGATCTCCATAGGAACCTGGGCCCGGCACTCTGTAGCTGTATGGTCGGCAACACCATCCCTTCGGGTTAATGTATTTCTCTGGAGGCTCCTGTATCTCAAGCTTCCTACAAGAGATAGAATTGCTAGCTAGGCACCTATCTCGCCGATGTTCCCGTTCTGCCACACCCATAATGAGGACCCATTTCATATATTCTGGGCATGCCCAACCGCCCAAGCTTTATGGAGAGGCACAAAGAAGTGGCTGGACAGCAAGGGCACACAACATCAATTTACTTGGAAGCATGCATTGCTGGGGGACACCACAATTCTTAACCTGGCACTAGCTAGTATCTGGCCTTGAATCCGCTATGCAGTGTTGTAGCATATTTGGCTCGCACGAAATCAGATCGTCTTTTGACAGTGCCCACATATGCCGTGCGCCTAGAATGGAAGGAAGAGAGATTTGTAGTAGAAGCTGAACTGAGAATTCTCACTGCCCCTTTTAAGTCGGAGCTCCTGGACTCAGCCAAGTGCTACTTCTCATCTCTTAGCATGTTCATCATAGGCGACACATTATCTTATCTTTTTTGTAACTAATCGTTCCTAATAATAAAATTACCTTTTCTCTAAAAGTAATAATTTACAACTAATAAATACTACTAGTACAGGATCATGCGATGCTGCGGCATTGTTTGGAATGGCATATATGTCGCATTCAATTTATGTGTTCTTTTCCCAGGCGTGAACCCAAAAGTGTTAGCTTATCTTGTGGAAATTTCAAAATTCTGGCTCCTCCTCCTACCACAGGTTAGCTTCTCAGCCACTTGGAACCTTCAATTAATAGATGGAATAGATATTGCCCATGTTTTTTTTTTGGTATTGATGTTATGCCATTCAGATAGACACCTCGTGGGTGTAGTGTAGTAGGGTTCAAACTCGTGCCCAGCGAGCCAACCTATTACACTACAACCCGCTGCTTATATGGCCCATGTAGATTGGTGTTTATGAAATCCACACATCCACCTTACCTATATCATTAGGCAACTAAAACACCAAAAATATATAATGTTAATAGGTACTATGTAAAGACAAGCTGTCCGTGCTGGACAGGCCCCTATGTTTTTTGAATACAAATGCACTACCTTAGGTTTTTTTAAAAATGTGTTTCGCATGTAATTGTTGCATTACAAGATATGGTACTATAAGAAATGTCATTTTAGGCTTGCACCTCAAGTGTTTCACTGAATACCCCCCTATGTTGCGTCCTTAATTTAAAAAAAGGAAAAAAGAAATTTCGATAAATATTTTTTAAATCTTCAAAGGTTTTATCCGTCCACACGTTAGGGTTGACTTTTTATGGCATTAATTTTTTTTATTTATTTTTAGTGTGTGAATATACGGTGTGAATATACGCTATTGTAATAATCCCAACAAAGAAAAATAGAGATAAAAATGATATATATAGCCAACAAAGAAAAGTAGGGATAGAAAAAGGATGCCAACCAGGAAGAAGAAGTTCAAAATGGATAACTTGTTCTTTCCACCCACTAGCACCCACCTTTTCTCCTTCAAGAAATTCGAAACTATAGATCCCTCGAGCTCTATGTGGCACGTGATTTCTATAGGGGTGTGTTCACCCTACTCACCCCCTTGTTAAGGTTTGTGTAGGGAATTAAGAAGGGCCGACAACTTTTCCATGCAAGTCTGACGTGAAGCCCTTTCTAGAAAACTAATTGAGCCTTATATATTTCCAACCAGCAAGTTCCCTTCCTCTTCATCATGCAACATGCAAGATGTACTCCAAGATAGATTGTGACAAATAGCGAATTAGATAAAATGACATCATGAATGTTAGTGATAAAAATTTTATGAGTGCATGTTTTCTAATAAATGATATGGTTATGAACATTTCAGTAAGGTTATGAAATCAAATTTTTTATTTCTAATTCTTTAGAATCAAATCTATAAATAGAAAAGATGTGTTTCGTTTTAACACATATCATCAGCCTTCCTACATGCATTCTCTCTCTCTCTCTCTCTCTCTCTCTCTCTCATGGAGAAAGCCCTTTAGTGTGAAGCAGGGTAGCTTTAGGGTTTCTTGCTTTCCTCCTTGTCGGTGCATGAGACTACTTGCCTCTCTCTCTCTGTTTCTCATCTCTCTTTATCCATCCAACCTTCTAGCAAGACTCTTCTCCCTCTCTTGCAGGAAATGACGCAACAAGGGAGTTAACATTGTAGCACACATATAGTCTCCCTTTTTCACTTGTGAGAGTTTAGGTCTCTCTCTCTCTCTCTCACTCACACACACACACACACACTCTCTCTCTCTATTTGTTGTGTTAGACTTTGCCTCTCTCTTTGTCATGTTTGAGTCTGCCTCTCTCTCTCTCTCTCTCTTCTAGTACAGTCTCATGCTTTGATTGTGAGT